>NC_080041.1:120549230-120909156 GCF_012489685.1 Lotus japonicus | reverse complement strand
TAGAGGTGGATGAAGCAGTTGCTTCTCCCTTTTTGGTGGACTATGTTTGAGTTCTTTTTCCTTATGAAAACTCTGTTGTTTAAACCTTATTTCGCCACTGTTAAAGTGCGTACTTATTTTGGAAACTTGTTCATGATGATGTAAGACACTATTATTATTATGTCGGGAACGGGTTGTTGAATAAAGTCTATGTTATATATTCAATTATGTTCAGTTGTTTTCGAAAAGGGAAAAAATATATTGTTTTTCTTAGGATTACGAAATAGTCCTTAGATTTTGTTAGGTAACTAATGTGACTCCTCAGTTGAGAAAACCGGGGTGTTACAATTGTGGTATCAGAGCTTTGGTTGAGAAAACCAGAGCTTTTGGGTAGAGTGTCTTCTTAAGATGTTTGAACTCTGAGACCGATTGATGGGGTGTCAATCGGAGGAAGAGTGTGCTTGATTACTATTCATATAAATTATTCTTGAAGGTTGTTTATGGTGAATAACCTTATGCTAGTTATCGTTAATTATACATTTGATATAAGTATACACATAGTTAGTTATTATAGAACTTTGTGTTGTTCTGACCTGAGTTTCTGTTGTGGTCTTTGACTGTTCATGAAAACAGGAACAGGAGGTTTCCACAGCTGGACGAGACTCAAGGTTCAGACAACATGAATCCGATGGAGCAAGCTATTGCTAACCTGACTGCCCTTATGGCACAACAAGTTACCAACTCCGCTGCAAGGAGGAAGCTGAAGCTCAACGTGCTGCTACTGCTGCTTTGGTGGCTGCACAAAACCATGCTGAAGAAAATGCTCGCCGTGTTCAGCGTGAGGAGCGTGAACAAGCTGCTGCTCAGACCAGAGGTCTGAACGATTTCAAGCGTCAGGATCCGCCGAAGTTCTCTGGGGCTTCGATCCGGAGGAAGCTGACTTATGGCTCCAGGAGTTGGAGAAGATCTTCACCTTTCTGCGTACCACTGCAGAGATGAAAGTGGATTATGCGACTTACCTGCTGACTGGTGAAGCTGAGTATTGGTGGCGCGGGGCTAGAGCTATGATGGAAGCCGACCATCAAGCTATCACTTGGGAGTGCTTCCGGGGAGCTTTCCTGGACAAGTACTTTCCTAAGAGTGCTAGAGCCGCCAAGGAAGCACAATTTCTGAGACTCCGTCAAGGAGGCATGACCGTAGCTGAGTATGCTTCTAAGTTGGAGTCGTTGGCGAAACATTTCCGCTACTTTCGAGGACAGATAGATGAAGGCTATATGTGCGAGCATTCATTGATGGGCTGAGTTATGAGCTACAGAGGGCGGTGCAACCCCTAGGATTGAATCGCTACCAAGTGCTGGTGGAAAAGACCAAGGGAATTGAGGCCATTGATAATGCAAGGGGCAAATTCCAAGGTCAGAACAAGCTTAACCAAGGAAGTGGAGGTCCGGCTAGGACTAACCAAGGAAGAGGTGACAAGGGTAGGTATTTCCAGAAGAAGCCGTATTCGTCCCCAGGGTAGGGGGACAGCTTCTGGTTCTTTTTATCCCACGGGTGGGAATGCTATTGCACCGAGACCTCTAGGAGTGAGTTTGGACGGTGTGACTTGCTTCAAGTGTAACCAAAAGGGACATTACGCCAGCCACTGTCCCGAGGGTCCTCTGATGTGTTGGAACTGCAACAAGCCAGGCCATCTCGCTAGGGATTGCAGGATTCCTAAGGTTGAGGATGCTACAAATGTTGTTGGGGCTAGGAGGCCTACTGCTGGTGGAAGGGTCTACTCAATCAGTGGAACTGAAGCTGAGGAAGACGATGGTCTAATCCGCAGTACCTGCGAGATTGCGGGTAATTCCCTTATCGCGCTATTTGATTCTGGTGCTACGCATTCATTTATAGATATAGCTTGTGCGACAAGGTTAAAGCTAGAAGTGTCGAAGTTACCGTTTTGACTTAACAGTGTCTACCCCTGCATCTAAGAGCTTAGTAACTAACACTGCATGTTTGGAATGTCCTTGGATGTACCTGATAAGAAGTTTATAGCAAACTTAATCTGTTTACCTCTCAAGGGATTGGATGTGATCATAGGCATGGATTGGTTGTCCCACCATCATGTTCTTCTTGATTGCGCCAATAAGGTAGTTATCTTTCCCGATGCTGGACTCGCCGAGTTTCTGAACTCGTACTTTTCGAAGCTCTCTTTGAGGAAAGGAGCTTTGAGTTCTCTCATGTCTACAACCGTAATGGAAGCTAAGGAGAATGGAATACAAGGAATAGCTGTTGTGCAAGAGTTCGAGGATGTGTTCCCCGAAGACGTACCCGGAATACCTCCAGTTAGAGATATGGAGTTTCACCATTGATATAGTCCCAGGCACTGGACCTATATCGATCGCACCTTATCGTATGGCACCGGCAGAACTGACGGAGCTGAAGAGTCAACTTGAGGATTTAACCAAGAAGGGGTTTATCCGACCTAGCGTTTCTCCATGGGGAGCGCCAGTGCTACTTGTGAAGAAGAAAGACGGAAGATCACGACTTTGCGTGGACTATCGACAGTTGAACAAAGTCACGATAAAGAACTGTTATCCGTTGCCCGAGGATTGACGACTTGATGGATCAATTGAAGGGTGCTGCTATTTTCTCGAAGATTGACCTGAGATCGGGATATCACCAGATTAGAGTCAAAGACGAGGATATCCAAAAGACGGCGCTTAGGACACGCTATGGGCACTACGAGTACTTAGTGATGCCGTTTGGAGTTACGAATGCACCAGCTGTATTCATGGATTACATGAATAGGATCTTTCATCCATTCTTGGATCGCTTCGTTGTGGTGTTCATCGACGACATCTTGATCTACTCGAGAAATCTTGAAGAACACGAGGAACATCTGCGTCAAGTATTGCAAGTTCTTCGGGAGAAGGTACTGTATGCTAACGCGGCAAAGTGTGAATTTTGGTTGGAAGAAGTAAAGTTTCTAGGACATGTCATCTCAAAGGAGGGCATTGTTGTGGATCCTAGTAAAGTAGAAGCGGTACTTGCATGGGACCGTCTAAGACTGTGACGGATATTAGGAGTTTCATCGGTTTAGCTGGATATTACCGACGATTCATCGAAGGTTTCGCTAAGATTGCAGGACCATTAACAAAGCTTACTCGGAAGAACCAACCTTTCGCTTGGACAGAGGATTGTGAACAGAGTTTCCAGGATATGAAGGAGCGCTTGACGACCGCGCCAGTTCTGACTTTACCACAAGAGGAGGAACCCTACGAGGTTTACTGCGATGCTTCGTACCAAGGTTTGGGTTGTGTGTTGATGCAACACCGAAAGGCTGTGGCTTATTCTTCAAGGCAGTTGAAGATACATGAGCGGAACTATCCTACGCATGATTTGGAGTTAGCGGCTGTGGTATTTGCACTCAAGATTTGGAGGCACTATCTTTGGGAGCACTTTCACTGTTTTTAGTGATCACAAGAGCCTGAAGTACCTGTTCGATCAGAAGGATCTGAATATGAGACAAAGGCGTTGGATGGAATTTATCAAGGACTATGATTTCACTTTGTTGTACCACCCAGGAAAAGCAAATGTTGTAGCAGACGCACTGAGTCGCCAGACAATTCATGTTTCATCGCTGATGATTAAGGAATTGGAACTTATCGAGACTTTTCGCGACCTCAGTTTGGGTATGCAAGTGACACCTGGAAAATTGAGCTTTGGGATGGTGACAATCACTAGTGATTTTCTGAACGAGATCAAGGTGAAGCAACTGTTAGATGAGGAGCTGATCGAGA
The DNA here is from genome assembly GCF_012489685.1 of Lotus japonicus. Lineage (NCBI taxonomy): Eukaryota > Viridiplantae > Streptophyta > Magnoliopsida > Fabales > Fabaceae > Lotus > Lotus japonicus. The sequence continues at coordinate 120,905,392 of NC_080041.1, read as the reverse complement.
AATGGAACTTGATCATTTTGGGAAAAGCGCCGGATTTCGAGGTAGGAACCGACAACATTATGCGTTGCAAAGGACGGGTCTGCGTGCCATTGGACATGGAGTTGAGAGGATGATCCTTGACGAAGGTCACAAGAGTAGATTGAGTATTCATCCGGGATCGACAAAGATGTACCAAGATCTAAAGTTGAATTTCTGGTGGCCAAGAATGAAGAAGATGTAGCAGATATGTGGCGGCATGTCTGACATGTCAGAAGGCGAAGATAGAACATCAAAAGCCTGCGGGTATGTTACAGTCACTTGATGTGCCGGAGTGGAAGTGGGACAGTATCTCTATGGATTTCGTGGTAGCTTTGCCAGCTACGAGGAAGAGATTTGATTCCATTTGGGTCATTGTGGACCGTCTGACGAAGTCAGCACATTTCATACCGGTGAAGACCACGTTCAATGTGGAGGCACTTGCAAAAGTGTATGTCGCTGAGATTGTACGACTTCATGGAGTACCCTCGAGTATTGTTTCTGACAGAGATCCGAAGTTTACTTCGCATTTCTGGAAGGCCTTGCACGAGGCGCTTGGCACGAAGTTGAGGTTGAGCTCTGCCTATCACCCTCAGACGGATGGGCAGACAGAGAGGACGATACAGTCATTGGAAGACTTGCTGCGAGCCTGTGTACTGGATAGTCAAGAAAGCTGGGATGAGCTGTTGCCGTTGATCGAATTTACTTATAACAACAATTTTCATGCTAGTATTGGAATGGCACCTTATGAGGCTTTGTATGGGAGGAGATGTAGAACTCCTTTATGTTGGTTTCAAGATGGCGAACATCTTCTCGTTGGACCTGAATTAGTACAACAGACTACTGAGAAAGTAAAACAAATACAAGAGAAGATGAGGACGTCACAGAGTCGACAAAAGAGTTATGCGGAGAAGGAGAGAACTGGAGTTCGAGGCGGGAGACCATGTGTTTCTTCGCGTGACACCAACTACCGGAGTGGGAAGGGCGATAAAGTCGAGGAAGCTGACACCGAAGTTCATTGGACCGTATCAGATTATCGAGCGAGTCGGTAAAGTAGCGTATCGGATTGCGTTGCCACCATTTCTGTCCAAGATTCATGATGTGCTACACGTGTCACAATTAAGGAAATATATTCCTGATCCCTCTCACATCATCAAGGAAGATGACATCCAACTTAGAGACAACTTGTCTTTTGAAGTGGCACCAATGAGGATTGAGGAACGTAGGATCAAGCAGTTGAGGAACAAGCAGGTTCCTCTGGTAAAAGTGATTTGGAACCAAGTCACGGGCGATGCTACTTGGGAACTAGAAGAGAAGATGAAGGAACAGTATCCGGAACTCTTCACTGAGCCTTAAATTTCGAGGACGAAACTTTCTTTTTGGGGGTAGTATTGTAAGACCCAAAATTTTAGAATTAAATAGATAAATGATTTCCAGCTCACGCATAGGATTCTGTGTAAGCGTGAGAGGAACTTGACTCGTGTTTAATGTTTGGATTAATATTAAGAAGAGGAAAGTTCAGGAAATGACTAAGAATAGTAACATAGTCGTTATAGGCTACGGCACGAGTTTCATTCATTTCTGCCTTAGGGCAAAACCGTTAGTAAACGACTAATTTGCACTTAAAGACACGATGGGAAACTAATTCCAAAAATCTTCAGAGAAATGTTAGAAACTTCTCTTAATCCTTCCATAATAAGCGTTTCGATACGAAACCCTGGAATTTACGAACACTCATTTCCTATTCGGAGCTTCAAACGAAGATTCCACACGGCGTAACGCCCACTCTAATCGACGTTCCAAATCTTTCTTCAGAAGGAAGTTTCTACATCCGAGGTCAAAATCAAAAAGTGCATAAGTGCATTTTAAGCCGGTAAACATTAAAAAACAAGCCTCGAAAACCAAAAATCATATTGATATTTCTTTGAAGAATTAGAAGATTCAGCGGAAGAATATCGTGTCTAAAATACGTTGGAATCAGTAGGAAAAATCGGAATCGCGAAATAATCATTTTCTCACGTTTTCAATTTCCTATAAATAGGACTTCAAAAAATGAAAAAAATCAAAAAAAAAATCACACAACACACACACACGGCCGTGAACTTCTTGGAGGAAAGGAAGAGATTTGATTTTTTCCGGTTCTTGCCTGATCGTCGCTCTGTTCGTTGCTACGCGTAGGCTTCAAGGTACTGATGTTATTTCTTTCTTCTGATCTTAAATTTTGTCGCTTTTCTCTATGTCTTTCTGTGCTCAAAGTTTTGAGCTTTTTGTAAAACTGTCCAAATAACTTGATTTTAGTGTCTAAACTTATTCCCTGCGTTCCCCTGAGCATGTTTAGCGGATTACATTTTGCCGAATGTCGCCGAAATGCCGCCGGAATTCATTTCTGTAGGAAATACCCATTTTTGGCTAAAGTTCCGTCCTTTGGGCTTAAAACTCTCGACTGAGCTTAGCGTTAGTTAGGATTAGTCGTCATAATCGTCGTTGGTGTCGACCCCATCTAATTTGTTTTTTCGAAATTTCAGTTTGAATTTCTGAGCTAAAAATATTGACCAAAATACCCCTGCGACAGTTTTCGACCCGATAATTTTCTGAGAGTTTCCCTGGCCTAGATATCGCCTAGGAATACCTAGGAATCGATTTAGACCGAAGAAAAAGTTCGGAAACCCTATTTTACATAGTGGCCGAAACCTATTGCTTAGGGTACCGTGTCCAAAAATAATTTTTGAGTCTCTATGACCTGAGCCATTGCGTAGCTCTTTTGATTGTCGAAATTTTGGCGCTGGTTTCATGTCATTCCGAGTTCTGTAGCTCGAGTTATGCTCGTTTTAGCGAACGAAGTTCCGTTGTCAATTCGTGCCTTAAGAGGAACTCTGAAGCTTTAAAAGCTTTCTTTCCGGTTTCGATTAGCGTTATTAGATAGTGTTACTTCTAGTAGGGCTTGTGTTGATGATTGTGTTTCCTTGTTCTAGGTTCACAACTTCCATGCCCAACTTCTACTCACGAAGGTAAGGGTAACTCGGTTTTAGAGTGTCTTTGAGTCTTGCCTGCTTTTATCGCACTGCCTGCGTTTGAGATGAAGATGTTATATTGATTGGCATTGGATTATGATTATTATGCTTGCAATGTTGTATGCTTGCTTATATTGACTGTTTCTGAGGCTTGTGCCAAATGTTTTCTGAAGGCTTCGGCCGAGTAAACTTATTGAGACGTGTGTCTCCGTTTTCTGAGAGGCTTCGGCCGTTTACTGGTTTCTGTCATTGAACTGAGTTGGTATGCAATTGAATTGAGTTATGTTCGTTGATAATAGGAATAACATGTGGTTACTCCGAATTAATCATTGGTTTGGGGATTGTTGTTGACTGACTTGGCATATAGGCTTTGGTTCTTAAGTGGCGATGAGGTGGGTGTGGTCCCACGTGATTGTCCCGTCTTTCGAGGCGTTATAAAGTGGCAATGAGGTGGGTGTGGTCCCGCGGGATTGTCCCATCTTTCGAGATGTTCTAAAGTGGCGATGAGGTGGGTGTGGTCCCACGCGATTGTCCCTCCGGAGTGGCGTAAAGTGGCAATGAGGTGGGTGTGGTCCCGCGTGATTGTCCCGTCTTGAGAGACGTTGCTGATCGATCCATTTTGGTAGAAGCATATAGTTGCATTATAGGGAACTAAACACCTGACCCTATGTTGTTGGATTTTAGTTATTGGTTTATTGATATCTGAATTGATATTATACTGTTGAAGTTTTTGATATTTGAATTGATGTTATATGTTAGGTTGTCGATATCCGAATTGATGTTATATGATTAGGTTGTTGATATATGAGTTTAGTTATGTTGCTGGTTTATTTACCATGATAGGTAGTTAAATTTGAATAGCATGATTTTCTCTTTCATACATGATAATTGTATGGAGTTAACCCTTTTCTATTTGCTATTTGTTGTTTGGGCGCTTAACGCTATTAGGCGATGGTGAGCCTTCCGCTGAAGCTTAGCTGTTCGAGTCGGAGACCGTGATCGTGGGCGGTCGAGTAGAGGTGGATGAAGCAGTTGCTTCTCCCTTTTTGGTGGACTATGTTTGAGTTTCTTTTTCCTTATGAAAACTCTGTTGTTTAAACCTTATTTCGCCACTGTTAAAGTGTGCGTACTTATTTTGGAAACTTGTTCATGATGATGTAAGACACTATTATTATTATGTCGGGAACGGGTTGTTGAATAAAGTCTATGTTATATATTCAATTATGTTCAGTTGTTTCGAAAAAGGGAAAAAAATATATTGTGTTTTCTTAGGATTACGAAATAGTCCTTAGATTTTGTTAGGTAACTAATGTGACTCCTCAGTTGAGAAACCGGGGTGTTACAATTGTGGTATCAGAGCTTTGGTTGAGAAAACCAGAGCTTTTGGGTAGAGTGTCTTCTTAAGATGTTTGAACTCTGAGACCGATTGATGGGGTGTCAATCGGAGGAAGAGTGTGCTTGATTACTATTCATATAAATTATTCTTGAAGGTTGTTTATGGTGAATAACCTTATGCTAGTTATCGTTAATTATACATTTGATATAAGTATATACATAGTTAGTTATTATAGAACTTTGTGTTGTTCTGACCTGAGTTTCTGTTGTGGTCTTTGACTGTTCATGAAAACAGGAACAGGAGGTTTCCACAGCTGGACGAGACTCAAGGTTCAGACAACATGAATCCGATGGAGCAAGCTATTGCTAACCTGACTGCCCTTATGGCACAACAAGTTACCAACTCCGCTGCAAGGGAGGAAGCTGAAGCTCAACGTGCTGCTACTGCTGCTTTGGTGGCTGCACAAAACCATGCTGAAGAAAATGCTCGCCGTGTTCAGCGTGAGGAGCGTGAACAAGCTGCTGCTCAGACCAGAGGTCTGAACGATTTCAAGCGTCAGGATCCGCCGAAGTTCTCTGGGGCTTCGATCCGGAGGAAGCTGACTTATGGCTCCAGGAGTTGGAGAAGATCTTCACCTTTCTGCGTACCACTGCAGAGATGAAAGTGGATTATGCGACTTACCTGCTGACTGGTGAAGCTGAGTATTGGTGGCGCGGGGCTAGAGCTATGATGGAAGCCGACCATCAAGCTATCACTTGGGAGTGCTTCCGGGGAGCTTTCCTGGACAAGTACTTTCCTAAGAGTGCTAGAGCCGCCAAGGAAGCACAATTTCTGAGACTCCGTCAAGGAGGCATGACCGTAGCTGAGTATGCTTCTAAGTTGGAGTCGTTGGCGAAACATTTCCGCTACTTTCGAGGACAGATAGATGAAGGCTATATGTGCGAGCACTTCATTGATGGGCTGAGTTATGAGCTACAGAGGGCGGTGCAACCCCTAGGATTGAATCGCTACCAAGTGCTGGTGGAAAAGACCAAGGGAATTGAGGCCATTGATAATGCAAGGGGCAAATTCCAAGGTCAGAACAAGCTTAACCAAGGAAGTGGAGGTCCGGCTAGGACTAACCAAGGAAGAGGTGACAAGGGTAGGTATTTCCAGAAGAAGCCGTATGTTCGTCCCCAGGGTAGGGGGACAGCTTCTGGTTCTTTTTATCCCACGGGTGGGAATGCTATTGCACCGAGACCTCTAGGAGTGAGTTTGGACGGTGTGACTTGCTTCAAGTGTAACCAAAAGGGACATTACGCCAGCCACTGTCCCGAGGGTCCTCTGATGTGTTGGAACTGCAACAAGCCAGGCCATCTCGCTAGGGATTGCAGGATTCCTAAGGTTGAGGATGCTACAAATGTTGTTGGGGCTAGGAGGCCTACTGCTGGTGGAAGGGTCTACTCAATCAGTGGAACTGAAGCTGAGGAAGACGATGGTCTAATCCGCAGTACCTGCGAGATTGCGGGTAATTCCCTTATCGCGCTATTTGATTCTGGTGCTACGCATTCATTTATAGATATAGCTTGTGCGACAAGGTTAAAGCTAGAAGTGTCGAAGTTACCGTTTGACTTAACAGTGTCTACCCCTGCATCTAAGAGCTTAGTAACTAACACTGCATGTTTGGAATGTCCTTGGATGTACCTAGATAAGAAGTTTATAGCAAACTTAATCTGTTTACCTCTCAAGGGATTGGATGTGATCATAGGCATGGATTGGTTGTCCCACCATCATGTTCTTCTTGATTGCGCCAATAAGGTAGTTATCTTTCCCGATGCTGGACTCGCCGAGTTTCTGAACTCGTACTTTTCGAAGCTCTCTTTGAGGAAAGGAGCTTTGAGTTCTCTCATGTCTACAACCGTAATGGAAGCTAAGGAGAATGGAATACAAGGAATAGCTGTTGTGCAAGAGTTCGAGGATGTGTTCCCCGAAGACGTACCCGGAATACCTCCAGTTAGAGATATGGAGTTCACCATTGATATAGTCCCAGACACTGGACCTATATCGATCGCACCTTATCGTATGGCACCGGCAGAACTGACGGAGCTGAAGAGTCAACTTGAGGATTTAACCAAGAAGGGGTTTATCCGACCTAGCGTTTCTCCATGGGGAGCGCCAGTGCTACTTGTGAAGAAGAAAGACGGAAGATCACGACTTTGCGTGGACTATCGACAGTTGAACAAAGTCACGATAAAGAACTGTTATCCGTTGCCGAGGATTGACGACTTGATGGATCAATTGAAGGGTGCTGCTATTTTCTCGAAGATTGACCTGAGATCGGGATATCACCAGATTAGAGTCAAAGACGAGGATATCCAAAAGACGGCGCTTAGGACACGCTATGGGCACTACGAGTACTTAGTGATGCCGTTTGGAGTTACGAATGCACCAGCTGTATTCATGGATTACATGAATAGGATCTTTCATCCATTCTTGGATCGCTTCGTTGTGGTGTTCATCGACGACATCTTGATCTACTCGAGAAATCTTGAAGAACACGAGGAACATCTGCGTCAAGTATTGCAAGTTCTTCGGGAGAAGGTACTGTATGCTAACGCGGCAAAGTGTGAATTTTGGTTGGAAGAAGTAAAGTTTCTAGGACATGTCATCTCAAAGGAGGGCATTGTTGTGGATCCTAGTAAAGTAGAAGCGGTACTTGCATGGGACCGTCCTAAGACTGTGACGGATATTAGAAGTTTCATCGGTTTAGCTGGATATTACCGACGATTCATCGAAGGTTTCGCTAAGATTGCAGGACCATTAACAAAGCTTACTCGGAAGAACCAACCTTTCGCTTGGACAGAGGATTGTGAACAGAGTTTCCAGGATATGAAGGAGCGCTTGACGACCGCGCCAGTTCTGACTTTACCACAAGAGGAGGAACCCTACGAGGTTTACTGCGATGCTTCGTACCAAGGTTTGGGTTGTGTGTTGATGCAACACCGAAAGGCTGTGGCTTATTCTTCAAGGCAGTTGAAGATACATGAGCGGAACTATCCTACGCATGATTTGGAGTTAGCGGCTGTGGTATTTGCACTCAAGATTTGGAGGCACTATCTTTATGGGAGCACTTTCACTGTTTTTAGTGATCACAAGAGCCTGAAGTACCTGTTCGATCAGAAGGATCTGAATATGAGACAAAGGCGTTGGATGGAATTTATCAAGGACTATGATTTCACTTTGTTGTACCACCCAGGAAAAGCAAATGTTGTAGCAGACGCACTGAGTCGCCAGACAATTCATGTTTCATCGCTGATGATTAAGGAATTGGAACTTATCGAGACTTTTCGCGACCTCAGTTTGGGTATGCAAGTGACACCTGGAAAATTGAGCTTTGGGATGGTGACAATCACTAGTGATTTTCTGAACGAGATCAAGGTGAAGCAACTGTTAGATGAGGAGCTGATCGAGAAATGGAACTTGATCATTTTGGGAAAAGCGCCGGATTTCGAGGTAGGAACCGACAACATTATGCGTTGCAAAGGACGGGTCTGCGTGCCATTGGACATGGAGTTGAGAAGGATGATCCTTGACGAAGGTCACAAGAGTAGATTGAGTATTCATCCGGGATCGACAAAGATGTACCAAGATCTAAAGTTGAATTTCTGGTGGCCAAGAATGAAGAAGAATGTAGCAGATATGTGGCGGCATGTCTGACATGTCAGAAGGCGAAGATAGAACATCAAAAGCCTGCGGGTATGTTACAGTCACTTGATGTGCCGGAGTGGAAGTGGGACAGTATCTCTATGGATTTCGTGGTAGCTTTGCCAGCTACGAGGAAGAGATTTGATTCCATTTGGGTCATTGTGGACCGTCTGACGAAGTCAGCACATTTCATACCGGTGAAGACCACGTTCAATGTGGAGGCACTTGCAAAAGTGTATGTCGCTGAGATTGTACGACTTCATGGAGTACCCTCGAGTATTGTTTCTGACAGAGATCCGAAGTTTACTTCGCATTTCTGGAAGGCCTTGCACGAGGCGCTTGGCACGAAGTTGAGGTTGAGCTCTGCCTATCACCCTCAGACGGATGGGCAGACAGAGAGGACGATACAGTCATTGGAAGACTTGCTGCGAGCCTGTGTACTGGATAGTCAAGAAAGCTGGGATGAGCTGTTGCCGTTGATCGAATTTACTTATAACAACAATTTTCATGCTAGTATTGGAATGGCACCTTATGAGGCTTTGTATGGGAGGAGATGTAGAACTCCTTTATGTTGGTTTCAAGATGGCGAACATCTTCTCGTTGGACCTGAATTAGTACAACAGACTACTGAGAAAGTAAAACAAATACAAGAGAAGATGAGGACGTCACAGAGTCGACAAAAGAGTTATGCTGACACACGTCGGAGAGAACTGGAGTTCGAGGCGGGAGACCATGTGTTTCTTCGCGTGACACCAACTACCGGAGTGGGAAGGGCGATAAAGTCGAGGAAGCTGACACCGAAGTTCATTGGACCGTATCAGATTATCGAGCGAGTCGGTAAAGTAGCGTATCGGATTGCGTTGCCACCATTTCTGTCCAAGATTCATGATGTGCTACACGTGTCACAATTAAGGAAATATATTCCTGATCCCTCTCACATCATCAAGGAAGATGACATCCAACTTAGAGACAACTTGTCTTTTGAAGTGGCACCAATGAGGATTGAGGAACGTAGGATCAAGCAGTTGAGGAACAAGCAGGTTCCTCTGGTAAAAGTGATTTGGAACCAAGTCACGGGCGATGCTACTTGGGAACTAGAAGAGAAGATGAAGGAACAGTATCCGGAACTCTTCACTGAGCCTTAAATTTCGAGGACGAAACTTTCTTTTTGGGGGGTAGTATTGTAAGACCCAAAATTTTAGAATTAAATAGATAAATGATTTCCAGCTCACGCATAGGATTCTGTGTAAGCGTGAGAGGAACTTGACTCGTGTTTAATGTTTGGATTAATATTAAGAAGAGGAAAGTTCAGGAAATGACTAAGAATAGTAACATAGTCGTTATAGGCTACGGCACGAGTTTCATTCATTTCTGCCTTAGGGCAAAACCGTTAGTAAACGACTAATTTGCACTTAAAGACACGATGGGAAACTAATTCCAAAAATCTTCAGAGAAATGTTAGAACTTCTCTTAATCCTTCCATAATAAGCGTTTCGATACGAAACCCTGGAATTTACGAACACTCATTTCCTATTCGGAGCTTCAAACGAAGATTCCACACGCGTACGCCCACTCTAATCGACGTTCCAAATCTTTCTTCAGAAGGAAGTTTCTACATCCGAGGTCAAAATCAAAAAGTGCATAAAGTGCATTTTAAGCCGGTAAACATTAAAAAACAAGCCTCGAAAACCAAAAATCATATTGATATTTCTTTGAAGAATTAGAAGATTCAGCGGGAAGAATATCGTGTCTAAAATACGTTGGAATCAGTAGGAAAAATCGGAATCGCGAAATAATCATTTTCTCACGTTTTCAATTTCCTATAAATAGGACTTCAAAAAATGAAAAAAATCAAAAAAAAAATCACACAACACACACACACGGCCGTGAACTTCTTGGAGGAAAGGAAGAGATTTGATTTTTTCCGGTTCTTGCCTGATCGTCGCTCTGTTCGTTGCTACGCGTAGGCTTCAAGGTACTGATGTTATTTCTTTCTTCTGATCTTAAATTTTGTCGCTTTTCTCTATGTCTTTCTGTGCTCAAAGTTTTGAGCTTTTTGTAAAACTGTCCAAATAACTTGATTTTAGTGTCTAAACTTATTCCCTGCGTTCCCCTGAGCATGTTTAGCGGATTACATTTTGCCGAATGTCGCCGAAATGCCGCCGGAATTCATTTCTGTAGGAAATACCCATTTTTGGCTAAAGTTCCGTCCTTTGGGCTTAAAACTCTCGACTGAGCTTAGCGTTAGTAGGATTAGTCGTCATAATCGTCGTTGGTGTCGACCCCATCTAATTTGTTTTTCGAAATTTCAGTTTTGAATTTCTGAGCTAAAAATATTGACCAAAATACCCCTGCGACAGTTTTCGACCCGATAATTTTTCTGAGAGTTTCCCTGGCCTAGATATCGCCTAGGAATACCTAGGAATCGATTTAGACCGAAGAAAAAGTTCGGAAACCCTATTTTACATAGTGGCCGAAACCTATTGCTTAGGGTACCGTGTCCAAAAATAATTTTTGAGTCTCTATGACCTGAGCCATTGCGTAGCTCTTTTGATTGTCGAAATTTTGGCGCTGGTTTCATGTCATTCCGAGTTCTGTAGCTCGAGTTATGCTCGTTTTAGCGAACGAAGTTCCGTTGTCAATTCGTGCCTTAAGAGGAACTCTGAAGCTTTAAAAGCTTTCTTTCCGGTTTCGATTAGCGTTATTAGATAGTGTTACTTCTAGTAGGGCTTGTGTTGATGATTGTGTTTCCTTGTTCTAGGTTCACAACTTCCATGCCCAACTTCTACTCACGAAGGTAAGGGTAACTCGGTTTTAGAGTGTCTTTGAGTCTTGCCTGCTTTTATCGCACTGCCTGCGTTTGAGATGAAGATGTTTATATTGATTGGCATTGGATTATGATTATTATGCTTGCAATGTTGTATGCTTGCTTATATTGACTGTTTCTGAGGCTTGTGCCAAATGTTTTCTGAAGGCTTCGGCCGAGTAAACTTATTGAGACGTGTGTCTCCGTTTTCTGAGAGGCTTCGGCCGTTTACTGGTTTCTGTCATTGAACTGAGTTGGTATGCAATTGAATTGAGTTATGTTCGTTGATAATAGGAATAACATGTGGTTACTCCGAATTAATCATTGGTTTGGGGATTGTTGTTGACTGACTTGGCATATAGGCTTTGGTTCTTAAGTGGCGATGAGGTGGGTGTGGTCCCACGTGATTGTCCCGTCTTTCGAGGCGTTATAAAGTGGCAATGAGGTGGGTGTGGTCCCGCGGGATTGTCCCATCTTTCGAGATGTTCTAAAGTGGCGATGAGGTGGGTGTGGTCCCACGCGATTGTCCCGTCCGGAGTGGCGTAAAGTGGCAATGAGGTGGGTGTGGTCCCGCGTGATTGTCCCGTCTTGAGAGACGTTGCTGATCGATCCATTTTGGTAGAAGCATATAGTTGCATTATAGGGAACTAACACCTGACCCTATGTTGTTGGATTTTAGTTATTGGTTTATTGATATCTGAATTGATATTATACTGTTGAAGTTTTTGATATTTGAATTGATGTTATATGTTAGGTTGTCGATATCCGAATTGATGTTATATGATTAGGTTGTTGATATATGAGTTTAGTTATGTTGCTGGTTTATTTACCATGATAGGTAGTTAAATTTGAATAGCATGATTTTCTCTTTCATACATGATAATTGTATGGAGTTAACCCTTTTCTATTTGCTATTTGTTGTTTGGGCGCTTAACGCTATTAGGCGATGGTGAGCCTTCCGCTGAAGCTTAGCTGTTCGAGTCGGAGACCGTGATCGTGGGCGGTCGAGTAGAGGTGGATGAAGCAGTTGCTTCTCCCTTTTTGGTGGACTATGTTTGAGTTTCTTTTTCCTTATGAAAACTCTGTTGTTTAAACCTTATTTCGCCACTGTTAAAGTGTGCGTACTTATTTTGGAAACTTGTTCATGATGATGTAAGACACTATTATTATTATGTCGGGAACGGGTTGTTGAATAAAGTCTATGTTATATATTCAATTATGTTCAGTTGTTTCGAAAAGGGAAAAAATATATTGTGTTTTCTTAGGATTACGAAATAGTCCTTAGATTTTGTTAGGTAACTAATGTGACTCCTCAGTTGAGAAACCGGGGTGTTACATCGGCAATATCTTGGGTTATCGGCATCTGTTGTTGTGCGTACGGAGGGGGGACATCGTGTTGAGTTAGGAATGTTCGTCAATCATTAATCAGGTTGTGACGACTTATCGTTTATCATGGTCTTACGACATGTTAGTCCTTATGCATGGTTCGTGTTTTGGCTTCGTTTGAACTGCCTTTTGGGACAATTCCCCGTCGGTGTGGTTCGTGCGATGTTAGTTACTTAAGTGAGAGCTCAAAGAATTACGCACTTACTCTTGGTCGAGCAGTGATCCTCGAGAGTAAGCGTACATTTACCGGCACTAGAACAATAAGAAAATTTACTTTTCACATGAATCAATATCCACGATTATATCCATAAAATTATAGGGAGTTGTTATTCGGACACCCTCCACATATCTATTCGTACCTTGTTAAATTCGTAAAATTTGAAAAGACTCTTTATAAATTTTTTTCACTTTGAAAGTGTAAGTGAAAGTGCGTAAGTCACACACTTTCAAAGTGCGAGCGGAACGCACATATTTCTTTTTTTTTCCTGTTTAATTTATGGAATGAATTTTGGACTGTCACTTCTTAGTTAAGGTAATAGGACAATTCTGAGCTCAAATATGCAATCAGAATCTCCAAATTCCTACACCTTCTAGTAGTCGCTTCACAATCAGGAGCGGTGCGGTTTGAAAAATTTGACAATTTTTTATCTCGCACTTTTAAAGTGTGTGAGTCACGCACCTCTAAAGTGTGTTTAGTTGCAGAAAAAAATAAAAAAGGACAAAATAACTCCCTAAAGTTGGAAATTTTCATAAACGACAAAAGATGGAGGTTCTGGTGGTGGCGGCGGCAGTAGTGTCGTGTGGTGGTGGTAAGGAAAGAAAGAGGAAAGAGGTAAGGAGAGATGATAGAGAATGTGAGGATGAGGGTGACGATTTTTTTATATTTTTTTTCATTAAAGACATTTTAGTAATTTTACATTTTAAATGAGGTCCAAATAGATGTAGGGGCGTCTGAATAACAACTCCCAAGAAGAACTGAAAGCACGTAATACAGTGGCAAACGGATTCAAGGACATGTTGAAGGATATGGATGAGTACATACATGGGTTACGTACAAGCCTAGTATATGTACACCCTCCGGTCACATATATAAGCAAAAAACACTTTTTAAGTTTATTCATTTAATGAATGTATCTAGTTGTTTTAATGACTAGATATATTCATTAAATGAATGAACCTAAAAAATATTTTTTGCTTATATATGTGACCGGATGGTGTATGGTGTATAGTATAGATATTTACAAGAAGGTCAGTTATATGTGGGGTACATGTTTTTGATGACTTTGATCATAACACATGGAAATTCAAAACTCATCTCTAGAAGAGAGTGGAAGCCATTCAAGCCTGCTATTAAATGCTCATTACTCGCTAGACACCGACTTGCGGTGATAATCAATTCCTTAAGAAATGTAAACAATGGTGGATGGCAAAATATATCGTTATCTCTTTACACACAAAGAAGGAGCAATAAAGACCTATGGAAAGTGACACAAACTAAGTACTCACACACCATTTCAGTACAATATAGCACAGCTTCAACACATGGTTATGTATATGTTAGGAAATTTGTCTACAATTCATTTTAAAGACTCATCAAAATTGATTCTGATAAAAGAGAAACTGATCCAGACATACTACATGAGGAGATGTTCCTTGCTCCTGATAAAAGAACATAATATATTTCACACTTTGTGCATATTAGATGATGAAGAAGAAAGGAAAAATTATTCTGTATGCATCAAATCATGAAGAATCTGTTAGGACAAAATTGAACTATTTGATTACAGATAATCACTTTCTAGCTATGTTTGATTATTTTTCATTCTTGTTCAAGCCAAAAAGACATAAGAATAGGCTGAAATTTGATGTTACTAAAAAGCTAAAACATTACTCGTTACATGAAAGAGTTGTTGTCCCTTCATATGATCTTAATGAGTGCTTCATATCCGTAATCATCTCCTCAGGGTGGAATTCATCTTCACAAGTTGACACAAGTACAAATAAAATATTTTTCTTGCATATGATAACAGACAAGTAACCACAAATCATTATTCATTTGTTTCAAGATTCTCTTTACATTCCCCAAAAACTAGCGACAACCTTTTCCAAAATCTCAAAACCTCTGGGCACCCTTTTGGTATTTCCTGCTCTCTTATGTAAAAAATTTCCTTTATTGCAAGTTTTGGTCAGTACCACATATTCAATTTTGCTCTTTGTAGAGCTGGGGGAGGAAAAATACAAATGATTTGCTGGAAATTAGTGTCATGATTACATTTGCTTTCAATTTTATGTTTGGTTAAGGACTTTAATTTCAATCAATCAAAAGAATCTACAAGAAGAAAAATACGTATATAATTCTTGCATACCCTCTCTATTATTAAATGTCTACCAAATTTATGTATAACTTTAATCCCATGATTAATTAGTGTGCTAACGATATGAAGGATAGGCAAACATTTGAAATATCTAAACAAGGGTAGGTAAATAGGTAATATACTAGTAATATGCAATTTCCTAACTTTAGTGGAAGGCCATGGTGCCACGTGACAAAGCAAATAGGAAAGAAAAATGCTCATGAAACTCCACGTTGACTTTGGCTTTCTGCATTGACTCCATATTTATAAAGCTAGTAAGCCGACAAGTTATTAGGTTAGATGGTACATATTTGATTTCTGTTAAGCAGAATCTTAAATTTGAGTTGTGTGAATGGAAAAAACTTAAATTGAGAAAACTAGCTAGTCGTGAATGGATTATAGGTCTCAAGTTTCCGTGACATATGTCCAACATACGGATCAAGAGAAAAAAATAGTTTAGCCAAGTTTTAAACCTTTGCAAATTAAACACGCCAATTTTGCGGCGTTATATGCCACGCTCCCAAGCTGTCATGAAATGTTTTTTCTTTCTCATTTTTTAGATATTGTACATAAAATGCCACAATCCACGTATGCCGATCGGTGGTTGAGTCACCTTGTATGTCAATTACGCATTATCGTTGTGAATGTTTTTTGCTCGAATAGAATTAACACGAGAGGGGACACATGTGCTAAGAACAAATAAATAAATTATAAAGCCAGTAAAAGAGTTAGGTGACTCATCATGAGAGTAAAAACTAAGCGGCTTTCTATTCTTCAAAGTCATGGGAGTATATAAAGCAATCACATGCATTGGTACTATTTGAAAGCTCTCTCTCAAGTTTAGCCTAAAAGAAAGAGACTGAGGAGGAGTGAGAGTTTTTGAGGCAGAGAAGGTGAGAGTGGAAAGAATCCATGGGAAGGCCTCCTTGCTGTGACAAAGTTGGCATCAAGAAGGGTCCATGGACACCTGAGGAAGATATCATTCTTGTCTCTTACATCCAAGAACATGGTCCTGGAAATTGGAGATCAGTTCCTACTAATACTGGTAATTCAATTCACCTATTAATTTCCTTATCTATATAATCATTACTTCTATTTATGATGATTTCTTCTGATCTATATCAATTATGAAAAATTGAACCAAGTGATGATGATTCAAATTAACCTTTCTTGTATAAAAAAGGGTTGTCAAGGTGCAGCAAAAGTTGCAGACTTAGATGGACAAATTACCTGAGGCCAGGAATTAAGAGAGGGAACTTCACTCCTCATGAAGAAGGGATGATAATTCACTTGCAAGCTCTACTGGGTAACAAGTAATTAATCTTCACATATCCTACCTCTCTTTAAATTAATTTGCTCAACAAAAATATAAAAATCACCATCTTAATTCATTACCATTTCTTCCCAACCAATCTGTTATGAAATCAAATTTTTTCAATGATCTGCTGGTTTCGAACCGAGGACTTGTTGGGTGGGAGAAATTCTCCAAAACAACAAACCGCTCAGGAAACCATTTTACAAAATCAATTTTAATTTGATTAAAAATTAAATCAACTACTACTTCTAATTTATTTATTTATTTATTATTTTAGCATGTAAATGAAAATGACATGTCTGAATTGGTGAAGATGATGTTATTAATTGTTGAGCAGATGGGCAGCCATAGCTTCCTACCTTCCACAAAGAACAGATAATGACATAAAGAATTATTGGAACACACATCTTAAGAAGAAGCTCAAGAAATTCCAATCGTCCATAGAACCAGACTCAACGAACTACCTACCAAGGAGCTTCAGTGACAGAAGCTTAGATATCAGCAGCAGCAGCAATATTAATAACAACCATGCCTCATCAATGACTCAAACTTCTCAGTCCTCCACCACATATGCATCAAGCACTGAGAACATTTCAAGGCTCTTAGAAGGTTGGATGAGATCTTCTCCATCAAAAAAGCCACAACTCAAAGGAACAAGCACAACAACCAGAGATCATGAAGAAGAAAAGGAAGAACTTCAAGGAAATGAAAATGATCATAAGCTGAAGCAAGACATGATGTCACATGAAGAGTTTGATTCGATTCTGTCATTTGAGAATCTGAACAATAATGCTGCTTGGGACAAGTCAACCTGTGATTCCATGCCTGAAAAGATGAGTACTTTTGAAGCTGCTTCTGTTTCTGACAAGAATAACAACAGGCAAAAACATCATGAGATCAATGTTGTTAACAGTGCTCCTCCTCCATTGTCATATCTTGAGAAGTGGCTATTGGATGAGAATGTTGGTCAAGTGGAGGAGATGATGGAAATGTCTCCAATATTCTGACACCAATCCTGAAAAGTTTGGGATATCATATGATGATTGAAATCATAATAAGTCAGAAGAAAGAAGAATTAAAGGAAGTTCTTTTGATCTGACTAGGGTTTAATCCATTTACATGGATGGAGGGAGGCTCCAACAAGCTAGGAGGATCTCTTTCAACAACTTGTAACTGAAGTTTATGAATTGATTAATGGTTTAATTATTTTCAAGTACTTAATTAGCTTAGTGCATGATGCTCTTCTCCTTGTAGAAAACTACAGATGTTAACTTGAGCAAAAGTAATAAATAGAATTAATAACAGTTATATCCAAACATTATTTGACAAAATTTTATTTTTTTCTTTGACTGGAATGACAAACAATCTTTCATATACTGGCATGAAGGAACTCTATAGAGCTTTTAAGCTTATTTTGTATTGTTTTGCCTTTTATTTTTCTTTTGGGCTTTCGGTGGATTAAAAAAAGTTTGGTTCACAAATTAATTTTAGTATATATATAAGGAGTAGATTGTAAATTATGTGCATTAGATGTTAGTAGTAAAAATATGGTTTGTAAATCCCGAATCTAACGGCATACAAAGGGTGATCGGTTACCAAATGTAAATACCAAAAAAAAAAAACATGGTTTGTAAGTGGACTAATTTAACCTATTCCACCATATAATTGCATTTTCTTTTTACCCCATAAATTTTATACCTTACTCCGCAACTTTCTTTTTATGGTAAAAAAGAAGATTGGAAAATTTATACTTAAATTTCTCTTGCTTTCTATTTTTTGCCATAATAAACAAAATTAAACTTAGACATAAAAAATAAAATTCCTCTCTTACATATTCCCACTATTGGTGGTATCTTGTGAAGAGCAATGAATTTTTTGTTGCATTTTTTAATTAAAACCCACTTTATACCTCTCTTTATCTCTTTCTTTAATATATTCTCATTATATCTCTTTTAATTTCCTTTCCTATTATGATCATTCACAAAGGGTATAAATATGAAAAACAAACACATTATTGCATAGCCAAATTGTACACAACCCACTAAATGGGGGAAATAAACAATGAAGTTACACAATTGACAATTGTATGCTCTATTGCTCTTCAACTTAGAACGGTTACTTTGGTGATAATTAGCATATATGAGTTCAATTGTCAATTATGAGAGGAAGATATGATGTGACCACATTGTCCAAGTGTACAAGTTAATGAACACAAAAAGACATTGATATTATCGCCCGTTAACATTATAGACAATTAATTAACTTTTTTTTATGATAGGAAATAATAAAATCATAATTGAATTATGCACTTATTAATAAACCAACAAATACTTGGAAAAAAACTACAATTTTTCTCATTATCATTGCTATTTTTTCTGTCAGTAATATAGAGAAAGTACATTTGAATTTCAAGTCATTAAGAGGGATGTAACAATATAATGATAATGGAAGATGGGCAAGGGCGGTGCCATTTGGACTGAAAGTCTCAAGCTATTTTTCATTAAGATTCAAGAAACCACCCCTTTTTTCTTCTTATGTAAAATGGGATCGAACATGAATTGAATTTATAATAATTCTACGGTGGATCGTATTAAGAAATGGTTTGTCCACATTATATTAAATACATTTTATTTTCAATATATTTTATTTATGCTAAGATTAATTAATTTGCTGAAAAACTCTTTTAATATATAAACTATATAAATTTTTCTCGGCACACAGTCAACAAATAATTGTATTCCACTAACTAATACTAGGCATAAAAATGATGCTTCTGCGCGAAACCAGAAGAATAGCCATAACTGAGTGAAACAGGATGCTGTCACGAAAGTCTTGCTAGCAAATGAGGTAAAACTAAAATGTGTGTCTGAAATTAAACTCATTTTCTTTTGGAAAAAATCGGATGGGATGCATGTGATTCTCTTTTCACCTTTCGGTGTGTGAAGCTGGCCACCATTGCTAATATCATGGCTTGGCTTCCATATATGTGTATAGCTTTCACAGGATGCAATTGCAAACAATATTGGGGCTCCATTCCTCTGCTGCTGATGCACGCAAAAATTATCTAACTCTCTCAAGGCAAGTTGCTGGACCAATCATATGGCACTGCCATGTTGACTATATATCTCATTTATGATAAATAACAAAGTTTCAAGTGAATGCAACTCTTGATATTGGAGAAAATTACATGCAAAATGTGGTTGATGATAGTTACACAAAATCAAGTAAATATAATGGATTTTAATTATATGATAAAATTACATATTTATAATAATATGTGCTATTCTTTAAGTATTTTATTAAGTAGAACAATAAGGTATTAAATTGTTATCACCAACATTTTCCTTGAAGCTCTCCTTTAATGTGGCGGCTAGGAAAAACCGCCACAATTTTATTTATAATATTGCGGGAACTTGATTGCCAAAATCTTCAGAAATACCGCGTCGGTTTTTTGTTTGTTTGTTTGAAAATATAGTGATTACAACCGCCGTAATCTACTTTTTTGTTTTTGAGACCCTATGTGACGTTTTGATTCTTTCCTAACGCCCCTCGTTTGGCTTCTTTCCTCTCGCACTCGCTCTAGCCTTCATTTTCGTTGCTTCTTTTCTCAAAATCCCCATCCCTCTTCTTCTTGCTTTCCACTCCAAAGAGTGTGACTAGGGTTTCTTCCTATCACATTAAATCGTTTTTCCTTGCTATGATCTTGACTATGGTTTCTTCCTCTCACATTGAATCGCTTTGCCTAGCCATGATCGTGACTCCTTTCAATGAATGGCTTTCTCACACTGTGCAGGCTTCAACAAATTTTCCTTCCTCTCAATCAGGTTCGCGATCTTAATTTCCCTATTAATTTTCAAATCTCTTTTGTGTTCTCAATCAATTCCAATACTCACTCTTATCTCTCTCACATTCTCATTGATTTGAGGTGCTTCACCTCAACCACACTAATTTGAGCTTCATCCAATACTCTATTCTAATTTGAGCTTATTTAAGCTCCATCTCAATTTCTTTCTGAAGGTAACATGATTCTCGCAAATGGTTCATTTGCTTAGATTTTCCTTAGTGCTATTAGGGTTTTTGTGGTTATTTTTGTTGACATGAGCTCATGGTGGAGATTTAGATATGGTTTGGTTAGGTGTTTGAGGCAATTTTCCAACTTTCTCATTCAAATTGTTTTGGTGATTTAAGAAACTGAATATAATTGAAGTAAAAAACTGCAGATTATGGTGGTTAGAACCGCTTAATTTAAGTCTGTAAAAGGCACAAAACAATGATTTAAACTGCTAAGTCACATTTGTTAAGAAAAAATTATATAGGGGCGGTTTAGACCGTTGTAATTAACAACGGTGAAGAAAAAACTTATATAATAATGGTTTTAAATTACCACCGCTTTATACCAAATTTTACGATAGCTAAAGACGTCATTATTTTCAAACGAAAAAATTATTTTAGTATTACACTGGCGTTTTAAATTTTTGTTTTTTACAATCGACTATCATTTACTTTAATGCAATGTATAATATGGTGTTTGCATGTCAACGTTGTTTTATAGCTAGGGGTGTTTGTCAGGAACCGACGAACTAAACCAATTAAATTGGATCTTTCTTTGTTTTTGTATTCAGTTTAAAATCAATGAAAAACAATGAAGATTGGTACGGTTCACGGTTCGAAGAATTAAAAACTGAAGAACCGGAAAAACCGAAACGATGATCTATATTTATTTAAAAAATTAATAATGGGACAGGTATAAATTTTTATGTTAAGTGTTTTGATAAAGATCGTAGAGAATGAAGAAATGTTTTGAAGAAATATTGTTTATGTTGAACTCATTATATTTGTTAGACTTAGGTAGTGTTTGCCCCAACTTAATTATGTTTCTCTTTTCTATTATTAGTTTGTAATGGTACTAATATTAAACATTACTTTAAGCATTCATTTATTGTTAAGTTGTTGATTATGGATTATGGATTATGGATTTGAGAAGATATTATTAAGTGAGTTATTGATTTGCAATTTTTCTGCATTGCTTTGTTGAATCATATGTGATTGCAGCCCCCATATGTATGTATATACCTGGTTATTGTTATATATTTGAAGTTGTCATAAAAAAAGTTTTGAAATCGATGAATCGAACTGATCCAACTGTTCATCATCGATTTGATTCAATTCGAATTCAGAAAAAAAAATTTGCCAACAACCAAACCAAGAAATTTTGATTGGATCGGTTTTCTATTTCACCTAAAACTGGTCCAAACCAAACCTCAAACACCCCTATTTATACCAATGGTTGGAATCGCATAAAAAATTGACCGCCACAATTTGCTTTTTTTAGTAATAATCAGGGAGACTTCCAAAACCTTGAATCCTTGATGTCGTGATCATGACAACTAATTAAAATCATGAGTAAAAATATTAAATGCAATAGAGAAAATTTAATTTAGTAGTAAAAGAAAAGTGATTTTATTTTGAAAAGGAATACTTCCTTCGTCCTTTGTTGTGAGATAATAAGGGGTCTTATAATAAAAGACGGATGAGTAATTTTCAAAATGAAATACGCTTGATAATTAAGAATTTTAATTTATTTAAGTAGCTGAGAAAATGAATATTTCACAACTGCTGACAAACAATATTGAATGATGAGTTGTGATTCAGAACAAAAATATAATAACAGCCTCTATATATTAATAATAAATTATTTATAGGAGAATAATAATAACAGCAATAATTTGATGTTAAATTTGTGGATAGCCCACCTTGACTTTAAGTCTCTATTTAATGCATCAGCATTGGGACTAGATGCGGCATGTTGTGATTGGCAGTGGACAACTAGAGATGAGGTGCATCATTTAATATCTTTTAACTCATTTTACAAAACAAAATAATAATATGAGAGACTTGATATATATTATAAGTTGTTCAGTAAAAGTAAACGTAAAATCACAATTTGGAGGGACCTACTATATTTTTTGTTCTAATTAATGAAATCACATTTTGCCAATAAAATTAATTAGACAAGACACTTCATGGCAAAGAAAAATCATCCGATATGGTTCAAGTATAACAGTAAGTAATTGATTCCTATTAAGTTAGGTTTTGAGTTTGAGTTTTGATTATGGAAATAAACTTTATTCTAAGAGATAGCACTACTAGAATATGAATGTTTCATACTCAAAATGAATTGTATTCGATGATACTTGTATTAGAATATAAAAGTTACACGATTGGTGGAATTGAACATCATCCTCTCAAGGACGTATCAAGGTACAAGGCTATAAGAGATTTTGAAAAAAATCATTAGAAAAAAAATTGAGTAATAAAAGTATGTGGTTTTTTAGAAATCATTTGGTAAAAGATGTCTCACTTGTGTTTACATTGCTAAATGTCATCACTTGAGTTCATATTGCTAAATGCTCTCACTTGAGTAGTAAAAGTATGAGGTTTTATGGCCCATTTGGTAAAAAAAATGCTCTAACTTGTGTTTTCTTTGGTAAAAAATACCATCACTTCTATAATTTTGTACAAATTTATATATATATATATATATATATATATATATATATTATCTTCACAATATCAAATGTATGAATTCGTCCCTGATCCCTCTTATTTGTCCAAATTAAAGTAATTAATCTCCCCCTACAAATTAAATTACTATCATATTTTGGAATGGCTTCATTAATACACTTTTTTTAGCAAAACTTGTAGCATAGGAAAGAAAATTTTGATTTCTGAGTATCCTGTGAATGTAGCAAAGACTGAGAGAAAGCATGTGAGTGATGATGTGAGCAAACTCAAAAGTTAAAAAGTGAAAAATGAATCACAGAGTAACGGCAAATAAATAAATGAATATGTGTAGGGTTGTGGTGGAGGGAGGAGTCATTTATGTGTGTTGTGTTGAATGTGCCCCATAGGCCACACCTTTTCTTCATTGCCACCTTTTCTGGCTAATGAAAAAGTGGGGTTCCAAAATTTGCTGCCCTAATAAAGTGTTGTAATTTCCTCTATGATCTCCTAGTATGTATGTGGTGTAGTAGTACATTTATTCACTCTGACTTATTCCGCTGCTACCATTAATGTTTATCATAACATAGCCAATTCACAAACTGGTGGTGACATTCAAGACATTCAGCCTCTCACTTTGCTTCTTTTACCGCATATGATTATTTTTTAAAATTCTATAATAGATTCTTGTTGGAAAGTGAACAGGAATAACAAATCACAAATCACTGTTTGAGACTCTTTTCTTGTTATCACACTTTATTTTATTATAATAATATTATATTATATCTGAATTATAAGTAGAGTCTAATTGTTCATACCAATATCACATATTATAAAGGGATGGTTTCGTCTCGCTTAGTTCTGTCGTATAATTGGGTGGTTCGTCTGTCATTGAATTGGTGATCCTCTATGGTCTTCTTTATCGTTGAGTTGGGGTCCTCAGTCGTTGAGTTAGGGTCATTTGTCATCCTCTCCGTCATAGTTGGGGTCCTCTATCATCCTTGTCGTCGTGTAGCATGTGTTGGGAGAACTTGCAAAGACACTTTGCCAGGAAAATCAGCAATAATTTGAGCAAAGTGACTTTAGGGTTAGTTATGCAGTACCTGATGAATAGTGTATGACGTCACTCGTTTTTCACTTCATGTCGCAATAACATTCTCTGATATACTCCGTGTATGATGCAGAGCCATCAAATCGTAGTAGGGGACACACTTTTTCTCACTTCATTGGACGATTAGATGGTTTCATCTTGACCGGTGAACATTGTTGCATGTCACATCCTAGGTTCTAGACTCTTATCTTGGAAAAATCTTCAGTAACTTAAATGATAGGTTCTGGATCCTTCTACAGGTATATCCCTCGGGTGTTCACTGTAGCGCAGCGCAATGTGGTTCAAGTTATGAACTCGGATCAAGTTGTCAATGATCCTCTTATTGGATTGGGTTGACTTTACCGTCTAAATCAATGAAAACTATAACTACATTCTATGGTGACCAATTACTATGGACCGGTTGACGAGGCCAAGTCGGAACATGTATGAATGTTTAAATTATTTTTGAAGTTTAATACATATAGATAATCATTAAGATAGATAATAGGGTATGTATATGTATATATATATATATATATATATATATATATATATATATATATATATATATATTCTCGTACGATGAAGTGTGGGTCTTTGTCATCCAAGAGATCAAGAGTAAGATAAGGCTTTAAAACTCTGTCAACCATCACAGGCAGATCCCAGTACAATGTGCAACTTATTTCTTAAGATTACCCAAATGATATGTTTGTTTTTATTGTCTTAAAGAAACTGTACCTCCATATTTTCAATTTGTTTTCTTTTTAGCTTTTCTTGAATTCATGGAAATTCCTTCTGGATGCCAAGAAGACAGTCAATTTTATTAATGAAGATGAAGACAGCATTTAGTTTCACATGTGAAGAATCACAAAAGGAGAAAATTTGTAAAGAGCACAGCTACTAATAATTTGGTTCTCAACCAATCATGTGTGGTATATAAGAGAGAATATATATTTTGGCTAATAATACAAGAGAATAGTTAAAAAGGAAATCAACTTTTCAGTTTTGAGACAAAACTACATATATAGAAAAATAAATCTTGAAGTTAATGCACACATTGGTCTTAAAAATTTGTACCTAACATTGCATGGCTGTCATGTGAGATAAAAGCCTCCAGTTGAATTGATCCTCATGAATAGGCCTTCCCTTTTGTACAAAACATGAAACAAGTGCACACAAAGGACCACAACCAGATGCTATAATGTGAAGCTTCTCATGCCCCATACTGCACATGTGTAAAGTTATATGCGCCACACTTTTTCAATAAGGCTATATCAAAGTCATTTAGCACTGATTTTCTCTGTTGTGGAGTCTCATCTATCAACATGTTTGCATCAACTTTTTTAATCCTCTTATCACTTTTACTCACACAAGATTTACTTCTAGTAGTTTCTTCTAGAATTAATTTTCTCCAAATTTGATAACCGGTTTCTAAATACACACCCATACGCCCGGAAGGAACCAGAAAAAATGAGTAAGCGTAACGAAAATTTAATACATCAAGTAAAATTAACAATTACTAATTGAAAGTAATTGAAATATATAGAAAATTTAGGGGCGAATTTAACATTTGGATACTATTCTGTTAAGTTTTTTTTTCTTTATGGGGGCGACCGCCACATATACCTCTTACCTAGGTCTTTCCCAGCCGTACAAGAATCTTTTGGTCTTAGCTCAAGTATATATCCTCCAACAATCATGTTAGAGTTGAGAACATCCACATCATGTTGGGATAATTCTCTCATTCGTATTTTTTCTATTCACAAGACTTAAACGCGATACCTTTCTTAAGAAAACCTGTTGCTACACCATACAAGAATCTAAGCCAATGAAGGGAAAGACTAAAACATGGCAACCGACTAAATCATTGTTATTGCCCAATTACTATGTGATCCCACTGCCTTCAATGCAATTTAAGTTTTGTCTTGTTTCTAATATAAACCATTAAGGTCTCTCTCTGTCTCTTGCCCCTTTTTTCTTTGTCCTTCTATTGTAAATCAACATCCATGCTATAATGTGGAAAATGAAGTGATTTGCTTACGCAAGTCCACAGCATTTAATTGGCCTTCAAATTAGGCTAAGCATATGAATCAGTAATGACATAAAAGGAGTGGCATTTTCTAAAAATTACGATTGGGATCATATTTTGGAACCATCCTTATAATTTTGAGAAACAAGTTTAAGTTTAAGGAATATTAAAGATTCTGTTAGTGTTAACCTTTTAGGTACTTGCAGGATGGCCACAACAAAACAAGTCATTCAAATAGAAGATAGAGATATTTAAATGGGAATTAAATTTCATTCATTTGAACTAAGGTATTATGGTTGTTGTCCATAGCTGGTTTCTCCATTTTGAGACCTAGAATAGAAAATATGGATACCTATGGATGCTTGACTTAACAGGTGAAGTGCAAATATGGAACAATTTATGAAACTTCAGGCAGAGATTGTCACTAGTCTGGTTTGGAAGAAAATACTTCATTGGTGCTTTGAATATTAATCGCTCATTAGTATTGTATGTTATTATGTTAATAATTTTGAAAAACTGAGCTCACATGTTCTAATATCTTTTTAACAAACACTAATATTTTACAATGAACCAGTCATCACAGTCGATAGTCACGAAACTAATTTCTTGCATATTGTCAGCATAATAAGCGGTAGAAAACTAGCTATTGAGTTTTTTCATTCACGAGAATTGGAAATCTAATAGAATTAGCCAAGAAAAAGATAAAAAGCTGTTATTATTCAATACCAAAAAGTACATTGTTGTTAAGTAATTTGAGAGTCTCAATCACCCTCCCTATATCCCAACCCTAAATGTTCCTAAAGATAATAATACTCTCTCTAACTCTCTTTATAGGTTTACTCTCTATTTAACTCTCCAACTAAGTGAAACTCCCTTAACTAACTTACCTATATGATGATGGTACCTAACTACCTATCAATACTCTGTGCATGAACATTCATTCACCTTGTCCTCAACGTGAATGATTGAATACAAGCTAAAGAATTGAAGAATTGATCCAAAATACAAACAAAGAAAAATTACAAAATTTCTGATATGTAATCCACAGTCAAGAGGCTCCATCCCAGGTTATTTTGCACTGGTGATTATTTTTGCTCTTATGGGTGAATGCCGCTCTTGTATTCCGCCATCCCTAGAGCCAACTACTTTCATACCCAAAAAAAATCAGGTGGGTTTAGACGACGAAAATTTGACAATTATCTTACTTGCAAAGGAATGATGTGGCGATTTCCGTGGTAGCCGCTTGGTGGTCTATTTCGGCGCTCTTGCACGTGCTTGAGTCATCGTGCAAACCGCCCTGCTATTTTGGAAATGCAGGGTCTTGTCCCTCTTCATCCCCGATTCTGTTATTAGGGTAGACTCACAGTACGACGACCGTGGATGCTTGACTAGAAATCTCGTAAGCCTTGCCATTCTCGGTCTTCTTGCCAATCAAACCCTAAATCAACATTTCAGGGCATAACTGTGGAATCGTGCTTCTTCCCCCTTGTCCTTGTTATTGTTTTTGTTTGTTTGTTTGATGAATTTCTGAGTAAACATAATACATTGTGTAGTGATTAAATCTGTAACATAGTGGTATTGCCCTTTTGCACCGCTCATATTTACATGATGCAATGTAAGTGCCCTCTGAGCCCTAGTAGCTTTAATCTAAATTTCATGGACAGAAAAAATGTAGATAAGAGAACAAATGCTATAGTACTCTGGATCCTACTCATTGTGCGAACTTCATCCGAATTTCCTCTTCATACTCATAACTTTGAAATTTAGCTCTATGCTATTTTAAGATATGCAATATTTAACAGGTAGCAAGTACCAATTCTTCTGAACAAACATTGGTATTACAACTTAAAAACCATCCTCAGCTATACTATCGTCGATCTGTAATATGCTTCAATATATATCATATATGATACATTGTAGGAAAATAGTAATTGAAAAAAAAGTGTCAACATTCCTGTAAAATACTGGAATACTGTTCATCATTGATGACTGTGGAATACTGTAAAAATGAAAAACTACATTGTACATAAAGTGCAAGTTAGTACCCTTTTGCATCTATCTGGCCTCAACTCCTAGAGCAGTGCCTTGTCCAAATGGGTGCATCTGAAGCAAAATTCCAAGGATTAAAAAAACAAAATAAACAAACCAGTTGTCTTTTTATACTGACTTTAAAATGACATATACAGTGTGAGATGATACCTATTCAAAGCATAAGGCAGCTACTTTCTTGAATGGTGCCATGAAGCAGCTCCAAAATCCAAAGGCAATGTGTAAAGGGAGAATCTATTTGTTACATTTTCTGAACCTCTTCATAGATAGAATTGAAGAGGGGAGTGGAAATATACCTCTCACCAAAACTAGGAAAAATAACCTTCAAATAGGCAAAATTATAAAGGAAGAAAGCATCAGCATTAGGGAGCATTATTAACATTAACAAGAGAACAATTTCTCATAGAAAGCCGTAAAATAGAACATTTAAATGCAGAAATGTTCTCTAAATTTCCACCATTGAAAATTCAGGGGAAACATCACTCTCAAGTTTGCCTAGGCCCTTATTTGCTACTTTCTTATACTTACCATAAATTTCCATTTCTATGAAGGGAAGCACAGATACCCAACTTCATCTAGACCCAAAAGATGTTTAATTTGCTTCCCCCCACTGATCTTGTAGTTTTGTGAACAAAATGAAGACAAAAGCATCATGTCTCTAGAGAGATCTTGCTTAGAAGAGGTTCATTTTGCAAAATGTTCTAATTTAATTACAAAAATAAGAGTAAGCATGTAATCAACGGCAAAGCATAACCTAGGCTCAAAGACGATGCACAGAGCAAAATGGAATAATGGGTTCAACATTCCAGAACTCAAGCTAAACATAAGCATTAAGCACTGAAGTAAACACAGAAATATATCTACAGGCACAACAGACCTGTTACAATAAGTACTCTACTCACAAAGCTTCACATCTATCAATATCAATTTAAAAGCAAAGGAGTGCCTATGATAAATATATAAAATACATAGGGTACATGCAATGAAAACAACATAAAGAAAGCCAAAGTAATATAAAAAGAAACAAACTCACCACAATAAGTTTTCCAGAATTCTCAGGCCGTCTTGCTAAACTTAGGGCAGCAGCTGCTGCAGCTCCTGACGAAATCCCAACCTAGATAGAAATTTGAAATGGTTATGATAAAAACCTATTCCAAAAATATAAACAAAACTACTTTGTAGCTCAGGGTGACAATGCAATATCCAGCAACATACAAAACTAAAGATGAAGAAGGTCAAACAAATAACTAAATTGAATTTTGTACCTACGATATATACACACACTAAAAAAACCTATGGAAAACAAAGGGTCTATTAGATTTGGAAAAAAGTTATCAGTTTATATTTTCTGTTTTTCTGTATTTACCTACTTTGGTTTACATGCAAAACAGAGAAGTTTACAATGCAAAATATAGCAAAACTTCGCCAATATTTGACTTTAAAATAAGAAGCATAATAAAACTTATATCTAATGATGTTTAAATTATAGCTTACCAATAAACCTTCTTCTAATGCTAATCTCCTCGCCATGTCAATTGCCTCACCACTGGTAACCTGTCCTTTCAAGTTCCAAGAAAACTTATTATGCAAAATAATCTATACGTACACATTATGAAGATAATAGCATTGCATAATGAAAATAGAAAATCCCCCAAAGCAATCAGTGGATGACACTAAACCGTATAACATTTGAATCTTATGTAGATGACTCTGATAAGATTAAACCTCTTGTAATTCATGTTTATCGCCAGAAAAAGAAGAATTTCAGGCCTGAAACCCCCATGGAGGGTGGCGCAGCCACTACTGTGGCCATGGAGACTGTTAAGCAGCCAGAACAGCAAGGAGAGAGTGAAAATTCAAATGTGGCAGATGGTTAAAAGCAGTTGGCAGTCTGTAGTTATTAGGAGTTAGCAGTTATTATGTGTGTAAGTCAGTTGTATTCAGAATAAAAACTGTACTATGCAGTTGTATAAATAAAGGGTGCAGCCTATTAGATGGCTGTCTAGAAAATTATAAGGGTGTAGTAGAATGGAGAGATCAGGCTCTCGAATTCCGGTTGTATTGTACTATTTCCAGTAGAGATTCTTCATCTCTACAGATTGAATAATATCCATCTATCTCTATTTCATCTGCCTTATCAGACTCCAAAGATTGAACTCTCTATCATCTTAAATCATGATAAGCAATAGCATAAAGCTATTGTTCTTTAGTATAGGAATGCGAAAGCAAAAGAGAATAACCACAAGCAGGATACTATGACCAAAATAAAAAGCCAAGTATGCAACAAAGGGGCGGTAATTTTTTTGTTTACCTTGATGACTTCATCAAGCAGTTCGATATCCAAAATGCTTGGTATGAATCCTGCAGAAAACTCTCTAATATAGTGAATAGCTGACGAAGAAAATCTATTTCAAGTGGATATTGAGCTTGAAACTAACAACATTAAGAAAGAAAAGGGGAAAAAAAAACATTATACACTTTGTAAAAGATTTATACCCGCATTGTCTCCTGATATTATACTTCTGTCTGCAGGTTCAACCCCAACCACCTAAGCAAGGCATAATACGGCACACTTTAATGCAAGGTGAAAGACAGTATAAGAGGTAAAGCGCCACTTGCAAATTATGTGAGACAGGTATGTCACGAAATTCATGTCATACTAGAAAAGTAGAAAATATTGGACACAATATGGTTTAATAAAATGTATGCTAGAATAGTCAAACTAATATTCTACACCTTCCTTCTGAATCCTATTTCTTTATCTCCATCCCAACATCAAAAAAAAAAATCAGGAACATGAAAATTAGAATAAGAGAAATGTAATGCCCAAGTCATCACCATACTGATTCAATAACAATTTAAATACCAAAAAGTGCAGGTTATGGAACTTGAATTCAGGACCTGATACACTGAACAGTAGAATTTGGTGCCAGCAGACCAATAAGTATCTCATCAAATTCGAAATGAAAAAATACATATCAAAGGAATAATCAAACCTTTATTCTTTTGTTCATCATCTTCAGATAACGTCCAGTGCCAGTAACAGTACCACCAGTTCCAATCCCAGCAACCAATACATCAACATTACCCATGGTATCGTCCCATATCTCTGGCCCTGTAGTTTCGAAGTGGATCTGTAATTTTTGCATTTAAACCTTAATAACACGTAACTTCATTTATGATGTGATATATTTTCACGGATACACCATATAATTTAAAACAAGTGATTAGTAGGGTGAAGGTCTTATATGAGATGGACTATTATCACCTTTGTGTTATTCATGTTATCGAACTGTCGAAACATGTAAGCATTGGGTGTTCTGTGAAGAATTTCTTCAGCTTTGTCAACTGCCCCTTTCAGTCCTTTCTCTGCATCAGTCAGAACAACCTCGGCACCAAATGAACGTAAAAGTATTCTCCTCTCAATATTTATGGAAGCAGGCATTGTGACTATAAGTTTGTATCCCTTCATTGCAGCGACAAAAGCAATGCCAAGTCCTGTATTTCCAGTTGTTGGTTCAACTAAAGTAGTCTGCACAAATACAAAATCAGGAATTTAAAGAAAATTCAAGATCATAGACCTCAGCTTTGAACAAACCATCAGAAAGTAAAGATTGCTGCAGTGAAAACATTGATCGATAATTCTATACACCACAAAACTTCAAAACATACCTTCCCTGGGGATATTGCTCCACTCTCTTCAGCATCAGCTAACATGCTATACCCAATTCTAACATTTCGAACAATAACACACGTTAACACATAGATTTATGTTTAGTCCGAGGATCAAACTCAAAAAGCAAATTGCAAGGTGCAAATCAGGAAATGCTGTCAGGTAAATAACAGCCTTCACTTTATGAAAAAGAAAAATGAATGGATAAATTAGTACCAAACAATTTAGAGAAAATTCTTATTAAGAGTAACATATCACAGGACCTACCCTAAATATAATTAAAGCATATCATTACATAGATTTTCATGAACATACTCTAACTCCTATCTAAATGTTGTTTAAGAAAAAAAAACTACAAAATAGAAAACTAAATAACAATTTTAACATAAAGGATGACATTCATTGCATTTTTCATAGTCAGGAACAGATGAAAAGGAAGAGAGTGAGTAACTATTACCTGTCCTTGACACTTCTACAAGGCTCCATGGACTCAAGTTTTGCAGCAATATTAGCCACACAACCTTCTGTAACTTTGTTAAGGTACACCATTGGTGTATTCCCAATCAACTGCAACAATCATTCAAAATTTCAAAATTAATGTGAGTTTAGGTTAGAATCCATTGGCATTATCAAGAGCAGGACACACTAAAACTTAGAAAGTAAAAGTTCTTGAAATTTTAGGTACCTGGGTGACATCTTCGGCAATGTTGACAGTGTCAAGACCTTCTCTGGTGCTGGTGGTGGAGAAGAGTGAGGGGGCGGGTGCGGCGGCGGAGAGGGTGTGGCGAGAACGAGTGTGGGGTTTGAGGGTGTGGATAGGGTAGCGTTTTGGTTGAGAAATTGAAGGACGAGGTGGAAGCAGTGTAGGAGAAGAAGAAGAAGAAGAAGATGATAACACCGCCATTTTCATTCTTGAAGGAAAGGAACTATAACATGTTTTGAGATTTAACATGGGTTTTACAATTTATTTTCATTCTATCATGTTTTGTTTTTTATTTGGTTCCATAATTCCATCATCTTTTTTTTTGGATCAATTTTTTCTTAGATAATGAGTTGGAATTTGGATATGCTTTGGGCCTCAAGGTGTTGCTATGTTGGGCTGCTATTGAAATTGCTTTTTCTAGTGGTACAAATTTCCCCCAAAATAAAATACCAGTAGCATGCAATTTTGTTTTTGTTTAGTCAAGAGCATCCGCCGCCACCGAAAGCAATGACTAATTTCGTCGTCATGCGTGCTTACACTAAATGGCTGACCATGAAATGTGCTTCACCTTTTTTTTAATCCATAGGTGAAAATGTGTTTTATTCTCATGGATAAGAATTGAATCTTCAACCTCATGGTTAAGGGACGAGGTGAGCAACCACCACGCAACACTATGTAGTTATTGTAGTGTGATGCACTTTACACCATTGTAATTGTAATAGTGTCATTTATTGTGATATGATTATTCATTTATATTTTTTAACAAAGTTAAAGAAAAACAATTATCAAGTTTTGAGAGACAAAGTATGAGTGTAGTCATATGATAAATTTGTTCATAATAATGGAGATTTGGGTAGGGAAGGGGGGAGGGTGGTATATACTTGGGATTAGAAAATGTGAACACTGCACTTCAACAGTTCAACTCTTCAAGCTTATGACTCCAACTTAACTGTACCATTTAAAATATGTGAGGGGTAAGTTACAAATTGGCTAAGTAATAAAATAGAACCCCAAATATACAAAGTTAGTTAATGTTAAGAAGAATGTTCTGATGAAAGATTCTAACAAATCATTGATTTCATCAAATTTGTGGCTAATGTTGTAAGAATAAAAGGCTACATGGACATTTACTCACATAAAATACACAAAGAATTATGGTGAAAGACACAATTAGAATCATCAGGTTGTGTGAATTGTTGAATCCTAAGGGTTACAAAGTTACTTACTCACAAAAACAACTTCCTCATCAGCTATATGGAATCTGAGGTCCTAGAAATCTAATCTACCAGAATCACTTCTACTACCACAAAAACTACTAGGAGTAGTTTCTCCCAAAATCAATTATCCTTCCACTGTGAAAATTTACCATGTATTCAAATAAGCACTATATATGTGTAGCAGTGTTGCATTTCGAAAGGCAAAACCTAAAGTAGTCTATCACATCCAAAGGCTCTGAAGTGCAAAACATTTTCTCACTAATCAGAAGTTATCTAATGCAGGCATTGATTTGAATTTGAGCCCCATCTATTTACCATGAAGAGACCTGAAGAACCTCCTAGACCTGTTTATCTTCAACTTCATGGAAGGGACCTTACGCGCGACAGCCTGCCAAATCATTTGGACAGCATCACCCTCCTTAGATGGATACTGAAACTCATAGAAACTCTGAACCTCTTGCAACCTGTTCCACATTCTAGTCCACTCATCTTTCCCAATGCTCCTGATAAAGTTTATCAAAAACTTCTTTTTGAGAGCATCCCTTGTACGGATGAATATGCAGAACTGGGAGTAGTCAAGGACATCCTCGTATGGAAGCTCAATTTGGTCACTGATGATGACAGGGACACAGTGGCTGGCAATGGCGTCAAACAAGCGGTTTGATGAGGGGGTGTCGCCGGCTATGTTGAGGCAGAATTTGGATGAACGCATGCCGTCGGTGGATTTCTTGATACCACCTTTCTGAACACTCCCAAATGAAAAATGCACATCTTTCTCATCTTTCAGAAGATTGAATAGTTCTTGCCGAGCATGGCCTCCCTGAGCATGAGAAAAACTCAAATCAGTTACATAGGAAATTTTCTAAAGTTTAACAAGCAAAAGGAAGTACTGAAAGTTAAAGTTGCAAAATGTCAAACTCTTTTTTACAAGACATTCATGTGGATGTGATGTAAATTCCTTTTAAAGAACAGTTGTAAAAATCTGGCTACAAGCATTTGTATACATGCCATGGCATTAGATAGAGCTTTCAATTTAACTTGATTTGACAGAATCCATTTATGGTTTAATTATGCAGAATTATGTGTAAAAAATGTGAAATATTGTCAAGTCCTATTTTTAAGGTATCTCCATCGAAGACAATACCGGAAACATCCACTTCCTCCTGATGGGGCCAGCAGTCTCAGGAGATTCTTTTCATACATAAGACGACTTGAACTCAAGACTTTGCTTTAAAGATTCAAGCATTTATCAATTAAGTCCTATTTTGGAATGTTCACTAAGTAAATAACTAAACATTGTTGAGTAACTAATATAATGTTGGTGTAGTGGTAGGCAAGCTAGATTCCTTGGGGACACAAGTTCGAACTCCGAGAAAGTCATATGTTGGGAGGGGCCGCAACAGTTTCTCGAATGAGTTTGCACCCATCAAAGACTATTGATGCAAATTATTACTTGACATACTTTGACACCCCCCCCCCCAAGGTTTCTATTGATGCAAATTGGTCCTTGTTTTAGCAAGTTGAAAACTTTGTAAGGTGATCTTGTTAGAAAGTTCATAACTAAGCTACACAAGTAACACCTTTTTAGGGACCCAACTAAATATTTACTCACATTATTAGGCATATGATGACACTCCTATGAGATACTGATTTTTGTAGAAAGCACAAATAAAATTCAGAGCACTTTAGCCCTGGTGTATGTAATGCAACGTGAGAAAACATTTAGGGATCCCAAGCAGACATGTAGAAGACACTCAAGGAAGGACCCCAATTCCTCAAACATAACTAAGACAGTGCTTATGAATTCAGGGCCTAAAGACTTAACTCACTTAAAAGCTAAAGAAACAACAAAACCAAGTTATCAAAGAGAAAGAGGAACATACATCCTTTCTGTGTATTGCACCTTGGAAGTAAAGCAATGTTTGACGGCTCTCAAAGGTGGAGTGATCATCAACATAGAGTGGAATAACATGTTTATAAGGGGCAATCACATCTTTCTCCACATTAGCTATGTTTGGAGGGTATCTCCCAAAATCTGAGAGTATATAAGTTGCATTCCACAGCTTCATTCTAGCATCCAACATACTATTTGGATGGTGAGCCAAGATCAAATGGTCCCTCCCCCCTGTCCTCTTCCATTCCTCTTGAGCCATCAAATACCTCACTAACTTCTCTTGCAAACCCTTGTTCTTTTTGGAGTGTCTGTTATAGCACAGAGAAGAAAAGAATGGCACAAACACTATATCAGCTTCAGCAGAGTTTCTAACTCTGATCACAGTCCTTGCATTAGAAGAAGAAGATTCAGGTAGTTCAGAAGCTAGAATATCCAAAGTAAGCCAATACTCTATGCTATGCTGCAAATTCAAACCCCCAGGGTAACCAGGTATCTTGATTCTCATATCAAGCCAAACACTGTTTCCCTCAGGTTTCCAATCCAATAGTCCAAAATGGAACTCAGAAGGCAAATCATACATGAAAACTTTCAAACTTTTCAAAACAACGCTGTCACTTGTTGTTGCAGTCTTGTCACTGTTACATGGCACACCAGATGATTGTTGTATGTTTTTCTCAATGGTTGGTGGTTCTGCATTTTTTTTCACACTGTCAACGAGTATTGCTCTGTTTCCAAATGAGGATTCTGCATTCTGGGTCTTGTTCAAGGTAGGGAGAAGCTGTGAAACATGATCAATGGAGACCGGTGCGGCGTCGGAGCCGGTGGAGCGAAGAACAAATAAACATGATGTGATGAAGAGGAATGTTGTCAACGTGAAGAAGCAACACATGGACTTTCTAGAGAAAACTTTGATGGCAGACACGTTTCTCTGATCTGCAATTGACATTGCAATTGCATTCTATTCTTCCAAGCAATGATCAACACATGAAACCAGAACTACCTTGCAAATTCTCTATTTGAAACAACCATGACCATGGTAGACATCAAAAACTTGTATTAGAACAAAGTTAAACAAGATATAATTAATGGTTAAAGAAAATTAAGGGTATGATATGAAGATTATTGTTGATTGTAAGTGGTGACAGAAGAGTAGTGTGTGATTGTGTTAGGTGATAGGAGTTGGAATGGAAGAAGGAAGCGTGGGAATAGGGTCTAACAGAAGAAGCGTTCTTCATAGCATAGAGGTCTCCACGTACGTTACGTTTTGGATATGTATATATTTGCACTAAGATAAGAGTTGGCTTGGCCAAATTCTAATGGTAATGGAAGACTGCCATAAAAAAGAAAAAAATTCTAATGGAAGACTAACTATTTCATCTTCCCCATTATATCAAATCATCTCACAAATTGAATTGGCTTGGACTGTTTTTTCAGTTTTGTTGACTTTGTTATTTTATTTCCTATTTTTATGAAATATAAGTCCGTTCTATCTTTTGTTGGATTTTTGAGTTTGGGATTTTCCTTGCCTTGATAAGGTATTACGACAGTCGAAAACTCTTAGACAAATTCTTCACTCCATGGTCAACACTCTGAGTAGTAAAGGGCTGACTAACAAGGTTTTTTTTTTCATTTACAACAGTCAGAAATTAATTTCTCAACCACTCACTTAAGGAACGAAGTGTTGAACCACTACCCAACAAACTGGTTACTTACTAGTATTTACAATTTCTAAAGATTGTTTGATTTTACTTTTCAATAGATAGGAATGTAAAGAATCTTACTAGTAAAGGTGTTATGAACTAAACATAAGTTGATAACCAAGGCTTCATGGACCGATTATCAGCTCGTCTTGGTGGTGTCTGAGCGAGACGAACCCTCTCAAAATGGTTGTGGTCATGGTGAACAGAGGATCTCTGAAAGTAGACTTAAAGGTGAGTCATCAATGACTAAGGCATAGCTGGCAACCTGTGTTCGAGCCAACTAAGCACCCACCTTGAGGGCCTCCCGTTTTGACAAGCCTTTGTGAGCACGATGATTTGGTTCTTTGTTTTAGTGCTTCGATCCAATTAAGGTGAGCCAAGTCTAATTGACGATCTGTAAGGGCTCTTAGGCCATTAATTTATAAGGTCAAAGAGTCTAATTAGGGATCATATTTAAGGTTTTACACATTTCCATATAAAAGGAAGAGGATCTTTTGTAAAAGGCATGTTCACTTGATTTATCTACAGCGGCATAGTCATTAAACCACCCCCCCCCCCCCCCACACACTTCTACTAGGGTTCCGACTTAGTATGCTTTATTGTCTCATTAATGAACACTTCATAATATACTAAAATTGCACTTCATTTAATGTCTCCAATCAGAACCAACAGTCAACTTTGACCTTATAGAACTATACGTGTAGAGATGCTCGACAACTTCAGCATTTTGCCTTATGAGTTTTTTACATTAGGACCTACCCCCTGTTGAGTTCTTTTTATGACTTAACATAATATTGAAATTGAAAATTTATCTCACATACATTTATTTCAAATCATATGTCAACACATTGGTAATATTGTTTAGATAAACTTGTAAAAATAGTTTATAATCTATCTATTAGCTCTTTTGAACTTTTTTTTTGTTACGTTTAGAATAAAAAACTCAAGACTACCTAAATAAGTCTTGACAAAAAAATAATAACAAAGTAATTCTTTTGAACTTATTTTCATAACATTAGTCCATTCAATTTTCATAACATTAGCTTATAAATAGATAAGTTTCCCTGCAGTAAACTTCTCTAATTAGCTTACCAATAAATATTTATGTAACAAGCGCCTAAAACCATTAACAGTTCATTAAGAAATAATTTGAAAGTACTGAAAATAGTTTCATACTTTTAATATATTTCATGTATATTCTCCCTTCACCAAACCTTAATCATGCCACCAACAACTCAACCACGGTCTATTCACATGAAATAGAACCTTTCAAGTTTCAACTGTACGTGCGTACCATTAAGGTACCCCATCTTTGTCTGGCATTCGGTTCATACTTCCACATCAAAGTCCTCAACATTGAAAATTGATTTTAACTCAACCAATTTGATTCAAAATCTGCTTGAAAAATAATGCTCAAGACATGAAAATTTTAGTCAAAAAAAGTCTGGCAAGTCTAATTCATAATCTGCACTTCTAGCACATGGTCAATGTATCAGTCCCAATAACACATGAGAAGCAATTATTTCAGACTTTAACTCTGAACAAAGCTACTAAAATAAATGCAATGTTGATCCAAGGTTTCACATACTCATAGCCAGAAAGAAAAAATTGCTATTTTTGTTTAACAGAAGGCCATCAAATTCAATGTTAAGCACCCAAATGAAGACGATCAGAACTGGAACTGCATCTCAGGAGCATATTCGAGGGCTTCCAGGTGAGCAGCCATGGCCTTGTTCATCGGTGGCGGGCCGCATCGCAATATCTGAAAATAATCAGGAAACAAGTCTAATCATTTATCTTCCTTTTACATGATAATAAGGAAAATTAAAAATAACGACATCAATTTGGATAAATAGGTTAAATAATTAAAACAATTACCTTAACATCATGTGCTGGAGCAGGCAAATGGGCTTCAATCATCTCCTTTGATACAAATCCAACACCACCATCCCATACTTCCGGAGGCTAGAGATTAACAATGTTCAAGGAAGTAACATGAAAACATATGATTATTACGCATAACTAACTGTTAAGAATGATAGGTTTAGCGTTCAGGAAGAAGAGAGAAAGATAGCTCAAGGGGAAATAATATTCATACAAGTAATCTGACAAAATAGCTTAACCTAACAGTTAACACTTAACACTACTACTTATACTATAAATTAGGTACAAGCCCATGTCAGTAACAAAAAAGATTAATAGTAACAGGAAATATTACAAAATCAGGAAACAACTTCTAAACTATTTCCTCAATTAGATAACTAACTGATTAAATAACATATTCTCAAGATATTACTAGATAATCTGTGTCAACATTCAGTAACCTGAGAGGTGAAATGTTTCTAGAAAGCATAAACATAATAGTCATAGCCCTTAATTTTTTATAGTTAGAACACAGATAGCATGAGAGTGAATGCATCAAACAAGCTGTAATACAAATATGCATCGGAGCAGATGCATCACAGTAGTTGTAAAATTTATAAACAAACGTCCATTGTTTAGAGGTTAATTGGATCAGGAAACTCCAAAAAATCAGTCAAGTTCTACTAACAAACAGCGTTCATCAACAGATCCAATACAATACAAATTGAAAAAACCAATCCACAAAACTGTAAATTGAAAGAGAGAAAAATTAAAACGGAAATTTTTATTGGATCGATTTCAGATTGCATTTTGAAAACCAATTTAATCAACCCAAACTGAACTTTAAGCAATTATTATAAATTGATGTTTATGAAGACAAAAAAATTGTAAGGCCACTCCACAAACAAAGCAAAAGCAACAAATGCAAAAGACCAAGAAAAAGATCTGCGTGCCTTAGCAACTAACCTGATTCAATACATAGTATATTTTAAAGCTATCAGGGTAGTTAGTAGCAAGACCATCAAGCTCTTCCTGCACATGCATAAGTGGATTTAATTAGGCATTGGCCAGTAAGAGGAATTTGAGATGCAAACTTATTATTCTATGATAGCATCGACAAGGAAATGAGCTAAGGATAGAAAATGAGAATTGAGGATAGTATACATTGTCTCTACAGGGAAACAGATCTTAAATTCTGAATAATAGATTTCAAAAACTATCAGTAATTTGAAGGAACTCACAAAACCCCCTCCATCAGTGTGATATTTTCTCCACTTTATAGCAAAAAATGTATCGAGGAATTATATTCTTTTGTGGCAAGATAGGAAGTTGCTATAATATTTTGTAAACTCTCCCAGAGGCTAAAATGCAGGAGGGAGAGACAATATAATAGCTTTCCAATGGACATAAGTATTTATCCCCAATTGTCGATAAATCCTTTCTTTGAACCTGAAGAATAACTTTAAACTTTAGCAAATTGACTTCAGCATTTTTGCAATAGCTATCACATAATGTGAAACTGCAAAACTAATTAGTGTCCCAAAAAGATCATGAACTGTAAAGTGCAATTCACTACAAGATTATTAACTACATAAATTAAGTGGGGCATGCCAAGTAATGAACATAAATCCCATCATAATGCATTCTCACTCTCTCAATTTGTCAAACAGTGAACATAATATCATAGAGCTTATAGCTGGTATGAAGCAAAGGATTAATTGAGTCAAGTGTGAAGTTTGGAAATTCTTACATTAAGTGAAAAATGTCATATATCAGGCGAAGAATAAGTGCTTATTATTTACCTTCAAAAGAATGTCCTCATATGTAACATTGGCATAGATAAGATGCACCTTGGTCCTGTCATTTGGGTTTTCTAATATAGCTCTAGCAACCTTGAAGCACAACAAGCAACCAAAATAATAACACTTAGAACTCCATGAAAGAATTAACCTCTTAAAGATGAATAAAAGAAAAGCATTTATCTTAATGATATACTTGGAACATTGGAGTGATTCCTGACCCTCCAGCAAGCATCCCGAATGCTCTAACATCATTAGGTTGGTACTTGAAACGTCCCTGGAATCAATTATGTCTTAAAACCCAAGAATCCAAATAAAGTCTTTCATTTGGCATAAAACACTATAAAAGCCAAAAAGCATTCAACTGTGCTACACAAAAAACATGACTTTTTTGGAGGAAAGGATGATTAAAGAAACAGTTCATTGCGAAGACAAAGAGGGAAAACCTAGGCCAGAGTATTATTTAGTTGAATAACAAAAAAAAATTGTTAAGAAAATGCGACAAAATTAGTTACACAAACAGATCTTTCATTTAACATGATTTTGACTTGTTGCAGTCACAAATCCACCATGTCTCAGAATAAAAACTAAAATAAGATATCAAACTAGAAATTATTAAGACAATTTCCCCAATACTTAATTTGAACAATAATGAAGCATAAAAGTTACGAGGAGAATTAAGAGAATGGGAAACCCTTAAAACTTAGTGTACAAATGAGTACTAAAAGCATTTACCTTGGGTCCTTTAACAGCAAGATAGTCACCAACACGCATCTCACGGAAATGATGTGACATCCTTCCTTGCGGGTACATCTAATAAAGTCATATTTTAGACCGAGAGCCAAATAATTAAGGAGCAAATGAAGAATAATGCACGTAAGGATAAAGTCAATTAATTATGAATGTACCTTGATAACTAGCTCGAAGTGTCCAACATCGGAATCCAAAGTTGTAGGGGTATACGGTTTGATAACCTCATCCCCTTGAGGATCCTTACCCCTGTTTGTAAAGAAGCTTTTTAACCATATGACAAGGAAACATTGATAAACAAACAAAATAACAGGAAGAAATTTTATTATATTTAATAGCTACTTCTACAATTCAGTATTTGCAATAGCCATTCTCAATCAGCATTAAGAGAACATAGTGAGAAGATACTAAATTAAACACAAAAATATGCTGAACTATTTACAATGACAGGGAAAACAGGAAAACAAAGAAAAGATAAGACAACAGAACTTGCAACTTATGTGTTGGCCAATTGGAAGACCCAAAACAGAAGTAGGTGTTGGGAGTGCAAATGTGAACTTTGCAACATTATGGCTCAGCTGTGCTTTCTTCACAAGTTTAAACTCCTTGAAATTATCTGGGTCCAAGTTACCTGTAAAAATAGGATAATTTAAAATGAAGTCAATGAACCCTTCAACTAGATACATAACAGCCAAATTAGACATGATAACAGCAAAAACTAGTCCTTCAAATCTAATCACAAAAAATCTGAGTGCATTGAGTTTTACATTAACACAAGCTGCCATCAAATTTCACTGAATTAACTATTAACATTTCTTAACCCATAAGGTCTACTCTTCATATTGAGCAATGTTAAATAAGACATTTATGTACCTAGCATTACAAACAAAACTGAGAATCATAACACCTTTAAAAAAAACAAAAAGCTCCATCCTTTACATCAAATTCACATGAAAAATTGACAGAACAATGTTGGGTAAGACCCAGAATTCAAAATCCCCAAAAAATGACAAGTCATCGGGAGTATCGAGCCTAATGCGTGAAATCAAAGCAGAATCGAAAAATTACAAAATGGGCAAAGCATAAATTTGAAAAAGTTCAAACCTTTGGGCTTCTTAGATGAATAGAGGTAGTAAGCACCAACCCCAACAGCTACAATAGCCACAGCAACACCCACAATTATCTGATTTTCTGGTATCTGCAAAAAATCCATAATGGGTTGAAGAGGAAGATGGGTTTGTGTTGTGATTGGTAGATGGAATGGAGAAATTTGCAAGGGATGGTGGAAATGGAGAATATAAGAAGAGAAATGGGGTGTGGAATGGAATGTGGGGTAGGTGAGAAGAGTGAGCTATTGGAAGAAGGGTTGTCACTTGTCACTGGCAGCAAAGGGATCTGGTGCAACTACCAACCTTATCAGTTTATCTTTTGTCACACATTTTTAACATTTTTTTGTCAATTTTTTGGGCCATGAGGAACAAAATGGCATGACTCTTGAGGTGATTTTGATAGGTTTTATTCTTTTTTTTATTGAATTCTAGGTTTTATTCATTTAAAGTTTGGAAAAACCTAAGTTCAAAAAAAAAAAGAGTTTGACAAAACCTCAAAAAAATTATTAGAAGAAAATTATGTGTTTTGAAAATTATGTATAGGGGTAAATTCTAAAAATTATATTATATTTTGATATAATAAAATAATGACATTTTTTTGGTACATTGAAAATGTAAGATAAGAAGGAAAATTAGTATAAGGTTAACAAATTCCTAGCCAAGATGGGATGGAGTTGCAGAGGAGGATCCCAAGCGCAGAAGAGGACATTGAGCATCCGCTCCCAAATTTGCAAGACAGTCTACTGCATCATTTGCATTCCTAGGAACATGCATTAGTTGAATTCGTCAATCGTGTTGCAAAAGCTGCCGAACCTCCCAAAAGTCATGAGCAAGCTCATGAAACTGAAAACCATCATCTCTTAACACATCCACAATCTCTAAGCAGTCCACCTCACAAATGGCATCGCTAATACTTGTCTCCCACATAAGATAGAACTCACTCCGTAACGCTAAGAGTTCCACTTCGAGGAGATCCCGCCATCGCTGCCAGCCATGAAGCTCAAAATCTCATCTCCAGTAGCTTCGCAAACCAGGCCTCTCATACCCATCCTCTGAAGCGAAGGGATGTAGGCTCGGTTAGTGTTAAGCTTGCACACTTTTACTTAATAGTTCTAAATAAAAAAAATTAAGTGTTTTTTACATCAGAAATATAAATTGCATCTTTGGATCTCTCCCACCAAACTCACATGTCTTCTAACTCTTACCATTTGAGTTATCATTCGAAAACACACATTTTAAGGTTTAAAAACACAGTTTCATTTAATAAAATATACAAATATATAAAAGAGTAAATTATACTTCACTATCTTGAAGATTTTCTAAATGACACTAAACTCTCAACTTACTCAAATATTACATCTAACCTCATCCACTTCTTCTATTACTATTTTTTTATTCATGGGTGATTTTCTAATATTTTAAATAAGTAAAGCATTTATACTTGACCAAGACTAAGCAATTATTTGGATATATTTTATCTCATAAGTAATCTCTCACCAAATTTGACTAAAATGGTTCGGTATGGAATACATTAGAATTTCACTAAGATTCAAATATCAAAATGAAATTAAACAAG
This sequence comes from Lotus japonicus, assembly GCF_012489685.1. Lineage (NCBI taxonomy): Eukaryota > Viridiplantae > Streptophyta > Magnoliopsida > Fabales > Fabaceae > Lotus > Lotus japonicus. The sequence continues at coordinate 120,861,532 of NC_080041.1, read as the reverse complement.
GTTGAATATTATTTGACCATAGAGTTGAGGGGTGTTAGAAAAATAGGCTTGATCATGATGGAAATCACTTTCCTTAAAGTATTTCAAGCACTCTCTGATTTCGTCTTAGAGTTTGGATGCAAGAATACCCAGGATAATCAGCCTTGCTTCGAGTTTGCATAAGACTAATGAAAACTCGAAATGAAGGGAAGTGATTTTCTGGAAACAGAGATATGAAAAATGTATATTTTGAACTCTGAATATGCACTGTATTTATAGGCAAAAAACAGAACAATGTATAAGGTTGCGACCCTTCATATATTGTGTCTGTTACCTCAAGTGTCGTGCCGTCTACAAGCCGCCACTAGCGCCTCTACGCCCACGCCGGTGTCGCCACCGGCGAGGGATGGTGTGAATGGAACATGTGACATAAAAGCTTGGGACCACCAAACCATGCACATGTGGCACTATATTCTCACTTTGTCTCTTTGTTGAATGGTTGGCATTTAATGATATATAAATGCTTTGGAAAGTTGCTCCACATTCTATGTGGGACTTCATTCCAATCCATTCAATGCAAAATCAACACACTTGTCATTTTGGAACACTATGTAATTATTACTCCTTGAGTAATTATTACAACAAGGGGTTGTCACGCACATGGTTTTCTTTTCCAGCTTTTCAGATTACCAGCGGGCGCAAATGGTTTACAAATATATTTTAAGGAATAATTATCTAAAAATATGATCATGGGAATATTATTTTCAGAAATCTTAGAGAAAAAATGGTTTCTATGGAAATTAAATCATAAGAATGGGATAGTTAGTTTCTCCACTATTTTTTAGAATTGAATATGAAAATTAGAAATTCTCATGATTCATCACTGCAATTTACTTCTATCAACAGATTCCCATGTATGCTCCAGACTATATGAAAACTCTTTCTCTCTACCGAAGAGTACAGTGCTATGATCTGCATTTGGAATGACATTGATTTCAGCATTTGGAGCTTTCAATTTGATGTTTCTGCAGCACTCCATTGGGACAACTTGGTCTTGATCACCTTGAATAACATTAATTCTAACTCTAGCTTTGGTCAAAATTTCCAAGTAACTGTCCATAAATTTCGCTCCCCCACATATCACATTATGCATGGAACTCCAAGCCGAATGATGCGTATGCTTGGTCAAGTCTATGGTCATAAAATGTAGATCCCTGAAAAAGGTAAAACAAAAGAATGTTTAACATCTCTTTGTCCTTAGCAATTTAAGAGATCTGAGTTCCTGCGATCAAGGCAATCATAAATTCACGATTTCAAGTAATTTTAGTCGTTCGATCAAAGATCACACGACTCATAGGTTTCATCAAAATAGGACAGCTCAGATAAACTCAAATTTGAGTTTTCATATTTTGATCGAATGACTCAAATTTCTTGACCGTGTGAATTTATGATTTATCTTATTGCATGTAACTACAAATATTTGATGTCTTTTGCATTATACTCTTGTAATAAATATTTAGTACCTCTTGCGAGTAATGAATTTTAGAATCCATTCCCATATCCTGTGATTTCTGCAATAGACCAGGCAAAGAGTTCGACCCAAGTGCTCATACCATGACATAAATGCAGAACCAAATGATAATATGGGCCACAATTTCTTTCCAGCAAGCTTGGTGATTGCATTTAAAGAAGCATCGCTTGACTCAGAAGAAGAGTATGGCTGCCATCAAAACCACAAGGAGAATGGAAAAATTCAGGAGATACTTACCAGCCAAAAATTGAAATATAAAATGCTTATTCTGATTGCAGAAATAGTTGCCATATTTAAAACAACTGCTTTAATATATCCACATTCACTTTATTTTCTATCTTATTCAGGTTGTAAATTGCAGTCCACAATTGCAATTACAGCTGCTTTTGAGTCTTTGAAATGGCATCGCGACTTTAATTGTGGTTGCATCAAACAACATTTGTCAGCAATTTAACTACAACTGGAGTTAAAAACCCTCATGCCATTTTCACTCAATTTCTCTTCATATCTTTTTATTTTTTTCTATCATTTCAGGAATCATATCTCTCATGGGTGAAGGTACTTACAGGTGCAACAAGGGTGATTGATTTTACACATGTAGGGTACTTTGCAGCCAAGCTCAATGCAACTATGCAACCCATGGAGTGAGCAACCAAATGGAAAGAACTCAATTGCAATGGTTGAATCACAGATTTCTGAATCATCTCCACATGATCCTTCAAAGTGTATGAGCAATCTCTTGGCTTTGGGCTCTTCCCAAATCCTAGCAAGTCTATGGCAATCAACCGGTAGTAGTTATTCACATTTTCAGAAACACATGGAAACAGTGTCTGAGTCCAAAATGAGGAAGAACAGAGAAATCCATGTAAGAATATCACATTCTCAGAAGGGTAATTTCCCCTGCAATGCTCTGCAAAACAAAAATAGGCAACAAGTTAAGCTTCTTTGTTTTAGATCAAGTATCACTGCCGATATCAGTAACTAATATCATGTTGTGGGGGCTCGCACTAAACAGTAAACTATGGACTACAAAATATGATTCATTCTCATGGACGGTGATGGAATCCATAACCTCATGATTAATAGACGAAGTGAGCAACCACCACTACGCTCAACAAGATCAGCTATACATAACAGAAAAAAAAGGACACAAATATAAAAGGAACACCAAATAGTAGAATTAAATTAACATACCCATTACGGGTTCCTTGACAACAAAATGAAGTTTATAGTCACCACCATTCACCCATGAAAGGCAAGACTCACACCCACAATCAGACCAACGATTCAATGGCCTAATTTCACCACATTTTCTATTGGAATCTTCCTGTTTTCTCCCAAATTGAAGGAAACCCATTTCTCTGAAGATGCTCTTCCTCTCATACAGGCTATCTGATTCACCATCATATTCATGATTCAACAGCTTCTTGTTCTGTTTTTCCAATTTACTGCAGCAACAAGGTGAGGATTCCCCTTCAATGTGCTTATCAAGGATTCTGTAGATGACACAGAAAACAGCATCGAGAAGATCAAATATGAAGAAAACAATGAAACATATGAATGAGTTGAGGATTTGAGCACAATTGGTCAACCATTTTGGTGAGGAAAGTGGTAGAGACATGGAAAGTGGGAACAAAAGTGAGAGTCAGTTTTGTGTCATACAAACACTTGTTTTGACAGGAAACTGATAAGGTGATGATTGATACACATATGGCCTGTTTGATAACTGTTTCCAAAAGAGTGAAAACTTGTTTGGTGAGACCTGTTTTCAAAAACTGTTTTTGAAAACAGTTCTCGTTTTTAGTTTTTAAAACTAAAAAACCAAAACAGGTAAAAGATGTTTTCAGTTTCAGTTTTTAGTTTTCAGATATCAGTTTTCTAAATGTTCGAAAACATGTCATTCAAACTGTTTTCTTTTTCTGAAAACTGTTTTTAAGAATTGCTTCTGAAAACTATTTTAAAAATTGAAAACTAAAACTGCTATCAAACAGGCCCATACACTCTTTAAAACACAGAAATCTACACATGATTACGTACGTGCTTGCATTTTTTATTTTTATTTTTCGAGTATCTTCACAGCTGACAATTATGAGACTAATCTCTCGAGCTTTGAAAATTACATTAAGTGAGTATATATCTTTCAACAAACACAACACCTAATCAAACCATGGACTAAATATTTAATTTTTTTAGTTACAAAGGAAAATACTAATATTAGACTTTTTTTAAATAGAAGACACAAAAAATAAGGCATGTTAGACTTTTTCTACATCAAGAAAATTAAGCTTAGCAAATTGAAAGAATTTTCTTATAAATTAATTTTAGAGAAATGTTTATTGAAGATAAAGACTGACAACATTCTCTTTATAACGCTTTCTTTAATGGGTTAAAATTTACGTAAAATTCATTAAATTATAGGCTTAATCCTCAAATTAGTCTTTGTCTTTGTGTCGCCGTCTGAATCATGTCTCTGACCGGAAAAATTTGTGGAAAAGGTCCTCATCAATGCAAAACGTCTGGAGCAAGTCCTCGCCGGAGCCCGGAGCTCCGGCGAGTGATGATTTGGCATGCTGACTGTATTACTAATGCTGATGTGGTTTTAAAAAAAATTAAAAATTAAAAAGTTAAGGTTTAATCAACATAAATTAAGTATTTCTAATCCTAACCCTAAACTAATTCACATAACCTAATTTCCTCCCAATCTTTTCCTAATTTCCCCCAAATTATCCCAATGCCCAATCATATACCTCACACAACACAATCTGGAATTCCACAATCTGAGGTATACGAAACACAAAATCTTCAATCGCGTTCCACTTCCTCTTCTCTTCTCCCCTCCACTCCCCTTCTCCTCACTCGTTCCTCTTCTCTAACCACCGAGTCCAGCTTTGGCGAAGGAAAACAAAAACACGAAATCTGCATTGGATGCAATCTGCTCAGATCTGGGTTTTTTTGGTTTGTGTGAGGGAGGGATTGAGGATGAAGATGATGAAGAAGGGGAGGAGATGAAAAGAGGTTGCAGTAGCATGACCCATAACCAGAACTTTCAGGAGAGGAAGAAGGAAGACCAGAGCATGACCCAGAATCCAGATTTCCAAATCAAACCCATTAACCCAGAATCAAACCCCCAACCGAACCCCAAAAACCCACGGGAGCTTCATTTATTGGTTTTTGCTGTCTCTTTTAGTCTAGTGTCTTCTCTCTTTACTAGCCCATGTACTCTTTTGTTTTTCCTGTACTGATCTGGCGCTTGCTGTGTACATGGGTTTGTAGCATCCCTTAATGCTACCTTTTTTATTCATTAATTTGGCTGTTTAAAAAAAAAATCACTCACCGGAGCAAACAAACCCACCCCCACCCTCAACATTTTTCACACTGTCTCCTCTTCTCCTTCTTAATTTTTTTCTCGGTTTCAACTGGATCTCGTGATAACAGTTCATAGGTTGTTGTTGCTGTTGTTGCCAAAAGCGTGACCAAAACCTTAATTGGAAGAACAAGGTTTGTGCTTTCTGTGCTTGTTGATTTGACTGGAACAAATGTTTCAGCTGAAGGTGGAACAAGTGAGCTTTTGTGTTTCTGAGTCTGAAGAAGATGAGTTGGGGTAATTGGTTAGGGAATTAGGATTAGTTGGGGGAATTAAGATTGTTTAATTAGTTTTGGTTTAGAATTAGAGTTAGGTTAATTATGTTAATTATATTATGTGTAAATTAATTATTATTTTTTTTAGTGCCATGTCAGCTTCATTTACACAGTCAGCATACCATATCATCACTCGCCGGAGCTCTGAGCTCCGGCGAGGACTGGCTCCATACGTTTTTAAAAGTGAGGGATTTAATCCACAATTTTTTCGGTCAGGGACCTGGTTCAGACGGGGACACAAAGACAGGGACTAATATGAGGATTAAGCCTAAATTATATGTCTCACTCCTAATTTTGTGAAATCTACATAAATTTTAAAAAATTAAAATGATAGTGTTATAAAAAAAATATAAATGGGAGTGGTACTAGCCTTCCTCGTTTATCGAGATACCCAAATTTTTTAACAAACTTGTTTAACTAGGATTTTAAATAGCACGGGGTCTTTATTCATAATTTTTTCAGTTTGTAAACAAATGTATTGAAACTATCTCTTTTATCAAATGTCACATATCAAGCATATTATAACTACATTGTTTAGTTAGCACAACCCCAATGATGTCCAAGAAAAAATATGGCTAATAAAAACAGAAATAATAGACTTGCATTTAGAGTGATACAAAAGCAGCCTTGGTACATGTCATAATCCAAATTTGAAAATACAGACATTGTTTTGAACATATGTGACATGCCCTTTGGCTCATGATTGATGAAAGTTAACAACACAATCTTACAAACTTGACACACAAAACAAAATAAAATTGAAGAACATTAGGTAATTAACATCGTCTGAAATAAACATCACAATTAAAAATAAAATAACCCTTCATTATCTAATAATCTAGTGGCGGCGAACTTCAAGCCGATACATGTCTGGCTCATGCGTCTTATAGAACCGCAGTTGATCCCTAGCATGTATTCGTTTCTCCTTACCAAACTCTTAGAGAGCTGTCATTGTTTTGAACATATGTGGCATGCCCTTTGGCTCATGATTGATGAAAGTTAACAACACAATTTTACAAACTTAACACACAATACAAAATAAAATTGAAGAACGAACATTAGGTAATTAACATCGTCTGAAATAAACATCACAATTAAAAATAAATAACCCTTCATCATCTAATAATCTAGTGGCGGCGAACTTCAAGCCGGTATGCGTGCGTCTTATAGAACCGCAGTTGATCCCTAGCACGGATTCGTTTCTCCTTACCGAACTCTTAGAGAGCTAAATGCTTACTGGGTCAGGGTGGTGGATAAGGATAAAGTTATTCGCTCCTCCTGACAATCTGGCTTGTGCCATGGTATCCAAAACAGATGTAGCTCCTAAAACTTGAACCCAAAATAGGTAATAAGTATTAAATAATTTGGATAAAACATGATGATTTCAACTGGATTAGCTATATATGTACAAATCAGAACAGAGTATAATCAATAAATGGTGAAAGGTATACACATTTAAATTTTTTTTGAAAGGCAAATACAGTGTATAATAATTAGACATAAGGCTGGAAACATGAAAACATAGACACTATAATGGGCTAAATTCAACCCCTGTATAATTATACATAAGGCAGAAAACAGGAGAACATAATCACTATCAAGGGCCAACAGTTTGAAACACACTTGACAGGAGCGAATTGACATGAAACCAGAAAAATTATATACGGTAAACATCTGAACAACTTCGGTGAACAATCTTTCAATGTGAACAAAATCCACACTAATTTAACTTTTAAATTCAATGTTTTCATATGCAATGTATCCATTCTATCAATCTATAACTTAATGCGAACAAACCTACCTAAGTGACCACATACGGCCTAAAACCCAATCTCTTGAACAACAAACCCCAGGCCCCTAGATTAGAAATTGGGGGAAGAGTATTGTTACCCATTGATAGACAAAGAGTAATGTTACAAATTCTCATGAATAACCCAAACGCAAATTGATACATACCCACCCAGAATGAAAACCATAGCGCAGGGAGTTCACCATTGAATCATAAAAGGAACAATCCCTTCATTAATAATAAGATGTTAACATAACTTTGAACAAATATGTTTTATAACTAAACAGCATATAACGCACTAGAAACTAGTCTTCTGCGGACATCCTTGCCAATTTTTCTAAGGCTCCGCCCCCCTCACAAGAACTTATAATACTATTCAATCAGTCACCCCATTTAAAAATTATTCAAACTTTCAAAATAATAAAACATAATTATTCATTACCGATGATAGCGGGTATCTTTTCCTCCGAGGTTGAAAGCTGAGTGGACCGTTTCATAATGGATATCCAGCTGCGTTGGGATTAAGGTTCGCACCATTGGAAGAACAGCACGGATGCGCCGCCAAGCCAAAGAGTCTAAAATGTAGCAGAGAGGGAAACAGTTGGTGCGGAAGCAGCGATAACACCTTCAGAGAGAGGCAGTGAAAGGGAGGAGAGGGAGAGGGAGGCCGTGAATCAGAGCGTGAAGGGAGAGGAGGCTCTGTGAGTGTGAGTGTGAGTGTGAGTGTGAGTGTGAGTGAGGTAGGGTTTTTTAGATCAGTTTGGAGAGGTAGGGTTCTTTAAATGTGAATGTGACTTTGACCGTTTTGGGTCTTTTTTTATTGAAATGGATCCATTTGTATTTTATTTTTTTTATAAAACTCTAGAACTAAACTCACATCTTGAGCCAAGCCCAATACTCATACACACTAATGCACCTTATATTATAACACTATTTGAAAAAATAAGTAAACCATTATGACCAAAAACAAGTTAGCATCTTTTTTATATTGAATACAAAGTTCACATTTTTAAGGGACTACCATTACGTTTTTAGAGTATTTTCAATTTATCATTTCCTCAGTTCGGATAGAAACCTGGAAAACAACAATTTTTTGTTTTCAATTTTACACCTATTTTTAGAGAGAGCAATTCTTAATCAAGTTGCATAGGCAAAATTAATGGAGATAATGGAAGTTCAATCCTATTACTGTCGTCGAGTGTTCAGATACACGTGTAGTATCTTAATGCAACTGAAGAATGAAAAATTAAGAATTTGGTGGATTTTATTTTCCACTCAGCCACTGTATCTCATATTTTAAAAATTCATTTACCTTTGAATGGTAGTGTTGATACTCTCATGTGGCCAGAAACTGTTGATGACAATTATTGTTCCAAATTTAGTTATATTTTTGTTCGCAGGAAGCTCCTTGGCGCTTGTTCGTCAACCTCTTCCCAGCCATCGCTTCCAGCTCCTTTGTGGAAGAAGTTTTGGCGTACTAGTGCCCAGCCCCATTGCAAGGAGGTGGCGTGGCGTGTAGTTTCATCTTTACTTCCAGTCCGTGTAGCGCTTCGTCGGAGAGGCATGGATGTTGACCCTTTGTTCCCGGTGTGTAATAATGAGGAGGAGACCGTGTTTCACTTGTCTGTGTCTTGTCCTGTGACCCAGAATTTCTGGTTTGGCTCTCCCCTTTCCCTTCGTGTGCACGGATTTAGCTCCATGGAGGACTTCTTGGCGGACTTTTTCCGAGCAGCTGATGACGATGCACTCGCACTATGGCATGCTGGAGTGTACGCTCTTTGGGAGATGCGCAACCGTGTGGTTTTTCGAGATGGTGAGATTCATGTGCCCGTAGCAGCCGTGATCCAGCGATGTTCCATGCTAGCTGCCGCGCCGGTGTCAGAGGTGACGGTGGTGCCTAGACCAGCCCCGTTGTTGGAGGCAACTTGGGCCCGGCCACCTTATGGTATCTACAAGCTGAATTTTGATGCAGCTGTGGCTACCACGGGAGATGTGGGTTTTGGTTTGATTGTGAGGAATATGTCCGGTGAGGTCCTTGCTTCTGCAGCACAATATTTTCACCATGCAGCTTCAGCGATTCTTGGGGAGGCTTTAGCCTTCCGCTGGTCTATGCAGCTTGTCATTCAGATGGGGTTTCGTCGGGTTCTTTTTAGACAGATTGTTTGCAGCTGTTCCAGCTTTGGAAGAAACCTCCAGATGGTCGATCGTATTTATCTAGTATTGTTGGTGATTGCTTTATGTTATCTCGTTCTTTTGATTATGTTGACTTGTCTTTTGTTCGTCGTGGGGCAATTTTGTTGCTGATTTCTTAGCTGGTACCGCTTCCAAGTATACTGATATGGTTTGGGTTGAAGAGGTACCTAGAGAGGCCATAACTTTGGTTCATAAGAATGTAATGGCTTCTATGCCTGCTTTTGATTAATGAATTTGCAGTTTCCTTTCAAAAAAAAAAAGAATTTGGTGGTTTAATAAGAAACTGGTGCCAAATTTCAATTTTGCATATGGTTATATTCTCCTCCTTCCATAATCAATCACATTCATCATCTTCTCCTCTCCAACCCTCGCCAAGCCCCATAACCACCCATCTTCAGCATCTTCTCCTCCCAAACCCCACTATACCTACAAATAAAGATAAAACCTGCAAACCGCTCCCCCAAAAAAAAACAAAAAAAAACTAGATATGAAACCTAAAAAATAAAATTGATTTTGAAATGTAAAATCCTAAAAAATTAATTCTTTTTAAAGAAACAAGATTCTAAATGCTTAAAAGTGATTTTTTTATAGACAAATGTTAGTTGTTAGTAATGTTAGTAAATTAGTCTTTCTCAGGATTCGAAATCTGACCCTTCACCCTCACAACCCTTATGTCTCTTAACTTTTACCACTTGAGTTGTATATCTAATTATTTTAAAGCATTGTTTCATGTTTAAGTCGTTGTTGTAACGCCCCAATTTCTCAACTGAGGAGTCACACTAGTCACCTAAAAAAAGTCTAAGGACTATTCTGCAATCCCTAAAATCCAAGGGAATTTTTTTCTGAGAAACAACTAAACACTTCAGCTAAAAGGTTGGAAACATACATAACTTTATTTAAATAACCTGTTTCCCGACATAATAATATACATAACATAGAGTAGTTCACGACACCATAAACGGGGTTCCAAAATAAGTACGCTCACTTAGACAAGTGGCGAAAATAAGGTTTAAACAACAGAGTTTTCCGATGGAGGGAGAAACTCAGACATAGTCCTCCAAAAAAGGAGAAGCAACTGCTTCATCCACCCTTACTCGACCGCCCACAGTCACGGTCTCCAACTCGAACAGCTAAGCTTCAGCGGAAGGCTCTCCATCGCCTAATAGCGTTAAGCGCCCAAATAACAAGTAGCAAATAGAAAGGGTTAACTCCATGCAATTACCACATAATAAAGAGAAAAGCATGTTATTCAAATCTAATACATGCCATGGTAAGTAAGCTACCAATTTAATTCAGGATAGATGACAACTCATCCTATCGATCATGAAATCAAATCATATATTTAACAGAATTAAACCTATCAGCATATCAGCAAAATCAACGATTTGGTTTTAAAACAGATACCAACAAAACCTAACAACATAGCCTAACTCAGGAATCAATAACTTAACAGCATAGGTTAATTCAGATAACAATAACTTCAACAACATAACATCAAATCAGATATCAACAATCCTCAACAATATCACGACAAATCAGATAACAATAATCCTCAACAATATAACATCAAATCAGGTATCGATAATCCTCAACAATATCACGACAAATCAGATAACAATAATCTTCAACAATATAACATCAAATCAGGTATCGACAATCCTCAACAATATCATGACAAATCAGATAACAATAATCCTCAACGATATAACGACAAATCCGATATCAATAATCCTCAACAATATAAACACAAATCAGATATCAATAATCCTCAACAATATAAACACAAATCAGATACCAATAATCCTCAACAATATCAGTCAACAATAACGTCTCGCAAGACGGGACAGTCCTGTGAAAATATCCACTCCACTGTCACTAAGTAACGCCTCGAAGGACGGGATAGTCATGTGAAAATATCCACTCCACTACCACTTGATAACGTCTCGCAAGACGGGACGATCACGTGGGACAATCACCACCACACCGCCACTTAACGCCACAATGGACGGGATAGTCATGTGAAAATATCCACTACACTACCACTTGATAACGTCTCGCAAGACGGGACAATCATGTGAAAACATCCACTCCACTGCCACTTGATAACGCCTCGAAGGACGGGATAGTCATGTGAAAATATCCACTCCACTGCCACTTGATAACGCCTCGAAGGACGGGATAGTCATGTGAAAATATCCACTCCACTACCACTTGATAACGCCCCGAAAGACGGGACAGTCATGTGAAAATATCCACTCCACTGCCACTTCAAGCAAACCAAAACATCTCATCCAACACAGCAATTCACTCAAACAACAATCTCATATTCAATAATCCAAATCAGGATAACCACATGTTATTCATATTATCAACCAACATAAATCAATTCAATTACATACCAACTCAGTTCAATGACAGAAACCAGTAAACGGCCGAAGCCTCTCAGAAAACGGAGACACACGTCTCAATAAGTTTACTCGGCCGAAGCCTTCAGAAAACATTTGGCACAAGCCTCAGAAACAGTCAATATAAGCAAGCATACAACATTGCAAGCATAATAATCATAATCCAATGCCAATTAATATAAACATCTTCATCTCAAACGCAGACAGTGCGGTAAAAGCATGCAAGACTCAAAGACGCGCTAAAACTGAGTTACCCTTACCTTCGTGAGTAGAAGTTGTGCATGGAAGTTGTGAACCTAGAACAAGGAAACACAATCATCAACACAAGCTTCACAAGGAGCAACACAATCTAATAATACTAATCGAAATCTTAAAGAACGTTTTTAAAGCTTCAGAGTTCCTATTTAGGCACGAATGGACAACGAAGACTTCGTTCACTAAAACGAGCATAACTCGAGCTACAGAACTCGGAATGACACGAAACCGGAGCCAAAATTTCGACAACGGAAAGAGCTACGCTATAGCTCAGGTCATAGAGACCCAAAAATTATTTTTGGACACGGTACCCTAACAAATAGGTTTCGGCCACTCTCAAAAATAGGGTTTCCGAACTTTTTCTTCGATCTAAATCAATTCCTAGGTATTCTTAGGCGATATCTAGGCCAGGGAAACTCTCAGAAAAATTATCGGGTCGAAAACTGTCGCAGGGGTATTTTGGTCAATATTTTTAGCTCAGAAACTAAAAATCAGAATTTCGAAAAACAAATTAGATTGGGTCGATACCAACGACGATTATGACGACTAATCCTACTAACGCTAAGCTCAGTCGAGGGTTTTAAGTCGAAAGGGTGAAACTTTAACCAAAAATGGGTATTTCAAGCAGAATTGAAACTCGGCGGCAATTCGGCGAAATGTAATCCGCTAAACATGCTCTTGGGCATGCAGGGAATAAGTTTAGATAAAGAGATCGAGTTATTTGGACAGTTTTACAAAAAGCTCAAAACTTTGAGCACAGAAAGACATAGAGAAAAGCGACAGAATTTACAATCAGAGGTAAGGAAAAGCATCAGTACCTTGAGACCTACGCGTAGCAACGAACTGTGCGACGATCAGGCAAGAATCGGCGAAAAGCTCTCCTCCCCTCCTTCCACTCAAACCCACGACCAACTATGGTGGAAAATGTGATCTTTTTTTTTTTTTTTTTTTTCATTTTTCAAGCTATTTATAGGTTTTGGAAAATGCGGAAAAATGAAAATTTCGCGATTCCGATTTTTCCTACGTATTCCTCTGAATTCTAAGATAGGTTCCGGTGACAGAATTCCAGAACTCAAAACAGGTTTCTTGGAATTAAATCAAACGATCCAAAGTCGGTGTAAATCGATTTTACCCGAAAAGTTACTTTTTGCAGTTGATGTCGGATGAGAAAACTTCGTTCTGAAGAAAGATTAGAAACATCGAGAGAAATAGGTGCACGCGTGTGGAATCTTCGTTTGAAGCTCCGAATAGAAAAAGTCTTCATCGTTGGCTGATTTTAGGTTTCTTGAACTATCAGTGATTCAGTTTCGGCAAACTTCCGAGTATTGGAATTTGACCTTCGTACATTCCAGGGTTTCGTATCGAAACGCTTGTTATGGAAAGGAATAAGAGAAATTCTTATATTCCTCTTGAAGATTTTTGGAATTTATTCCTATAGTGTTCCAAGGGTTAAATTAATCTTTTCCTAAGGTTCTTGTCCTATGCGTAAACGAATAATACTTGCGTCATAAGTTTCGTCGATTCGAATCTTGTCCTTAACCTTCTCGTGAAATATCTTCTCCATACATTTATTCCATTTAATAAACGTTTATCCAGTTTTCTTACTTCACGTTACATCGAACTTATTCGTGAATCGAAAATTTCACTAATTTATTCTAAGCTTAAAAACTTGGGTCTCACAGTTGTGTACATTCAAAAGAAAAATCTCAGCTCAGTTGATTGAGAGAGTTAGCCACACATCATACACCACCATAATGTTGATGATGTTGCTCATCTATAAATAAAGAGAGTGATGGTGATGGGTGAAGCTAGAATCCAAGCATACACTGCTCAGTGTTGAAGAAATAGGAAACTATCACATGAATTGGAGATTGAACAAGTGGAATTGTGTTTGCAGAGTGGGGTAAAATATGAAATGGTGATTAAGGTTCGGCCACGTTGTAGGAAATGAAGCCAATCAGCTGTCTGTCTCTTTTGTTTGTCATTTGTTTGTTTGTGTTGTTGATTACCGTTGATTTGTTGCTACTCATTGCTGAGTGCTGACCTGTCCTCTTTCAATTGTTTCCTTTTGAGTCACAATAATGACTTTTTGGAAGAATTGGAAAACAAAAGAAAGAAATAAGGATTTCATTTGGATTAATTTTCAGAATAATTTAGTTTAAACATGCATTTTCAACTTCCGTTTCAGTTGATTGAAGCGAAAGTTGAATATGTATGCGCGAACTAAATTATTTTTAAAATAATCAAAATAAAATCCTACTTTCTTTCCTTTGTTTTTTAATTCTTTCGAACTTTTCCATCTCGTTGTAATGTTTCAGATATATTTTATATTATTTTAAAATTACATAAGAACTTTTAATTTCAAATCCTTCCTCAATACCGGAAAAAATAAACTCATTCATCACTAAATATGTTAAAGCTACATCTCATATGAGGCTATAAAACTGGGTAAGGGTGCACATATGTCCGTTCAGGTCGGGTTTTGACCAAATTAGAAACCACACCGATCAAGAAGAATCGGGTTGAGTTGACTCACATTTTATGTTTTCTTTTCTAATTTTGAACCTAGGGTCGAGTTGGTTTAGGTCGTCAGTTGATATTAAAATAATGATAAAAAATACTTTTTAAAATATATTAAAAAATCAAAAAATTGGGAAAAGATTTAGAATTTTCAAATGAAGGAGCATAATTTCAAACAAATCCCCACCTCAGTGCTTGAAATTTCCAACGCAAATTCAAAAATTAAAAAAATGTTGGTAATGATTTTAGGTTTAGAACGACTACCAAAAATGTGAAACCCTCTTACACAGTCGTACCTACGACAATGATCGAAGGGGCAACCCCTCACTTTCTTACCTAGCACCGATCAAGCGACCACTAGTCAAAGTGATACCAAAGCTTAAAAATTGGATGCCACATGACTGTAAAAGAGGTGAATGTTTCTCTAGAGGCAGTGGCTGGCTGACACAGAGAATTTAATTTCATACATATTTTAACTAATATATAATACTTTAAGATGTTGGCGCACAGACCTCATTTCTCACACGCTATAGATTCAAGCCCTCACTTGTCTTCATCAAACTGAGGTAAATGTAAGTCTTCTATTAGTACTGTTTGAACCCTGCATATTTTGCTGCATTGGACAACTGCACTATCCCCTAACCCTAATTTCTTTTTTATCAAAAAAAAAAAAAATACTGACACTTTAATCCTAAGAATTTAAATTTAAATTTGAATTCTACTTTTCTATATTGGAAAATTGATTGTTCACATCATTCCACCAACACCTACTAAGAAAAAGATAGGAATAGAAGAGATTGAGAGATGTAATAGGAAAAGAAGAGAGATATAGAAAGAAAAAGTCAATGAAAATGGGATGAAAGAGAGGTGGTGTGAAAATATCAAATTTGTTCAACACTTCTGATAGATAAACTGAGTATGAAAATATTAGGTTTTTTTTAATCAAGAAAACATGGTTTCAATGCATCTTAACTTCTGAAATTTGACATGCTAAGTCCTCAACGTGATATAAAGGAAGATCACCTCAACATAGCAATATTTATATCAAAATTCTCTTGCAGATGTGAGATGACAATAGAAGCTTTCCATCATCTTCATTTTCCTTTTCTATATTTGCTAATAATCTTTTAACATCACAGTGAAAGTTAAATCAAATGGACAATGATAACACCACTCTTTAGCTACCTTCATTTTCTCTTTTAACCGGATCCGAGTTCACAATTGGAAGATTTCTTTTGTACTGCTGAGATGTCAACCTTCTTTCCAATGGTGTTTTCCTCTTGCTCACAACAAATCTATTCACCCCTTTCCGCATAGGCATTATTGAAGGAAAATCTTCATCTGGAATCTGACTGAGCTCAGATATATCCTTAATCTGCGAGACACGACGGAACCACCTCTCCGCCTTTGCCTCCTCTGACATGTCCAAAGGATCCGGTTCCTTCACGGCCGACCCCTCCAAGCTCTTTCCTGTCCATTCTGCTCTGACATTCTGGTTATCAGACACTGAGCCTGCAGATGAACTCCCTCTCAAATTTGGCTTCACGGCCGACCCCTCCAAGCTCTTTCCTGTCCATCCTGCTCTGACATTCTGGTTATCAGACAGTGAGCCTGCAGATGAACTCACTCTCAAATTTGGCTTCTGGTTCTCAGATGCTGAGCCTGGGGATGAACTCCCAGAGAAATTTGGCACATGATTGAAACTCTGGCTTGAATATCTACTGCTAGTTTCCCCATGAATAGAACCAACTTGGTTGTTGTTATTTGAGCCCTGTTCAGAAGGTTTTGGACTCTGTCCAGATCTAGCACTAGCATCATCCGATATTGAAGATGATTCAACACTGGACCTAACTGTTGATTCTGTTCCATCTTCCTGTTGTTGCTTGTCCTTCTTGGCAAAGTAATCTGGGGGGAAAGGGACAAAGGGGACAAAGTTGGTGTTTCCAGATTGCTCCACGGCCAAACGTCTCTTGTATGCCGGTGATGTCAAGGAGCGGTCTTTTTTCTTGCTAACAACAAATCGATTTTCTCCTTTACGCATAGGCATTATGTCAGGGAAATCCTCATCAGATACCGCACTTGTCATATCTGAAGCATCATGCAGCTCCACAACCTTTCTAAACCACCTCTCAGATTTTTCAGCTTGCTCTTTCTCCTTTTCCACATTTTCACTTGTAGTGTTATTAGAAAAGTGTGGATTGTCACCACCAGGACTGACATATCCAACATTGGCGCCCAATGGCGCGGTTTTTCTATCCTCTGCTCGCAAGTTCTCAGACTTTTGGGGAAGCGCATCTGAAGAAAATGGAAAGGGAGGCATGGAACTACTGTTGCTCCCTTTCACATCTTTGAAATTTGAAGCATTGCTAGCAATTGAAGGTGGGCCGTATCTACTGGTATCTTGTTCTGCACCAATGTTTTTCTTGTCGGATTGGGGAAGGCCAGCTTTAAAATCCTCAACCCCGGGAATGTCATTATCTCCCAAGTTACTCTTGTATTGAGCATTGCCCAACCTCCTCTCCAATGGAGTTTTCCTTGTGCTCACAACAAATCTGTTAACTCCTTTCCTTAACGGCATTATTTCCGGAAAATCCTCATCTGCCATCACACTGTTAATATCAGCATTACTGTCTAGTTGAGAAACCTTGTTAAACCAACGCTGCGCCTTCTCTTCATTAGCAGCTAACCTAGCATCAACATCTGACATATCAGAATTGTTTCCATTTCCATACCCCACATGTGATACGGGATTGGTGGCACCCAACGATATTTGGCCAGGCCGCTTGCAGTCACACCTTAAGCAAGTCACGTTCCTCCCGTAGTTACAGAAATCACACCTTGAAAATGAAAATCCTTATTAATTGGATGGCTATATCAAAGGTTAGGGGGTGAAAAAGATTTTAGAGGCAGAAAATACTTACTGAGGACATTCCCATTCTCCTCCAGTTAGTTGTCTTTTTGGTCTAGCTTCCTCACAATCAAGACATTTAGTATTTCTTGCAAAATTCATGAAATTACACCTGCTCAACACAGAAAAAGAGTATGCTCACTTATCAGAATGTTAGGTAATACTTGAGGAAATGAAATTAGCTATAACTATTGAACCGCACTCACCTTGGTAAATCCTGCATTAAAATGTAACACAGTTCATTGGGACTCAAAAGTAAAAATTAAAAATAATTTAGACAATTACCTTGGGCAAATCCAATCACCCCTTTTCATTTCAATTCTTTGACCAGGAGGCATTGCCCGTTCAAATCTACCAGGCATTTGATTTTGCACTGAATCAAAAGAGTTAGGTCCAGGTGCATTGTAACTCAGCTTGAAAAGTTCACCAAACAGATTTCTGACAGATGATTCAACAAGATCCCTGTTATAGAGACTGTTACTTTCTGAAGTGGCCGATGGGTTACTTGCATAACTCAGCAGAAATTTCATTAGGTCAACCATATTTGGCCTATCAGTATCCAACACCTATGAAAAACATATCATGCATAAATATATCAGCAACAGCTTCAACACACTTGTCAAAAATTGAAATTAAGCGTTAAGAGATGAAAGAAGATATGTTCCGTAAAATATGCATGTAAGTATTCTCAAATATTTTGGAATGAATTGAAAAGATGAGCCTAGGCAGAAGTTAAGGATTTCAAGTAATTCTCACTTTTCTTCATTTTTTTGATCCACAAGAAATATGCATTAAAAAAAAAGGTTTCATGGTCAAAATTTCCAACCACTATGTAATTTTTTAAATTGCTCTCTATTTTCTGGTTATATACACCAACCAGAAAAGGATAAATAAATTATAGGGTTTAATATATAATCCCAATAATAGGAATTAAAAAGGATCTATAACTAAATATGAATTTTGAAACTTGTAATAGAGGTAAATCTATTTATTTTAAACAAGAATAACCAATTTTGTTTGAAAAAAGCCAAAAGCCTAAAAGGGCCTAACATAAAAAGACAAATGATTATAAGGCTAAGCATGATCCAGGAGACTTGAGAGGAAAGCAAATAAATGAAACTGGCAAATTTAACTCTAAATACGTTATACCCCGCTCCCCAACCTCCAAAAAAGTATTTAATACCAAAGAATTGCATAAAAAAGTAAAGTGGACCTAAACTGTTACCCTTTTCTTTTTCCCCTATTTAGCTAGCCTATGTTAATGAAAATGAAAATTGAAGAATTCAAAGCTTCCAGTCCAAGAAATTAGTGCGCCGGTGATGTCAAGGGAGCTAGAGTTGTAGAACAAAATTCAATCTTATGAACATTAATTCAAGGGAGAGTGAACAAGGTGTAATGTAATATAGTGATAGTGAGAATGGGAGGACTATTGGAAATGGGAAAAGCATGTGTGTGTTTATCCAAGAAGCCAGTTGATAGAAATTGGATCAGTTGTAGAAGGAAAATCAGAAAAGAATAGAGAAAAGATTCTCTTATGGAATTGAATGGTAACAGAGTACAACAATCTAGCTTTCGAGAGGCTAGTCTCTCCTTACTGATCCAACATCTGAATAAATCCTTCCTGTCTACATCACAATCTGTTATAGGAATTGTACAACTCCTAACTACTCAGCTAACAGTAACTAATTGACAGTTACAGTTGTCAATCAACTAACTAACTATAACCACCTTATCAGCCTTCTAGCTTGTCAGGCTCAGGCCCACTCTTAATCTTTGTATGATAGACCTTTTTAATTGGAGGTCTATATCTATCACCATATACCACCACTATAAATCAAGGATAAAGGGTCATGTGAAGGGAGATGGCACCACCCAAGCTGAAGGCAGGGTCATACGAAACAAAGGAAGGATATCTCCCAAGCATACAAGACGTGAGAAGGTTCGTTGAGAGTAAAGTTACCATTCCTTGTAACTCTTGAGTGAGTGACACATGTTTGAACTTTGAAGGGTGATGGCATGCACTACTTGGGTGGGTTTTCAAGTTTATCCGGTAAACCTTATATCTTTATTTGATATAGGAAATACTTCTGTTGAGGCAATGAGACATTTCTGTGGATGTAGGCAAGAGGTGCCAAACCACAGAAATATCACATGTCTTCCAATGTTCTCTCTTTGTGATGTTCATTGTGTTGTGTTCTTGATTTTGATGTGTGTGTGCGCAAGTCTTTACCCAACAGCTAGAAGCCTCAGAACATGTTATTGATTGAGCAAGACCACAAAACATGCAAGCACCATTTGCAAGGTCAGGGAATGCCCTTGCTTCTGGCACCTAGTCACGTGCCTTGTGCTAGGTGAGAGGTGATAGATAGCTTAAACAAATAAAAAAGCCAGTTTGATCACTAAACCCACAGAAATCTGCAAGTTCCAATACTCATATAGCAGGCCCCAACCGATACAAAGCACCAATTGCACCATTACAGAATAGAGGATATCATCCAGTCATCCAAAATAGCAACCATTTGAGAAGGGCCACATAACATCAGTAACATTCCAAGTTGAGGAAACAAATATAGCTTGGAATTTGAAGGACTCTAAACAAACTTATGGTTGAAATTGACTGATTATCCGATCAAATATCAATTAAAGGAAAATGGGTTTTACTGTCTGCAAACACAATAATTCGGCCCCGACTAATGGAATGAAACAATTGCACTTTAACAATAGCACACTAACACGCTCAGCTTAATACCAAAAGCATTAATCAATTCAAAGGCAAACTACTAACTAACTCAACATTGAATAGAAAAGGATGGAAGTACTAGTACCAATGCAGCTTTATAAAGAATGAGTAATGCATGAACTTCCATTTATAAATGAAAATGAAGAGAAATATCAGATATGCAAAATAGAGTAAACTCAGCAGTAGCACTAACAGTGGAGTCACCATATTGAACAAGAGACTTCATCTTCCTCATGGAATCCTCAGCATCTGGAAACAGAAAGGGAGTGCCATGTTCAACCACAACCGCAATATCTCTCATCGAAAGCAACCTACAACCCATTCAATCCAATTCAACACAATTCGATTCAAACCCAAAAACAGAAGCAAAAGCTTGGAACATGGAACAAGAAACTAACCGGAGAAGGTTCGGTCGGTCGCGGGCGAACGCCAAGCAGGCACTGACCTCGCGCTGCGACAACTCCCCGGTCGCCGGGAAGCCGGTTTCGGGAGCGGTGGTAGCGTAGCCGACGGAGGAGATGTGGGAGAGAAATCTGGAGCATTCGGGCCATGGGTGGGTGGTGAGGGAGGAGGGAGGTTGGGTGTGAAGGTGGCTTTGTTGTTGTTGGTGCTGGGAAGCTTTGGGTTTGAGTTTGGGAGTGAGAGAAGGAGAAGAGGGTGAGAAAGAGGAAGAGGAAGAGAGGCGGTGGTGGAAATGGGAGGAGAGAGAGGAAGAGAAGAGGCGGAGGTTGC
This sequence comes from Lotus japonicus, assembly GCF_012489685.1. NCBI lineage: Eukaryota > Viridiplantae > Streptophyta > Magnoliopsida > Fabales > Fabaceae > Lotus > Lotus japonicus. Next base: position 120,840,841 of record NC_080041.1, on the reverse strand, counting down.
GGCGGAGGAGGGGAGGGAGGGGAGTGGTGAGGAGGAAAAGGAACCTTGGGGCGGCGCCGCCCATTTTTGTCGGGTGAAGCTGCCTTGGTTCGATTTTGATATGCCTCTGGCTCAGGCTTAGTGCAATTATAATTGATTGTTTTCAACTCAAAGCTTCTAGTATAATTGATTTTGAAATTATGAAGTAAAAGCTTATAATTGATTGTGTTCAACTCAAAGCTTCTAGCATAATTGATTTTGAAATTATGAAATTAGTTCTCTAAAATAACTCTAAACCTCTACATTGTATCTAAAATTAATTCTACTCTATTAAAATTCTATAAAAATTGATTGTGAAATTCTCAAACGAGAAACCAAACACACACTTCACTTTGTTTCAAAGTATCGGTAATTCTACTTGAATTTGGTAGAACTGTTAGGGTGGTAATAATTCAAGTAATTAAAAATAATTGTATACTATTCTCTAACTCATTTTTTTTTGTGTGTTGAGTTTAAGAATTAATTTAGATAAAAGAGAAATTAATGCAATCATCCTAAAATTAGTTTCCTCAATTGATTTTCGTTGGTAAGTTATCTTAGTTAATTTAATTATGGAGCATAAACCAAAGAAAAGTTATGTATACAAGAGTGATGAAGTTTGTATGGGTTCACATTTTGATAGCAAGCACAAGCACACTATTCAAATAACTATTACACACTTTATATATAATAAAAGTTGATTGAATTTTTTTCACTTGGTATCACCTAGTCGGCGGTCATAAGACTGATTCACTCAAAACTCAGAGATCACATTAAATGGGTAAATTTCTCTCAATAAATCATTCTCCATGCACATCGCTTTGAGATCAAACTCTAGACTAAATGCTTAAAGAACTCAGCTATCTACTTGTTGGGTTAAACTTGATGTTTATGTGGTTGAATATAAACCAACAATTTTCAGCCTTAGTTGTCCAAACCATATACTAGGCCACTCTTGGAGGATGAAATCAATGTACTAGTAAAATCAAATAAAAGTTATATTGAAATGGGGGTCAACACACTTGTAATGAGGCAATGTTGAGTCAATACCACAACGGATTAGATCGAGAGTTTACATTCTCTTGTATGCTAAATATGGATCTTCATGGTGAAACCTTTGAATTTATTACTCATATTTGGACCAATGAACATGAGTTGAAAACATGCATATGGTCATAGTTTATTGCTTTGCACAATTGATGGTAATGGTGCCAGGGGTTGCCATTGACATAAAATAAGCATAGTAGTGAATTGTCTGTTAACCCTAATGCACATTTTCATAACATCTTTTATTGATGGTAAACTCACACTTCCATGTGAAATGTGTGCTTCTTGGGTCTTTAACGCTCCACAAGCGCCCGTCATAGAATCCAAATACCATCAAGTGTCCTATAAATTATTCAGCAGTATGGTCGATGAGCCCTTGTATCCATGAATCTCATGCTTGTCTAACTCTAAGGGCTCTACCAAGATCCTTGTTCCATACACGTTTTGAAGCCTGAGTAAACTCGTGGCAACAACTATGGATTCCTTAGGGGTAGGGTGGACAATTCTTCTTCAACCATCTTGAATACAAATGGTTGACATGGGCTAAAACAAAAGAATGGTTGTTTAGAGAAACTTTCTATTTTCTTTGACCTTTATCATGCATTGCATACTTATCATCTGTCTAAACCTCGAATTGGATGCCAAAATGCAATTACTAACTTACTAGAGTGCCTGTCGCAATTGTAATCCTTCAAACAAGTAAAATGACAATAACATATTTGCACAAGAATTCTTTGTAGAAGTTATTATTTAGAACTTAGAAGATACAATCACTTTATGTCTGTAAAAGATATGATAACAGCTGATACATAAACTGATATAAGTAAAAGGTGGCTAAGGGATGAAAGAGAAAATAATTTCGGAACGCAAAACGCTCATCATAAATGATTTGCCTTCTTAATCAAAAAGCATGAGTAGGTGGCACCTCAATACCTCAGGAAAGAACAAAAGGTTTGCCACACAACTGCTCCAACTCGGCTTCTAAAAGCTTATACAGGTTTACTTTCTTCCGCCTGTAAATCCAAGCTTTAGTATCCTGATCCCAATCAAACCTTGATGGACCACTGCAAAAGAGATGGAGTTTTTTAGACAGCTCCAAGAGATAGAAGAATATGTAAAGAGAAGTAGATAATATGATTATACAAGTCATATCGAATAATTGATTATTGTACCTATTTCGGCCTATGTTTGACATCAAATGCCATATAGTTTAAGCAAAACAGATTAAGAAGACAGCAGAAGAAATAGCAGATCATTTTTCCAGTAAAATATTTGGATCAAATTGCATTCCACTTCAATAATAGAACTACACTTAAAGCCTTGGAATCACATAAAGGCCTCCAAAATAAACAGACAATTGACATTGCAATCAAAATGTCACTTGAGACAGTCTGTGTTCTACTTCTTTATTGGGGTGATGATAAAAATAGCAGAGAGGGGAGATACAATGTTGTATGACACCATGTCATTTGCTACATAAAATAGCAGGATCTCTACATCCAATTACAAATAACTAAACCTATATCTTAATAGAACTGTATCGTATCAATAATGATACTCCTCCATGATCTCAATTCAGTTTTCATAAGGGATTGTGAGTACTTTCTACCTAAAGGAAGAAAAATATTAAAATGAACCCTGGCATATATACCCCCAGTTCCCCGCACTATGAACATAGCAATTTAAACAATGAAATCAAACCAAAGACCAATTTTATTGAAATTCTGATATTGATACTCATAGTCAGTGATTTAGTTAGTTAATTGAGGCACTTTTGGTTAGTTTGAGAGAGTTAGTTAGAGAGTATGAGAAAATGTTATAAATAAGTGAGAATTAGAGAGAAATATTACCTTTTGGGATCATTGTAATTAGCCATTGCGAGAGACCTGGATCTCTCGAATATCCAGGAGTTTTATTAATTTTCTTCAATTGTAATTAGCCATTGCGAGAGACCTGGATCTCTCGAATATCCAGGAGTTTTATTAATTTTCTTCAATAAACAGTTCTTTCTTTCTTCTTTAGTGCTTGTGTCTATCAAATTGGTATTAAAGAAGTGTTCTGGTGCTGTGGGCTGATAGCAATTGATAGTGTGCATGAAAATGCAAGGGAGGGTAGATTTGTAGTAGGGATGGTGATTTGCAATTGCAGTCCCGGAGATTTGTTGAAAAGAACCTTGGGTGAACCATACCACAAAAACTAGCCAGTGTAGTTGGAGAGCTGAAGGCCTTATAAACCCCACACCCTTGCAATTGGATCCTAACATCCCACCACGCTCCACAGTCCTTACACCCACGTGGGCTGGGGCAATAACCCCTTTGACTAATTCCGAGCGAACACTACAATGCAAACGTCTCCCAATGCCCAATTACAATGATCCCAAAAGACAATATATCTCTCTAACTCAGTCTTATTTATAACATTTTCTCTGACTTTCTAACTAACTCAAACTAACCAAAACTACCTCAACTAACTATTAAACTACTAACACTGTCAAATTCCTTAACCCTTACTTCTTTCTCCTTCACCAATAAGACAAGACAGGTCCATATGCAAATGGTTTCAAATAGAGAGTTGCCTAAATAAATGCATCACTTAAGTATTAATACTAAAGATAATATTTATTAAAAATAATGATAAAATTTAACTAAGGGTTTAGTCTTTAAAGTATAGAAAGAGGAAAAAAGAAATACATAGAACAAAATTGTATTGATATAATATATTATGTCTCACAAAAACAAAGCACTAACCCTTATTTATACTAATAGTAGACTTTTAAAGTCAAATAGGGGAGCTAATTAAGAATCTTAATCCTGATTAAAGAAAATAAATAATATAAATATGAAATAAATAAACTAATCCTAAAAAATAATCTAAATTGCCTTAAATTACTCTATGATCTAGATATTATAAGATATCTTTTTATGTTCTAAAAAAGATATTGCTTTTAACACCAATTTGGTTGTTTGTTATCTCCAACTATTGAATTTTCTCCAGTTCATTCTCATACATAAAGATATCCAAGAAATATAATTTCTAAAATAGTTTTGTATAAAGTATTGACAAGAAATGTAATATTTGAATAATGATGGCCAGAGATTAAAAATAAAATAAAATAATTCCTAGCTAAGGAGTAAGCCATAGATAAGCAAATGATCCACAAACACACTTAATCTAATACCTCACTGGAGATGACAGCCAAATCTGTCTATTTGGTGTTTGTTTGTTCAATACATAAGTGCCCAGATCGCCAAGTTTTACAGTCAAAACATCATTCTGAAAAGGGACAGCCATGTTAAAACAATTAATAAACGGACCTCCCAGACAGGGAAGACACTTCTTAAAACTAATAGGAAGAAATTAATTAAAATATTAAAAGAAATAAAATGTAGTTATTTTTTAAAGACCAAATAACTAGAGTTTCATAAAAAAAAAGCTTATTAAGTTATAAATGTGACAAGAAAACTTCATGTGTCTTCTGAATACATAAGTTGTAGGATACTTTTTATTTAACAAGTAATTGTGGTTATCAACCCTTCATAAAATTCTCACAAAAAAAGAATTCTCACCCCATAGTCTATGTCAAATCCATCTATGTCAATAGAGTCTCCATAGTCCTGCCAAGCAACAACCAAAACAAAATAACAACTGATACAGGTTAAACTTTGAATAACATAAGACTGTGTTTTCCAGTAAAATAAATTTGATTTAAGCATAATTTATCACTTATGCATATTTACCAAACAATGTGAGGTTGCAAAATGAAGGGCAAAATTTACAACGGATGTCAGGAAGGAACCAGGTTTTATGTACAATACAAATTTAAGTCAGTGCAAAACATGAATCAACGCTAGAGATACCTCTAATTTTTCCTGTAGGTTATGTATTGTGGACTCAGCCAGGCTGTGGTATTCACTCTCCTCCATTAGAGACCTGCATTCGCATTCACCATTGGCAAATTCATTTCTAGCCATTGAAAAATCCAAAAATAAAAATACAGCAACCATTTCGATGGACTGAGGCATTAGCAAGGGTGACTGACATTTGGATGCTCTTCCAACACTCACAAACCCCAATGTCAGACCCTCTCTAGAAAATGCTTTGAATTTCAACAATTGATTTTTTAAAAGAAAAAACCAAAACTGAAATTTAAAAGCTAACAAAGGATATGTTTTTTCCTTCAAAAAAACAGCCAAAACAGTTAAAAGTTCAAATTTTGTATTGTATCCATGAATCAAATAAGAACACATGAACAGAAAGCACAAAAGGGTATGTCATACCGGTAATCAACGGCCGTGGGGACTTCAGACTCATCCAGAAGATTGGAACCCCGAGAGCAGAAGCTTCTAGAAGAAGTTGAAAAAGGAGAAAGAAGTGCATTACCCTTGAAGAGACCCACTATTTCTGATACTTTCAGAGAAAGCAACCGTGCCCCATTAATGTAACCAGAAGAAGAGGAGTGTAATGAGGGTGGTGACAGTGTCAAGAACCTGAGGAGCCTTCTCTGCAAAAGCAGCTTGGCAGCCATAGCTTTGGTCACCTCAGCAGTGAATGTTCCTGTGTCAAAGTGGCAATTTAGCAAACACCTTGTGGGCACAATTCTGAAGCAGTGAAAATTAGCAACTGAGTCATGTTCGCATGAAATTATGCGTGTGTGTGATCATGCTCAACACTTAGAGCAATTAGCAAACAGAAATTGATAAGAAATCAGAAAATTAAGGATTACAAGAACCCAGGAATTTATATGCGAGAAGGAGAGAACCTGTTCGGTTGCTTCTTGTTGCCGACTGAGTAGAAAAACCGAGTAGTAGCGACTCATGGGCGGATCCAGACCACAAATATCAGTGAGGCTAAACATAAAAGCAATTATAGACTAAAATATATTGAAAATATTTATTTTTTTGAAAAAGAGAAATATTATAGATAAAACCATGAGAGAAAGTTTCTCATGGAAATAGAAGAGTTTACATTATAATCCAAGAAGGACTAGGCTTACAACGATATATAACAAAAGAAATAAAACAGTGAAAACAGCAAGCCAGTAAAGACAGCAACAACAGCAAGACAGTAAAGACAGCAACAACATAATTTTCCAACAGCAAGACAGCAACAGCAACAAAACAGCAAGACAGCATCATCCTAATTTTCTTTCAACCAGCAAGACAACAACAGCATAAACAGCAATAACAGGCCAACATAGCCTTATTATGTTACATTCCATTTCATCTTATTTTATTTCATTACAGCTATCATTAGATGTCCAACATAGCCTCTGAGTCAACTTAACTAGTCAAGTTACTTCAATAGAGGAAACGCAACTTGCTGAACAGAAGTGAAATACAATTGTACGGAGGACACTCACACTGTCAATTTCAATTTCCTCAAACCCTAGAACAAGAACCCAAAGTCCCAAACCCTTTTTCAGAATCAGAATTCAGAAAACCCAAATACCCAATACAAAGAAAATTCAGGGAAGTGAGAAAGGCAGAAAACATTACCTTCAGAGAGCAGAGAGAGCAGAGAGAGGCCGAGAGGGAGAGTGGTGCGGGAGTCGTGACTCGTGAGAGAAAACAGAGAGGGAGCGTGGTGCGTGAGAGAAAACAGAAAGGGTTTTTCTTTTTTTTTTCAACCATATAAATTTTTAAAAAAAAAAAACCAAGCCACACCTAGCCTGTGAGTGGGTCCGCCCGTAGCGTGCGTGCGCTATCACCTCCGAGAAAAACAGAGGTTTACCTTTCCCTCGTAAACATAGAGTGATGCACAATGCAGCTAGGGATGTAGCAGTAGTAGTAGTTGTCCTCGCACCTGTGCCTATGTTCGTGTGTATGTATCATAGTACTCCTAGTACTAATATTGATATTAATATTGTAAAATTAATAAAAAAAATTAATTAAATATATAGCATATAACTCAATAAAAATACATTTTCAAATTAATTAATATAGACCGTTAATATACAAGTCTCTTAAGAATTATCCAAAGAATGAATTACTTCCTAGGCCACCCTTGGTAATTCTGGTTGGAGGAGAGAGTAGCGGTGAGGATTCACGGGTAAAGGTCGAGGGGAGACACCAAGAGATATCGACATCACATCTTAACTCAAAACCTTAAGACATTAAGTTTATGAGTCACATCACTTATAAATTCTTCTCATCACCCAAACTTAACCAATGTGAGACTCCAACTCCGCACTTGAATTCTCAACACTGGCCAAGCTGGGTTTGAGGGTTTGCTTAGGTACATTGGGGGTGTTTGGATGCTTAGTTTTTGGGTTATTGTGGGTTTTTAAGGATTTTGAAATGCTGAATTATTGATCATCTTTCATGGTTAAACCTTTGTTGGCAATTGGGATTTCAACGTGTGGTGATTTCTTCAAACTCCTTATTGGCGATTCAACGCAATTCTCCTCTTCCATCATGCATACCAAAAACATCGCTTTTCTTTCCCCACCACCACCCCGACATCATATTCTCACACTCGGAGCGGCTCCCTGTGCCAACTTTAGTGAATGTAGTTTCGCTTGAAAATAAAAGTCTCCTTAACATTGTTTTGCATCAATCATTGCTTCTATCAAAGGGATGTTACAGTTGCAGTGAAAAATCCTTAAAGTATTTGTCTCGTGAAAAAAACATAATAGCATATTTTCTTGCAAAGCTGAGGATTTCTTCTACAATTGACCTCTTGTTTCACTTCTCTTCCCCTATAAACTTTCAAGGGACCCACTTGCAAGACATTTTATCCCGATGTTGTTGGTGTTCCCGCCTTTAGATTGTAACTTTTTTTTGTTTTCTTTTCTTCACTTTTGTACCCTAACAAGAGAGGGTACCCACTAGGGTGGACAAGTTTCAAACTGGTCCGCCGGTGCACCCATGGCTATATTGGTAATTTACAAAAGCTAAAAAAAAATTCAAATCCCTAAAAAGAAATCCTCAGTCACGTGTCTCTCTCTCAATCTTCATCACGTTTCTTCTTCTTCTGACAGCAACCCCCACCACCATGGCCTTCCTTCTTCATCTCCTCATCATCGCTGATCCCTCTTTCCTTTGGACACGGCAAGATCTTCAAGAGAAACCATGGAGGAGGTCGCCGCCACCATCATCTTCTCTGCTATTTTCCGGCGAAACCCCACCAACAGCCACCATCGTGTTTTGCACTCAAATCCAACCCAAAACACCTCAAGGTTTCACGATCTGCCCTACTAGACAGTAAATGAGTGCCCAAAAATCACCTAGGCCTAGCTTCGCCGCAGATCGAAGGTTTTCCGGCGAGCAACCACTGTCTGTAACTGGCTTCTCCGGTCAGATCCGAGGGTGTTTGGGAAAGCTTTCATCTTTTTGTCTTTTCTGTTGGACTTTTCCTCTTTGCTTTAGTTAAAAAAATAGTGAACAGGCTGGAAACTCACCTGGATATGGAATTTCACTTGTTGCGGATACTACTTCTGGGTGCTTCATCTCTGTAGATACTGCTGCTTCTCATGCTAGGGATGAAGATACTTCTAGCCTTGCAGATGATGTGAAAAGGGATCTGATGCCCCTAGAAGATATTGGGAAGGAGATTGCTAATTCTTTACTAGGGGAGATAGCTCAATGTAGAGTTGTAGATTCAACACATCAGGGTTTGCTATTTCTTCTTTGTGCTCTATGTCCTCAAGATGTTTCCAAGGTTCGTGTTGGAAAACTTTCCCAGCACAAAGAAGAAACATAAGGGACTTTCTCAATTTGAAGTTTATTATCCAACCAGATCCAAATACACAGTCAGTGTTTCTCAAGTGTGTTGGTTATGGCATGAAGAACCTTTTCAAGAAGGTCTCATAAAGCATGGTCGTTGGTGTTATATTAATCCAATGCGAGCTTGTTGAATTGCAATTTTCAAGCACTTGCGAGATTCGGCGCCTGGAAAAAAATGCAACTGAAGCTTCATTATGTAATATCATGCCAATGTTAATTCTTTATCCCCCTCCCAAGAAATAGAATTAACGAGTGAATGTTCAGTTTTAATTGTAACCCAATTTTGTTAGCTATATATATCTTGTTCCCACAAATTTGTTAGCTATGCATATCTAAGTTCCTCTCTTTGAAGACCTTTTTTCTGGGTTCCTATTAATTCTTCTTATCTTCTGGGTTTCTGGTGGTGGGGGTTGGGATGGCTGGGTGAAAACGATTTGGTGGTGGAGGTGATGATTGTGGCAGAGGAAGTGGTTTATGGGGGGGGGGAGATCGGTGGTGGTGCTGTGAGGGAAATGGTTGGAGAACTAAGGGAAGAAGATGAAGTATTTTCCAAAAAAAAAAGAAACCTGAAAAAAAAAGAACATTACATTTATACCCTTCTATCATCCCTTCAATCCTAACCATTCATCTAAGGAATATTCTTAGATTTCAAGATCCAACGACATATGATGATGGTCCACCGGTGGACCAGTTTGAAATTTGCCCACCCTAGCAGGCACCACAAAGAGGGAATGTCAAGATTACAAAACTTTGAAACAAATATTCAATAAATAAATAAATACAACACCTTCTAGGGGTCTTTTACCTCAAAACTACGTAGTTTCATGTGGTTTTTTCGGAATCAACTTTTTTTTAAAAAAAGTTTTTGGAACCAATTAAACCCTGAATAAAAGACACGCACAGTGCACAGCCTCTCACATTCACGACTTCAACCCCAGAATCTTGCCTTTGTCACCGCCGCCTGCCGTCCGTCGTAGAGGAAGCGGTTCACAGCGGAAGAGATCATCCTTACCCACAACACCCTCAGGTTTCGTTTTTTTTTTTTTTTGATAGGCAATTAGAATATATTGAATAGAAGTACAAGGGGTACTTCAACCCAATACAGAGAAAGAAGGGAGAAAGAGCTAGAAAGAATGAACTATAGTAAGAACCTACCAATGTCAAAGCTACCCCACCTAATACCTCCTTGAAAATAGTCTCTCCATAATCAGCCTCATTAAAACCTGACTAGGATAAAACCCTCTTGGGAAAACCTAGTAAGGAAAAAGAGTACCGATTATGAAGAGACAAGACTAAATTATCAAGGAAGTTTACAAAAAGTCTATCAACCCACCCCAAAACCCAATTGCTAATCCTCCATATACCAGAACCCAACAGGTAAGTCACCATCAAAATGAACCAGATAGATAAAAAACATTAGCATTTCTGAAGCTCCTCCTCTCTTGGTAAAAAAACACAACCCCAAACTGTATCCCATCTTCACTTGCACAGAGTCAAATTTAGGTACCATGTCACCAAATAGATGAGTTAGACAAGCATAACTATCCAATCTTCACACCACACGAATTTAAGCAACCAGTTCCCATGACTAATCTTACATTACATGTCCTTCAAGCAATCCAAGGGATGATTAAACCACTCAGAGATGCTATGAATAAATGAATTACTGCGCACTCGCAACCATAGCCAAGACTTAGCCTTAGCATCCTCAAAGACCCTAGCTACCTCTGCTTCCTCATCTCTAAACACAGCATTGTTCCTGCATAACCACAGCTGCCATATGACAGCTATCCAAATAGTTGATAACCCATTCCTCTTGGGCAAAGACCAGCAACCAGAGAATTGAGAAAAATGATCCTTTTGGTCCAGAGGGAGCACAAGTGAAATACCTAACCAATTCAAGGTTAGAGTCCAAACCCTCCACGCAAAAGTGCAATGAAATAGTAGGTGGCTAGTGGTTTCTTCTTCATTTCCACACCAAGAACAAGTAGGATTCTGAATCGGTATATTCCTCCTAACCAGATTGGATTTGGTTTGTATACGGTTATGAAAAACTCTCCACCCAAAAGCTCTAGCATTCGAAGGAGCCCAAGTCTTCCAGATTAAATCAAACACATGGCCATACTCTTCAATTTCAAAATCATAGATAGAATCATACCCGGATTTAACAGTATACGTGCCACTTCCATCCTTAGTCCACACCCACTTATCCTTCTGACCTTGAATTAAAGAGAAGGAGGATATAATTTGAGATAACACTCCCAATTTCAGAACATTTTCCCCTTCCACACTTGCAGACATTGCAGGTTCCATTCCCAAGAGCCCTCAGTCCATTTTCCCATTTCAGAAAGTCTCATATCCTGCTGCTGAGAGATGTCATACAGCCCTTCAAAAGAATCTTTAAGGATGCCTTTCCCACTCCAGTTGTCTTCCCAGAACCAAGTTGCAGCCCCGTCACCAATGCGCCAACAAAGTCCATTTTCGAACCAGCTACCAGACTCAGGACCAACACAAGAGAGGAGTAAATCTTTCCACCAAACAGAAAATTTAGTAGAAAGTCCATCACCGTATTTGGCAAGCAGAACTTTACACCAAAGGCTCTCTTTTTCATGTAAAATACGCCATCTCCATTTTCCAAGTAACACAAGATTGAAGCTTTCCAAGTCTTTCATCCCTAAACCACCTTCTGATTTCGGTTTGCAACATTGTTCCCATCCAATCCAAGCTATTTTCCTTACGTCATCGGAACCTCCCCACAAAAATCTCACCATTAACTGCTGGCATTTCCTAACTATTCCTTTCGGCATCCTGAAGAACGAGATATAATATAATGGAAGGGCAGTCAGGACACTCTTGATCAAACATACTCTCCCTCCAAAGGATAATTTTTTAGCCTTCCAAGACGAAAGTCTGCTTCTCAGTTTATTCAACAGTGGATCCCAAGTTGCCAAGCGTCTTGGATTTGCCCCCACGGGTAACCCCAAATAGATAAATGGAATGGACATCGCTTTGCAGTTCAATAGGGCAGCGTACTGATTTGTAACAAAATTTGATACAGAAATACCAACAATTTTGCTTTTATGGAAGTTAATTTTCATACCTGAAGTTAGTTCAAAACACCTCAGGATGCACTTGAGAGCTACCATGTTTGATAAGGATGCCTCCCCAAGGAATAAGGCATCGTCTGCAAATTGAAGAAGACCCACCTCAACTCCTAATCCCCTACCAACCTTGCACGGCTTAAAGTTTTCAGTCAATACAGCATTCCGGAAGAGCCCATTTAGACCCTCGGCAACAACTAGAAACAAGAAAGGAGCAAGGGGGTCGCCTTGCCTAACCCCCTTCTCCATTTTAAACTCACTAGTCGGACTCCCATTGACGAGTATCGATACATAGCTAGACACCAAACAACCTTTTATCCAACGGATCCATTTTTCCCCAAAGTTCAATCTCCTCAACATATAGAAAAGAAACTTCCAACGCACTGAATCGTAGGCCTTTTCGAAGTCGACTTTAAAGACCATAGACGGTTTCCCCATGCATTTAGCCTCATGAATAACCTCATTAGCTATCACCGCGCTGTCTAACATGCCTCTCCCTTCAAGAAAAGCAAACTGAGAATCATCAATGACCTTAGGGAGCACCCACTTCATTCTTGCAGCAAGAATTTTCGCTATTATTTTATACATACATCCCACCAAAGATATAGGTCTATAGTCGTTCAGGCCTTGAGGGGAAGCACACTTAGGAATAAGTGTGATAAAAGAACTGTTAGTACCACGTGGCCATCTCTCATGAGCAAAAAAGTCCTCCATCATTTTCTTAACATCAGAGCTCACTAAGTCCCAGAATTTCTTTAAAAAGCTGAAGTTATACCCATCAGGGCCTGGGCTTTTGTCGCCTTCGCACTCCCAAACAGCAGCTTTAATCTCTGCCATGTCAAAATCCTCAACCAGCCACGTGTTATCCTCCTCTGACAACTGTTTAAATAGAATGCCATCCAAGTTCGGATCATCACCTTCTGCTTCTTTAAATTTTTCTTCAAAGAATAACTTTACTCCCTCTTTAACTGCTACCGGTTCTTCAATCCACTCACCATTCATCAACAGCCCATTTATGGAATTCACTCTCTGTCTCCATTTGACCATTCCGTGGAAAAAACAGCTATTTTCATCTCCTTCCTTTAACCAACGGATTCTAGACTTCTGAGACATCAAAGACTCCTGAAGATTTGATATTTTCCAAAACTCCATAGATAACAGTTTTCTTTCCTCTAGCTCACCCACCAAAAGTGGTGAGATTTCAGCTTTTAATTCTAATGCATTTATTCTCTCAACTGTTTCCCTCTTTTTAGCACTAAGATCTCAAAAAATTTCGGCATTCCATCTTTTTAAATCACCCTTGAGACACTTCAATTTCTCTTTCAAAACAAACAGACCTCTTCCTTGCACATCCAATTTGGACCAATGTTCCTCTACATACTTTGCAAATCTCGAATCCTGCTGCCAACAATTGAGGACTCGGAATGGTTTTGGGCCCCAATCCAAGTCCAATTGCTTTAAGAGAATGGGGCAGTGGTCTGAAACATCGCGATCCTGGACCTGCTGAATACTTTTAGGCCACGCCTCCAGCCATCCTAATGATACCAGGCAACGGTCCAGCCTGCTCATAGAAGATCCGTTGGGCCTAACCCAAGTAAATTTCTTTCTCGTCAAAGGGATGTCAACTACTTCAATAGCCTCAAGGAATTCGTTGAACAAATCTGAATCTCTTCTATTCTGACTTGAGAATGGCCCAATCCCCCGCCTTTCATCTTCATTGCGTACAGAGTTGAAATCACCCATTATGCAACACAAATCAGCATCATTTCTTGTTTTCCAATCTCTGATCTCTTCCCACAGATGACGCTTTCCTTCAAAGTTACATGGTGCATACACATTTATCAATACACAGTCATCATCTCTTCCCATCAATTTTCCCTTCAGCCCTATCCATCTCGAATTGCAAGTAACAGAGGTGACAGCAAAACAGCCCTTACGCCAAATACACAGAATACCACCCCCATGATTAATCGCAGGTGAATGGATCCACTCTATCTCTTCATTCCCCCACATGTTCTGACAGACACTTTCATTTACCACATCAGCTTTTGTTTCCTGGAAGCAAGCAAAATCAACCTTCTCACTTTGAATTAACTTCCTAATTGCTCTAGTTTTTACTGTGCCCCCGATCCCCCTGGTGTTATAGGTCAGAAAAATCATTGATTAACTTGGTTCAAAGCCCTCCTAGAGTTCACGTCCCCATTACTTCTGTTCCCTAAAACATCCCTTTCCTCCATAGCTTCAAGTTTGTTAATGATAACTTCATGGTTTCCTTCAAAGCGCACACCTATCTCCTGACTCATCTCCCACAACATCCTTGCCTCTCTCGCTCTATGCCTCAGCCAAAACACGCCATTACAATTTGCCACATCTGAACCTTCCACAGAATTGCACGCTGATTCCACCTGACGGCCTAGGTCCCTAGATTCCGAACCCAAGGAATTGACTCGCAAATTAGAAGAGGATGGGGACTGACCTGAATGAATTGAAACAATTCTTGGTCTACCTCTTGTGGGATCACTGCGAATCACCACGGCGAGCCCTTCCGAATTACACTCAGTTGGGGAACAAGAAGAATCCTCATGTGACGAAGCAGACACACATCCACCCCCACTCGCCATCAACTGACAATTTCCAACCTGTTGTACTTCCACTTCTTCTTCAGCGCCCATAATACTCTGGCAATCTGTCTCAACCCTCAACCCTAAACCCTAAACACCCTCAGGTTTCGTAATTTCTGCATCCATCTGTTTCAACTTTCAGTCATCGTAGAATGAATGCTAAACGCAGGGGCGGACCCACGTTGAACTGAGGGGGTTCAACTGAACCCCCTGAAAAAAAAAATTCCTACTTACCCCCCTAGAGTGATTTTTTTTTGAACCCCCTGAAATTTGAAAATTGCACCCAGGTCCCAGGTCCCACTCCCCAACCCTCGGTCACTCATTCCTCACTCCTCTCTCTCTCTCTTCCTCACGCACTCACTCTCTCACGGTCTCAACTCTCACCTCATTCACTCACGAATCACGATCCAGACCACCACTGATCCACCGCCGGCCACCACGGTACCACCACACCAGGCCCCAGCCACCACCACCGATCCGATTCAGTGTTCTCTCTCTCTCACGCACTCATCATTCATCAACGCTGCAACCCACCAGGCGGCAGCCACCAACGCCACCAGTCCACCACCACCGCCCACTGGCGGCCGCCAACGCACCACCACTCTCTCTCAAGATGCTGCTGTTGAAGACTTGAAGCTTGAAGGTTAGTTAGAAATTGAAAACCCCAAATTAAAAAACCCCAAATTGAAAACCTAAACCCCCAAATTGAAATGTGAAGTGAAGGGAAATTGAAACCCCAACTCTCTCTCTCTGCTGCTGTTGAAGCTTGAAAGTTAGGAATTGAGTTTGAGTTTAGTTAGTTAGGAATTGTGTATATCATATATGAAGGGAATTGAGTTTAGTTTATTTAGCATAAGCTTGTTGTCCTGATGTAGGAATTGAGTTATAAGCTTGTTGTCTTGCTTTTCCTTTTGCTGAATTTAGTTTGTGTATATGAAATTGAAGTGAAATTAGACTGAGAAATAAGCTTGTTGTCTTGGTTTGAGATTGGAAATTAGGAATGTGAAGGGAAATGATTTCAGATTGCTCAAGTTTGTCATGAATGAATTGAGTAAATGAATCTCCCAGCCATATTGCTCTGAATGATTTAATGCTTACAAGTTTGAAGAAATAACTGAGAGACTTTTATTCATGTTTCCATTGTAGTTTCCATTGAGGTTAGCAATGAATAATTGACTTCACAACTAGTTGAACAAGGATTTTGGTTAATTTCGAAGCTTCTTTATCTTGTTTAGCTCAATTGTTTGATATGAGAGTGAGGTCTTGAAAATTGCTAATATCTTAGCTACTCTTGCTTGAGCTTCTTAGAGTCTTAGATGTTTGCTGGATATGTGGGTTTTCCCTTTATGTTGGGTATGGTTTTCGGTGACAGGAGAAGAATCTAGTGTCTTCTCTTTGATCATTTGTTTGTTAAAAGCTTGCACCTAAAATCTGCATTTGAACTTGGCTCAGTGTTTATCTTAATTGCTGCTTACCTGTTAGATTCTGAGTTACCTTGCTGTCCAATTGTTCATACTTTGGTCGATGGCTGTGTAAAGCTAGTTTGCTTCTACATTGAATATTGTTTCTGTACAATCTGTTCAGATGATAGTGATCTTCTTTTATAATTGTACATTTGGTACTCTTACATATAAATTTCCAATTGGTTATTTATGAAACTCCAGTTTTTCTTTTGATTATGGTACTTTGAGGAACAATCATGTAGCCTTAATTCAATGTACCCTTGGAAAGTGTTTAATTTTATGGGTTATTCTATATCTTTCTATAAACTGAGCTGCTTCAATCTTGATGAATATGAATAATCTTTAGTCATTTTCTTACAATTGTTACTTGTTTCATATGCTTTCTATAATGAAATGCAACCATCAAGTGAGCAATGGTATGTTTTTTCCTGATGTATAAACATATTACAATTGTTTTTAATTATATTTTTATCGATGTGCTCTTTTGAAAAATTTGAATCCCCTGACCCGGGGTCCTGGATCCGCCACTGGCTAAACGCAATGCTACTTTTTTGAAGCTCTGTATTTTGACTATCACAGATGAAGCATTTCACTTTCTTTCTCTATAACTTAGTTCATTTCAATAATTCTTGTCGGTTTTCAATAACCTAGTTCCTCAGAAGGACCAAAAACTTGAAGCATTAGCATACAAGAAGCACTGTAGAATTCTTTTTGACAGTAAGTGTAGAATTGGGTAGAAATTAGAATAAAGCTTCTGACTTTGCTTAATGACTTTCCTGGGTTTTGATACTTTGTATGCTTAGCTTTGTTGTTTCTTATGGATTTTTGTTTGGCGTGACCGTGACGGTGGTCTTTAATTGTTGGACATGTCTGTGGATGTGAACTGACATATAATTGTGTGTGAACATTCTTGTTCTGTAGTAGAATTGCTTTTTGACATATTGATATAACAACATTGGTACCATTGTTAATGTATCATTTGTTATGACCACTCTTTGCTTCTTGTTTTTAATTAATAGAACTGCAATGAGTTTGTTCAAATATACACCGGCATTTGTAAGCTACTAAAGATCATTCGGAACATGAATTGTGGTTTAAGGTTCTCGATAGCAAATATAACAACATAAGCATAACTTTTGTTTAGTCTTTCACTGTGGTTGGACTCCGAATTGCTAAAACACGATATTGATTGAGAATAATATTGGGTCTGATAAGGGTGCCTTCAAGCTGTTTGTTTACAGGCCATTTACTTGTCTTTGCTAGTTTTTAAAGCATTTTTTATTATCTCTTGGGAGTTGCATTAAAAGTGACATAGAACTATAATTTGTTATTTTTCTATTATTCTTTGGTAGCAAACAATTTTTTACATTAATGAGCTTACTCCTTTACTTTTTGGAAGCTTCAAGTATATGGTTCATTTTTCATAGAAACATATCTCACTGCTTTCTTGTCTCATTCACTATCCATTCTCTTCTAAACAAATCTGTTTCACTTGATTTTTTTTTTTCATGATCCTTGCTTTTCTTAAATTGTTTAACTTCTTTTTAAAAATAATTTATACGTATTTCCGGTGAAATTTTGTGGCTGTGTTCTTTTGCTTGCTATCTGTGTGCCGTGAGTTCTTTATGTGTGCGCATATGCACACATATTTTAAGATGGGTTTGGATATCTAATGATTACAAATCCTGCAGATGATTTTAAATTTCGATGTTATTAAGATTTGATAGGTTTTTACTTATAATTTTTTTTGCATGTTGCATTGATGGTCTTATTTTTCTTTACAGTTACAAAATGACGTGACGTGAGCTCCTTTGTGATGCATCCTTTGGAAGTTTAGGCAAACTTCTTGACACAAACACACCTCGTATTGCTCTCTTGAAGAGTGTAGTTGTGCTGTTCCTTTTGATCCCTTGAACCTCCCCACTTTACCTTTAGTGGCAAAATTGCTGCCACCATCCCTTGCACCGTCCAAATCATTCCTATAACCACTATTTCTATCATCACCAACAACACAGAATATTGAATTGAACAAAGATTTGTGAAATTTTATTTAAATTAAAATTCATGGAAGTCAAACAAATTTTGTTCGAGTTTTGTCCAATAGCACCATCACTTCCATCAAATCCAATCGCAAAACAACTTTCCTCTTTAAAATTCCCCCCTTTATCTTCTTCTTCTTCTTCATACCCTTTTATTCAATCCCAGAATGTTACGGTTCCAGGTGGAGCTTTCCACCCTATAAGCATACCTCACAACAAAGTACGTTCTAGTTATCAAAGGAACATATGGTGTAGCAGTAGTCTTAATAGCATTGCAGAACCAAACGAGGGGCATGAGGTGAGATCTCAGGTTACAGTGAGAAGGAAAAAGCTGGCTGTGTTTGTGTCTGGTGGTGGATCCAATTTCAGATCAATTCATGCGGCATCTAAAGAAGGATCACTTCATGGAGATGTTGTTGTATTGGTTACCAATAAAAGCGGTAATGGTCTAACTAACCCCCCTTTTACTTTCATTTCTTACCTTCTGTATCATATTGTAATTTTTTACAGCTCTGTATTATCATTATTCTTAGCTACATTCTTGCATGCCCTATAGTTGTGGTACTTTTCCTAGAAGCACATTTTCTTCAATTTTAATTGATAATAGTCACTTGATTAAGATGGCATGCCTTGAAAAATATATTTATTATACATGTGGCTAGAAGAAGAAAACTTCTAGGAGTACTTAAGCTGCTAGTCACATGTGACACCACGATATTGGAACTATGTTTTGATTTACGTTTACTTTGAGTCGTAGTCTGCAAAAAAATTCTCATTGTTTTTTTATTTTTATTTTAATACCAGGATGTGGAGGTGCAGAGTATGCAAGAAATAATGGTATCCCTGTTATATTGTTCCCTAAAGCAAAGGATGAATCCGACGGATTATCACCAAGTGACCTTGTTGATGCACTAAGGTCAAATGCTTCTTTATTTTATTTCTTCCAAATGCATTTAATTTTAGAGTTTAGTATTTTAATGAATCAAATGTGTGGGTTGATTTACTTCAAAGTTAAAATGCAGATATTAAAAAAAAATCTGCAATAATCGACAAAAAGTAGTTGATACTACATGGAGATGTATTTGAGTAATTCTGATCTGTGGGTGCTTCACTTTAAAATTGAAACTCAAATAAAAAAAATCAATTTAACTAAAACAAAATCTGCAAAAGTAGGCAAAAAGAATGTTGATATGCTACATGGAGATGTGGTTATATCATTAACATATACATTTTTCCATCAGGAGATTCGAGGTTGATTTTGTTCTTTTAGCTGGATACCTCAAACTTATACCAGTGGAATTGATCCGAGCTTATGAAAGATCTATAATAAACATTCACCCATCTCTTCTTCCAGCTTTTGGAGGCAAGGGCTTCTATGGTATGAATGTGCATAAAGCGGTAATTGCTTCTGGAGCTAGGTATACTTCTGTCAGAGTATCTATCATAAGTAAATTTGTTTCTGTGAAACACTGCTGTAATTGGTTCTTGACTACTTATCTGTGCATCGTTTTTTTTTGTGTTAGATTTTCAGGTGCTACAATTCATTTTGTGGATGAGCACTATGACACAGGTCGTATCCTGGCTCAGCGTGTGGTCCCTGTGCTTGCTAATGATACTGCTGAGGAGTTGGCTGCAAGGGTTCTCAGGGAGGTAATGCAGTTCATATCATCAATCAGCTCCCTAAAATGGTGGCAATTTAATTCATTGAACAACTATAATCCTGAATAAAATTCAATAAATATACTTGTCCTAAGATGCATTCATGAGCCTTGACATTTATGCAACCAACATGCTAGCAGTTTAGCATACTGCCAGGATGGATTCCAATTGATTATTGTTTGTTTTCATTGCCAAAATTAGGAGCATCAATTATATGTGGAGGCAGTAGAGGCATTATGTGAAGATCGCGTAGTGTTGAGGAAAGATGGTGTTCCTCTCATACAAAACAAGGAAAATCCCAATGAGTTTCGCTGATTGTCTATGGTCTGAAATTCACTTGATGTCCTTTTAATTTGAGATTTCCATTGTAATAGTTTATATAGTTTATTTCATTTCTTCATCTTTTGATTACAAAGCCTTGCATCTGAGGGGACTTAGTTCCTCTTGCAGGGAATTTTGATCATAAGTAGGTATGCTCTGGTGTCCTCCAAGAATACAATAAGTAGGGAGCCAAAAAAAATTCTCCTGACCTGTTCTGTATAAACCTCTCTTAATCTGCTTTTAGCTCATATTAGCATTCGTCTGCTGCTCTTATTTTGGGACTCCTTCACTCCCCTTACAAGATTCCATTTAGTTATCATGAATTTTTCCTTACAAGATTCCATTTAGATAAGAAATTTGATGTGTCATAAGGATTTGTATCCTAACTTATGATTAATTTGAGTCTAAAAGACTTGAGCACATTAAACCGACTCTGAATCCAAAGCTTCTGCTACTATGCTGATGTCCCTTGCCACCTTATAATTTGAGTTTTATTTTGTTAAGCATGCTTGACTGGAAGATTGTTTACACCCCAGTTAAACTTTGACTAATGTTGATGAGGAAGTTCTCCATGTATGATTATTTTAGAAGGCAAATATATGGTGCACTATATAGAATCCAAGACCTTATAAGTCAAGGTAACTGCATATCGTCTATGAAACAGCAGGAAGAAACTAATCTACTTTTACTGGAGGCCTCTACCAAGCACAAGTTTTTTATTGTGCAAAAAAATTACACCACAACCTTTTGACCTGTTAGCACAGGTAATTATTTTCATTTCTATTTTTTATTTTCTTTCAATAAACCTTAAAACAAAATTAAATCCAACATTATCCTGTAACCCAAAAAAACAAACCAACATCATCTTCTCCCAACCCATCAGACTCCCACCACCACCAAACCTCCCCTCTCTCACCCAACACCACCACTGAAACCCCCCAAATCCATAAGCTAAAGAAAAATAATCACAACATCGACCTCCCTCAACCTTCATCTTCTTCTAGGAACAACACTCCCATCTCTACGCAGAAGAAGATGCTGTCGAAGTTCAATACATCCCAGATGGTGGACATCTACGTCCAGGTTACCAGCGGTGAGGTTGGTGCGGCGAGTTCCCTCGCGTTGTAGTTCGATCCCCTTGGTCTGTCCTTGAAGAAGATCCAAGAAGACATCATGAAGGAGACCACCCTTCTTCCTTCGTGCTTACCCAGAGGCCATAACCGAACTGAATGAAGAGCAAAAAAACTAGAACCACCACCACCACCACCCCACCCTTCGCCACAACCACCAGATCTGAAACCCCACTTTCCTCCATAACATATCCCTTCCTCCTCCATTACAGTCCTATCCAACACCGAAACCACCGAACCCAAGCTTTCCAACCAAAGCCCCAACCTTATCCAATCAAATTGAGAAACCCATAGAAGTCTCTTCCTCGACTCCCTACAACCAGAGGAAACACTAGAGAGGGACAGGAGGAAGACGAAGAACATCAAGCACAATGGAAACATCTCGCTCGACGACGTCGTCGTCGAGATCGTGAGGGTGATGAAGCCGAGATCCATTGAAAAAGATCTCAGTGGCACCATCAAGGAGATTCTTGGGACTTGTGTGTCTGGTGGTTGTATGGTTGATGGGAAGGACCCTAAGGATCTGCAGCAATAGGCTTCTGGTGGTGATGATTTTGCTTTGATTATGGATTTGAGGGGTTTCGGTGGTGGTGGTGGTATTGGATGAGAGAGGGGGGTTTGGTGGTGGCCTGATGGGTTGGGAGAAGAAGATGGAAAGAGGAAGAAGGAGGAGGAAGAAGATAATGTTGGGTTTAATTTTGTTTTGATTTAATTAAGTTAGTAAATTAAGTTAATTTAGGTTTATTGAAAGAAAAAAATAAAAAATAAAATAATTACCTTAGCAAGTTAAAAGGTTGTAGAGGCCTCCACTTTTACTTCTCATTTAGTATTTTTTATTGGTGGTTGGACTTTGTTAGAGCATCTCCATCCTTGTTGATTAATCTGAGTTGCTTAGCACTCGAAGAAGGAATAGATAAGAGCGTATTGTATGTGCTAATTGCGATTTAGCCAATAAGCCTGTGGATATTGAGGTCCCACAAACGGTGCTTCCCGACACTGTATTTGAAGAAGTTGTTCAAATTTCTTATGATATGCAAGGGGCGCTTTAAATGTAGGGGTTGTTCTTATTTTACCATAAGGGTTTGAATTGGTCCTTGTCGATCACATTTCGCCCGAGATTAAAGAAAAAATGGGCAATATGTCTTTTCAAATCTACTGTCCCATGAAAAAATAGTCTTGGGCTAAGCCCTGGTTTTGAATTGGTCCATGTCGATCGTATTTTGCCCGAGATTAAAGAAAAGATGGGCAATCTGTCTTTTCAAAGCTACAGTCCCATGAAAAAATATTCTTGGGGTAAGCCCTGTTCCTAGTCAGAAATATAGTGAGATTACCTTTCTGATTCTTTCCCGGATTCCATTGGGGACATTCAGGGGCCAAGGTCATCCCCTCGTCTTCAAATTTCTTACAGTTATAATACTTAAATAGGGAGGCCTCTATGGCCCCTGAACTTGTGGCTTTGGAGAAGTAGGTGGGAAGGCTGCGAGAGGTTTTTTGTTTCTGTGTCAAGTCCAAAAATTAAAACTTTCTATTATATCGTTTCATAGCTTGGATCAGATGGCATGGTATCGCTATAGTAGTATTGTGTGGTGGTCTAATGGTTGCTCTTAATGGGCAGTTTGTACTGGGTGAATAGAAGGTTCATCTAGCTTTTTTCTTCAAAATTTATTGGTGGTAGTGTTGTAGTATGAGAAGTGAGTTGTTAATAATTTTCCTGGGCTATCACTGTTTTTGTGGGTTCTCACTTCTAATATTACTAGGGCTTTTCTTTACCTTCTTGAAGGGTTGTCCTCAAGAATTTCATCCATTGACAATTAAGCCTTTGCTAATGTTAAAAGTATTGTTGAATTTGGACAATCATCATAATCAATTATAAAGCAACTTGTCTGGTCACCTCCTTCAAAATTTGTAAAAATTAACCCAAAAGTAATTAATATTGATATTTTAATTATTATTTTTTGTACTCGCTAGAATGCTTATTACTTATTAACCAATTGGTATCCCTTCACTCAAATTAAGTATACATTTTTTATGCTTATAAAAACTTATTAGTTGTATATGCATTTTTTTCACATTCTTTATGAGTTTATGTTAGAAAAATTGATTTTTTTTTTATAAATCATATTCCTTTAAATCTTGGTAACTCTTGTGAAATTTCTTTCTCTGCCCCTACTCTTGTGTGGGGTCAAAGTGTCACATGATATAAGCAATCCCGAAGAGAAAGATAAGAAGAAAAAAATGAAATTGAGATGGAAGAGCAAGATGAATGTAAATGTATTAAAATTGACCTAAAATTGAATAGACTCAATTTTTTTTAGAATAGATTGAAATTCAACTTTAATTCATTCACAATCTTACGTTTTTTTCCAGTTTATTTTCACCTAATTTTATTTTTATTTCTCTTTCCATTCTTTTTATTCCTCTCAATTTTATTTTCTCTAAATTTTCTACAATGTACATTTGTGACGATTTTAAGCCACCACAAAATATTACCAGACCGCCACAAATGTAGTTGTAAAATATTGGCAACATTTGTGGCGGTTCATTACAATTCAAATGTCAACCGCAAAAAATTGAGAGGATCCGTCCCCACATATATTACATATTATACTTTCTCTTTTCTTCCTCTATACCTTTTCCATAAGTGGAGTGAAAAAAACATTTGCTTTGAAAATGGAGTGAGATGGTGGTGAAATTTAGAAGATAGGGACATCAAACTCCGATTATTTCGATGCATGCCTCCTAACTTTTCCACTAAAATATTTATAAACTTCATTGAATCAACAATAACTCACATGAGTAGAAGTGGAAATCAACACAAAAGGATATTGGGACATAACATGAATGCTTGTCATGCTCACAAGCACACACATGAACTAGTATGTGACAAAGGAGGATGTCATGTCTTCATATAGCTCCACCGCCCAAGGTTGACTTTTTGTGCCACTCCTGCCACCAACCTGACTCATTGCTTGTTTGGTCCAACATCAATCAAAGATTCATGTGATTTCATTCATTGTTCGTATCGTATCCATTCATTTTTAAGGCATGCAAAACCTATAATAATGAACATATTTAATTAACCCAAATGCATCCTTGTGAATTGTAAAGGAATTCGCCCTCCATTAAACTGTGCGGTTCTCGTTTGAGACCAAGTTTATATGATAAGAACGAAGATGACTTAATTAGAAGAAGAAAACAAAAGTTGAAGATGAGCTACATAGTTTTGGTGCTATTCCAATCGTATAAGAAATAATAAATTTGTGATGATTATGTTTATTGACCAGCCAGGATCATGCACGAATAAAATCCAATCCGGACAGATTTCAGAATCTGACTAATAGATTGCGTTGGATTCATGATCAGTATCCATAGTGTTTAGAGCCTAACTTATCCATTCTCCACTAATCACTTCCACTATGTTTGGTGGTAAAGAGAGATAGAGAAGAGAAATTAGAGAAGAAAGAAGTTAAGTAGAGAGAAATATTTAAAGGTTATTTGGTATGATAGAGATAAAGGAGAGAGAGATGAGAAATAATGAGGTGAAAGAGAGAAAAAAATTAACTTTTAATTAAAATAATATTTTTTGAAAAATTGTAAGAAAGTGGCGGTTTAAAACCGCCACTAAAAGCCCAAAAGTAGAAAAAAAAAAGTAAAAAACGCCGTTTGAAAAAAACGTAAGACCATCCACAATGGATGGTTGAAACCATTGTTTAAGTTTGTTGAATTTTGTTGAAGGGGTTTAATGGTTGTTGAAGTTGGTTGAAAGGGGGGAGAGAGAAGAAAATTGTTGAAGATTTTCAACATAATTAAAGAGCCTGCGGTGTGCCACGTGGCGCGAGGCCAGTGGCCACCGCAGGCGCGTGTGCTACACGCGCAGTTGTCTGCAGGAGAGATAAAAAAAAAATTTCAGCCGTTGTCACGTGGCTTCCTCTAGTTGGTTGCTCCAGATTTCGTTTTTCCTTATCTTTTGAACTCAATTATTTCATCAAAAAAAATATTTTCTGAAAAAAAAAATTATACCAAAATTCATGATTTTTTTTTTCTCTATAAATAGAGACTTGGTTCGTTTGATTTGGACACAGAAAAAAAACCAAGTTTTTTCACTCTCTTATTATCTCTCTCACCATCTTATTTATCTATCTATTAGCATTTGTATTGAAATGAATCCCAACAATCACCATTTCAACACCCAGAATTCTTCAAACAACCCATTTTAAGATATTGTGTGCTTAGTTTGTTGTCTTGCATTTTATTTTAAGAAAATAAAATAAATTCTTGTATGCTTAGTTTGTTGTCTTGCATTTTAAGTTAAGAAAAAAAAATTATAGTCTATATTTAAAAAAAAAATTTGTTAAGTGTTTATTGTTTTAATTTAATTTAAATCGATAATTGTAATTTTATGTAATTATAAAAACAAAAATATAAAATTAAATAAAAATGTGAAATAAAAAAGTGGTGGGGTAGGGTGAGTGGTGAGTGGTGGGGTAGGGTGTTGAGAGTTAAGTAAAACCATTGGAGTGTGTAATTGTTGAAAGTTTGTTGAATTAAAGAGAGAAGATGATGTGGAGTGTTGAGAAGAGAAAAAGTGGGGTAGAAAAGGGTTAAACAAAACATTTTTTGTTTAACCATTGTATATGGTCTAAGAAAGTGAGGGTTTAAAACCGCCACTAAAAACCAAGAAGCAAAAGAAAAAAAAGTAAAAAAACCCAGCCTCTTTTACTGTTCCCTTTCTCTCCAAATTGGGGAAAAAAAATGGGGTAGGGCCCACATAAATTCAGCATCTCTTCTCTCCCTATTTTGCAACCAAACAAGGGTGCTTCAACAATCTCTTCTCTATCTCTATCTCTTCTCTCAATCTCTTCTCTATCTCACCACAACCAAACAAAGTGTTCAGGAAGAATTTGTTTTCTTCTTTCAAAGATAATTCTAAGTCATCTCATTGAAAAAATTATTAATAAAGAGAGAACTTATTTCATTCATTTTATTGGAAAATCACAGAGAAATTAAAAGTAGAAACACATTAATGTACAAGAATATAACATGAAAAATATAAAATCAAAGAAAAATCACGACCCTTATTAAAAGAAAAAACCAGAGATAAGGTCATGCAAGTGGAAATCCGCCCACAATTTTTCTTTCATCAATGTTGTGCCATAAGAAATGATAAGTTATATAAAGTTGATGTTGACCTTGGTTGGAGCAATTATGCTTGGCTGACCTATATTATTAAAATCAATTCTCTGGCCTCAGATTTCTATCTCTATATAAGATATATAAGCAGCAACTCCACACAAGTGTTTTCAAAAATCATCTTGCTTATACCCCACCTTTCCTAGATTTTAGATCTCTTTTCTATTTCTCCAACATCATGTCCAAATTAGCTCCCCTGCACTGGCTCCTAATCCTTCTGGTTTTCTTATTTGTTCTCTCATCAGAAGCTGTCCCAACTACTAGTAAGGATGAAACTTCTCCTTTGGTCAACATGAATTTTTCTATCTCTTTACTTTTCCTTTCATTTGTTTTTCCTCATTACTTTTGATATTATATTAAGGTTTCATTCTTTGTAGGAAGTTTTTTGCCATACAGGGGAGAATCCACAACCCATGCTAGACTAGATAGTCAGGTTAGCTTGGACCCTTGACAAAATTAATCTTAGTGCATGTTTGGATTTTTTTTTTCAATTATACATTCTAAAATTAAAATTAATTCGGTCGAGAAGCTTATGTGACTTGTTTCTGAGTTTCAGCAATGATTTTGAGAAAAGATAGCTGATCTAAGGATATTTTTCAGTTATTCATTCTAAAATTAAAATTAAAACTCTTCCTCTATCTACAAGAAGCTCCATGTTTTGAATCTGATTCATGTTCTCTCTGCTTGCATCAAAGTGGTGTGTAACTCGGTACAATTTTATGTCCATATTTGGCTGCAGGGTCCTCTGGAATTCAGAAATGAAGAGGAAAAATTAGATGTGGCAGAAGAGTTCATGGTAGAGGGAAGAAGTGATTTGGAAAGCAATGACTATCCAGGGACAGGAGCAAACAACAGCCATGACCCAAAGACACCAGGAAGAGATTGAGAGACACATGTATATTAGATAATTTGTATAGATTAAGAATTAAGACATGAGAGAATGTTACAAAACTTGGTATGGGACTTGCATATTCTTGCTGTTAGAATATATTATTCCTTCATCACATATTTGGTATTGGGGATGAATCTGTTTGTCTGAGCCGGCGGGTTACTTATACTATTTTGATTTTGATTTTGATTTATCTCATTTTGTTCAATGAAACTTGAAAAGAAAGATTTTATTTTGAAACAAAGAAGAAAGTTGATTTTAATCGTTATAGAGTTATTTTATGTTTTAGAAATGAGCTAAGCTATTTGGTACGACAAGATAGCACACGAAACCCACGACAAATTGATTCAATGGTTTAAATTCAATCTAAAACAAAAAACATGCCAATAAAGTTTGAAAAATAAATTGAAAACATGCACATTCACACAAGGTGTGCGTTCGTGGAAGCAATTTTCTCGTGCCACCTATCTTTTCTTTTTAGAAATATCTTTTGTGTCAGACAAATGTCCTTCTTCGGAGACGATTCGAACAAAATCGGGAACATTTACATCATGGTGGGGTTAACTCTCCCAACAGTAAATTATCTTTTTGTTAATTATAAAAATAATAGAAAAAATTCTTAATTATTTTGGTATTAAAATTAAATAGTTACTATAACTTTTTGATATATCATTGAGTTATTTTTTTTGGTAGACTATATATCATTGAGTTAAACAAATCTTTTTAAAATAAATAAATAAAAAATCAAGGCATTATATTTACAAAAAAATTCAGTTGTTGAAAGCAAGTTAGATACATAGATATAATTACTTATTTTAGTTTTAGCATGGTCAAGGCCAATTAACATTGACATATTGATATTTAGCGTCAACGAACGCTAAAACCATCGACTAATGGAGCATCCAGCTGCTGACAATTAGCGGAGGTGTATGACTGAATTCACTGGTCAATTTAGCATCGAATGTTACTGATGCTAATGTTATAGTGTAGGACTGTTGGCCTTAAACTCTTACAATCACTCTCTTCCTCCTCCCCCAGGCCTTTTCCTCCTCCATCCAACACCACTCTCACAGTCACCTCTTTCTCCTCCTCTGCCACCCTCACCCTTAGCCCCTCCTTCCTTCTCTGCTACCTTCTCCTTCCCCCTCGACCTTTTCTCAACTCTCTGGTGACGTCGCTCTCACCCTCACACTCGACCCCTCCCTCTTCCTCCGCCAACCTTACCCTCACCCAACCTCTTCCTCCTCCCTGAGGTGATGCTGCCTTCACGCCTTCTCCTAAGGCCCGTCCCTTCAACTCTGCCCCCTAACCCTCACCCTCTGTAAGGCCCGAGTTTTTAAGTTCATGCTAAGTGAATAAACTTCTTAATCACGATTAGGGTTGATGTAATGTGAAGGGAAACCTGAACGAAAGTTTATTAAATGAAATATATTTATGAAGGAGAAAGTTCAGGAAAAGTTCAAGGATTGCATTATGATCGATAAGTTATAGCACGATCGTTACACGCTTAAACCTAGGTCAGAAACCCTAGTATATAGCTAATTTTTACTTTTAGGCACGACGGAAGTTAATTCCAAAAATCTTCAGAGAAATGTTAGAACTTCTCTTTTTCCATTTATCACAATCGTTTCGAGGCGAAACTCTAGGATCTACGAACGTCCGATTCCAATCATCGGAAGTTTGCCGAAACCGAATCCCTGGTATTTCAAAACCCTAGAATTTCTCGACAATGAAGACTTTATCTATTCAGAGATTCAAATGAATATTCTACACGCGTACACCCATTTCTCTTGATGATTTCAATCTTTCTTCAGAAGGAAGTTTTCCATTCCGACATTCGATGCAAAAAGCAACTTATCGGGTAAAATAGTTTTACACCGACTTTGCACCGACTTTGCATTAGTTGCCAAAAATACAAGGAGACATCTTCTTAGCTTAGGAATTCCTTTGCCAAAACCTATCTTAGAATTCATGGAGAATGATGCCGGAAAAATCAGATTCGCGAAACTTTCATTTTCCCGCGAATTACCATTTTCTATATATAGCCAAGAAATGAGAAAAAAATCAAAACAAACTACCCAAAACCCACCCAAAGGCCGCGAGTTTGCTAAGGAGAGGAGGAGAAGAGATTTTGTTCAATCCTTGCTTGATCGTTGATTAATCAGTTGCTGCTTCAAGGTTTCGAGGTATAGTCGCTAATCCTTACCTCTGATCGCTTTTTCCATAGCTTTTCTGTAGAGTTTTCTGAGTGGATAGTTTATGGGTTTTTGCAAAACTATCCTGAATCTTTCATTTCTGATTCTAAACCTCTTCTATATGTGCCCAAGATCACTTCTGCCGGATTAGATTTTCCGTTATGTCGCCGGAATTCCGCCGGAATCAATTTTAGCCTTAAATACCCATTTTTGGAGTTTTTGAGGTAAAGCTTCAACCTTTAGGCTAAAAACTATCGCCTTAGCTTAGTGTTAGTAGGATTAGTTGTCATAAACGTCGTTAGTAACGTCCCTGCAAAATTTGGTTTTTGGGATTTCAGTTTTGAAAATCCTAAGTTAAAAATCATGACCAAAATACCCCTGCGACAGTTTTTGATCCGAAAATTTTTCCGAGTTCAGAATACCCTTAGTTACGGCTTATGAAAGCATAGGAACCAAGTTTGATCGAAGAAAAATTGAGCCCCTTAATTGTGAAAAGTGGCCGAGCCTATTAGAGGGGGAGGAGGAAATTTCCTTTTCCGAAAACTTGTCCTTTCGCGCTAGATTATCGTACCTTAGAGTATAGATTACTTCGAGTAACCTTAGTAAGTATCGATAGCTTAGTTTTCGATAGATTCTTATAGTATTCTGTGATTTTGTTGTAAAGGTGCTTTTGAGGATTTCTCGGAGGACCAACACTTTGAGTGCGAGGAAGCACTAGTTGATCATTCTGAAGAACTTTCAGGTGAGGGCTTCTCACTGAATCTCTAGTTAATGCTTAGGGTCGATGTTTCGACATTGTTTACTGTTTATGCACTGGGATTGTGTGTGATTGAAAATGTTTTCTGAGGCTTCGGCTGACAATGTAGATGATTCATCTACTGAATGTTTTTGAAGATTGACTTACATGCTATGTGCTATGTGGGTAATCTAGGATGTGTGGTGCATGCTTTATATGCTAAGTGCTAAGTGTTTATGATGCGATTTATTGATATATGACATGTTGTTGATTGTGATGATTTAAATATGCTTTACATTGGAAATCTGAGATTCTGAATGGTGAGAATAGCGGGCAGGTCATGCCGATTTTATTTTGAGAGTTTTGAGAAAGTTTGATAGGACGAACGAGGTTCGGGCCTTAGTTCTGTTTAGTGGATCGAGACATCCTCTGGAAGCGACTTGGGATTGGGAGATCCTGCAAATGTATAAGACTTGCGATAAGACAAAATGAAATCTATTTTATAAAGAAAATTCATAAGACCTTAAATAACCTCAAAATCTTTAAGTAATGATAACAACCTCGAAGGAAGGCATTGGAAGTCAAATCATAGTTTTGGAAAAACGAGGAGTGTCGTCGGATCCAAGTGTTGAGGAGTTTGGTAAGTTCTGAGTATGTTGGTACTCCTTCGCTCGTTGAGCATTTTGTTAGCCATCCAAGGGATGAGCCGAGAAGCTTCACTGAGGCGTGAGACCTTGTGAATGCGTGATACTCCACTGAGGCGTGAGACCTTGTGGAAAGCATGGATCTTCACTGAGGCGTGAGACCTCGTGAACAACATGAAGCTTCACTGAGGCGTGAGACCTTGTGAATGCGGGATACTCCACTGAGGCGTGAGACCTTGTGGAAAGCATGGAACTCCACTGAGGCGTGAGACCTTGTGAGAGCATGAAACTTCACTGAAGCGTGAGACTTCGTGCAAGTGTGTAAATTCACTGAGGCGTGAGACCTTGTGAAAGCATAAAACTTCACTGAAGCGTGAGACTTTGTGAATGTGTGAGACTCCACTGAAGCGTGAGACTTCGTGAGAGCATTGATGACTCGAAGAGTTATCGTGAGTGGTTGCACTCATTTTATGATTATTGTATTTTGTCGCAGAATCGACTTTTACCTTAGGGTAAGCTTTTAGAGACATTAATTTATCTAGATCACGTGGCGACGTGTCGAGTGAGGTCGGAGACGTTGTTTGGCTAATCACATTGCACTCATGCATACATAGGAGGTTAATACACGGCGTGATACCGGACCTCAGTGGATTGGAGGTTAATACACGGCGTGATACCGGACCTCAGTGGATTGGAGGTTAATACACGGCGTGATACCGGACCTCGGTGGATTCCAAAATGGTCATAAGACCCGGATTTCCGCGTAAGAGCGCTATTAGGCGACTCTTAGTAGCAGACCGAAATGGCAGGCCTTCGGGTTTTATGCTGATCTGACTACATGATGATGTTGGAGTAAGAGGCATCACGGGCCGAAATGGCACCACCGTGGCTGGTGAAGGGCTGATCCGATGATGTCCATCCGTTCCGGATTGCATATTGGTTGACTGGGTTAACCTGCATATCATTTCATGCAACATGCATACTGACATAGTTGATGAGTGTGTTTGATACTTGTTAGTTCTACTTGATGCATGTTAACTGTGATTTACAGTCGTTATATTCTTTGTGGAAATATGCAACCCTAGGATGTTATCCCCAGTTATAAGCCTAAGTGGCTATTATCTTATTTATATTTATTGGTGCTATTATTTACATAATTCTTTGGAGTTGACCCTCGCGTCTTCTGTGTGTGCTTTGGCGAACAAACGCCCTTTGTCAGATGTCTTTGGCGGTCTGATTCATGATGGTTCATCCTTCGGGAGGAACTAGGGTTGAGATGCGGGAACTGGAGCGTATCGCGGTAGCGAGAGGAGGACGGATGGTGTACATAGACTAGGTCGTTCTGGATTCAGATTCGGGCGACGATCATGCTAGTATGTAGGTTTTAGTGCTGGTGTGAGCTCCTCGAGATGGGATTAGTGTAGGAGTAGAGTCTTAGCTCTGAACATCATTTGTTTTCTTTCGGGACAGGGTAGTTTCCCACCTATAGCTTTTTGTGTGGTTTCTTTACGGGAATCACAGAGAGTTGGTTGGACTTAGGAGGTCTTGCTTCAGGCCGATGGGCCAGCTTATTCTCAGCTTTGAGGGATAGTGTTGCAGACACTTACCTTTAGATCTGGTTTGTACATTTTGCCTTCGGGCGCTACACTTTTCTTTCCGTCACTGGAGGTTTACTCGTGACGAGGTTACTACTACAGCGGGGGCTGTTTATATATTGTATATTAGTTCTGAGTTTTGTTATTGTTGGGTTTTATTTAATTCCGTCTTGTCTTAGTTATTATTAAAAAAAAAAAAAAATATTCACGTTTTTCCGCATTAAGTTTATTTTGGTTACTAAAGTGACGCCACCGAAATCGGGGTGTTACATTGTGGTATCAGAGCACGGTCGAGTCTTTCGGGAGTTGTTGGGGAATAAGTCTTCTGTGCTAGGTTGTGTGACTCTGCAAAGAGTGAAAATTGATTGTCTGCAAGCGATTTTTCGCTTAAAAATTGATTGAAGTTATTGCTTAATCATATTGTATAGTTATACTAGATGCTATCTTATGATGAGTACTAACTGTTTGTTTAAACTTAACAGAACATGGTGAATACTAATCAGCTAGCTGAGATGATGGCCACTATGGCCCAAGCGGTAACAGCGCAGGCCCAAGCGGTAACAGCACAGGCAAATGATAATGCCATGAGGCGTACTACTGAAGAAGCACGTGAACAGCATCAGCGCCAGAGGGAAGTCACTCTGGACCAGAACAAAGGCCTCAATGACTTCAGGAGGCAAAACCCACCAAAGTTCTCTGGTGGTACTGATCCAGACGCAGCGGATCTCTGGATCCAGGGAATCGAGAAGATTTTCGGCGTTCTGCAGACTGTAGAGGGTGCCAAGGTGGGCATGGCGACTTATCTTCTGCTGGGAGATGCTGAATACTGGTGGAAGGGCACCAGGGGGATCATGGAAGCTAACCATGAAGAGATCAACTGGAACTCTTTCCGGGACGCCTTCTTGGAGAAATACTTTCCAACAAGTGCTCGGGACGAGCGGGAGTCACAGTTTCTGACCCTCCGTCAGGGAGGTATGTCTGTTCCGGAATTTGCTTCAAAGCTGGAATCCTTGGCGAAGCATTTCCAATTCTTTCATGACCACGTGAACGAGCGCTACATGTGCAAGCGTTTCGTTAATGGACTGAGGCCGGATATTGAGGACTCAGTGAGGCCACTGGGAATCATGCGATTCCAATCGTTGGTTGAGAAAGCCACGGAAGTAGAGCTGATGAAGAACCGGAGATTAAACCGGGCTAGGACTGGAGGGCCGATGAGGTCGGGCTCCCAAAATTTTCAGAGCAGAGAGAAATTTCAGAGCAGGGGGCCATATCAGCGTCCTGCTGGAAAAGGATTTACTTCAGGATCTTACAGACCCATGACGGGTACTGCTGGAGGTTCCGGAGATCAGACTTTGACGAAGGAGATGACCTGTTTCAGATGTGGGGAGCCGGGGCATTATGCTAATGCTTGTCCCGACAAGAGGCCCAAGTGCTTTAATTGTAACAAAATGGGGCATAATGCTGGTCAGTGCAGAGCACCCAAGACGGAGTCAACCGTGAACACTGCTCGTGGAAAGCGTCCTGCTGCTAAAGCAAGAGTTTACACCATGGACGGTGAGAGAGCTGAGGGGTTTGCCAGAGGAGAGCGCAAGAACGATGGTAACTTTCTAACCATTCTTTCTCATTCTAGTATAATATATTCCATTACTCCCGTAGCGTGTGCAAACACACCTAACTTATTTATACTGTCTAAGCTTGACCTTATAGTTATTACGCCTATTAATACCTTATTTGACCGTAGCTCGTATTTTAGCTATAGAAGTTATACGAGGTTTAGAATGACACGCTAAGCTTAGAAAGTAGTCTTCTACCGATGCGTTTAAAAGGAAGCTAGAAGCTGAAGAATGAATCTCATAGAGATTTTTTATGGATAGTATACGTATGATGTCGAGGGCGTGTAGTTCCGTAGCGGAATCGTTGAGGATGTGAGGTCAGGATAATTGTGACTATTGGATGATAGGAACTCATTGACTGTTCCAGTGGGTTTTTCTAAATTTCACCTTCGATGTATTAGGCTTGATCAACTTAATATTGAGGGGGTGATATTCGGAATCAGAGCTGGCTATGGACTTTGATAGAAGGATTGGTAAGATTAACTTGATTGGATCGAGGATTAGTCGAGCTGGGAGGAAAAAGTTCGCATTAAGTATAAGTTATCTTGCGAAGGAGATATAGTTTGAAGAAATGGATATTCATTTAGGAAGCATTGAAGAATTAACGGACATTAGAGGTCCAAACTTGGTGAAGGTTCAGGTTTTAAGTCTATGAACTGTTGTCTTAAGTTTCTAGGACTCGAAGTTGGTTAGAATTTGATAGAGAGATTAAGAAGTTGATTGACGAGATGGTGATCAAGTTACAGAAAAGGGAGGTGTTAGTATTAAGATGAACACTTGAGGTTGTCATATTTGGACAAGTTGCTTAAAGTCTAAGAGTGAATGAAACTTGTTATGGATTTCGGTGATACAAGCTAGAGATTAGCGAGTGAATTTTGCTAAGTGGAATGAGAATCTTCGGGTAAAGATCGACTTCGGAAGCTGAAGATCATATTTGAGTAAGAGTTTTAGTGGTGTCATCTTTGACGATTGTAGTTAAACCTCGGCAAGATGAAAGATGATATGTCTGTTGAGACGCCGTTGGTCAACATTGGGACTAGAAGAGTGAAACAATCGAAGGGAAAGCAGAGTGTTTTAGTGAAAATTATTTGGAATAAAGACACGGACGGTGTTATGTGAGAGTTAGAGGAAAAGATCAGGGAATAATATCCAGAACTATTACTGACCCTTAAGTTTCGAGGACGAAACTTTCTTTTTGGAGGGTAGTAATGTAAGGCCCGAGTTTTTAAGTTCATGCTAAGTGAATAAACTTCTTATTCACGATTAGGGTTGATGTAATGTGAAGGGAAACCTGAACGAAAGTTTATTAAATGAAATATATTTATGAAGGAGAAAGTTCAGGAAAAGTTCAAGGATTGCATTATGATCGATAAAAGTTATAGCACGATCGTTACACGCTTAAACCTAGGTCAGAAACCCTAGTATATAGCTAATTTTTACTTTTAGGCACGACGGAAGTTAATTCCAAAAATCTTCAGAGAAATGTTAGAACTTCTCTTTTTCCATTTATCACAATCGTTTCGAGGCGAAACTCTAGGATCTACGAACGTCCGATTCCAATCATCGGAAGTTTGCCGAAACCGAATCCCTGGTATTTCAAAACCCTAGAATTTCTCGACAATGAAGACTTTATCTATTCAGAGCTTCAAATGAATATTCTACACGCGTACACCCATTTCTCTTGATGATTTCAATCTTTCTTCAGAAGGAAGTTTTCCATTCCGACATTCGATGCAAAAAGCAACTTATCGGGTAAAATAGTTTTACACCGACTTTGCACCGACTTTGCATTAGTTGCCAAAAATACAAGGAGACATCTTCTTAGCTTAGGAATTCCTTTGCCAAAACCTATCTTAGAATTCATGGAGAATGATGCCGGAAAAATCAGATTCGCGAAACTTTCATTTTCCCGCGAATTACCATTTTCTATATATAGCCAAGAAATGAGAAAAAAATCAAAACAAACTACCCAAAACCCACCCAAAGGCCGCGAGTTTGCTAAGGAGAGGAGGAGAAGAGATTTTGTTCAATCCTTGCTTGATCGTTGATTAATCAGTTGCTGCTTCAAGGTTTCGAGGTATAGTCGCTAATCCTTACCTCTGATCGCTTTTTCCATAGCTTTTCTGTAGAGTTTTCTGAGTGGATAGTTTATGGGTTTTTGCAAAACTATCCTGAATCTTTCATTTCTGATTCTAAACCTCTTCTATATGTGCCCAAGTTCACTTCTGCCGGATTAGATTTTCCGTTATGTCGCCGGAATTCCGCCGGAATCAATTTTAGCCTTAAATACCCATTTTTAGAGTTTTTGAGGTAAAGCTTCAACCTTTAGGCTAAAAACTATCGCCTTAGCTTAGTGTTAGTAGGATTAGTTGTCATAAACGTCGTTAGTAACGTCCCTGCAAAATTTGGTTTTTGGGATTTCAGTTTTGAAAATCCTAAGTTAAAAATCATGACCAAAATACCCCTGCGACAGTTTTTGATCCGAAAATTTTTCCGAGTTCAGAATACCCTTAGTTACGGCTTATGAAAGCATAGGAACCAAGTTTGATCGAAGAAAAATCGAGCCCCTTAATTGTGAAAAGTGGCCGAGCCTATTAGAGGGGGAGGAGGAAATTTCCTTTTCCGAAAACTTGTCCTTTCGCGCTAGATTATCGTACCTTAGAGTATAGATTACTTCGAGTAACCTTAGTAAGTATCGATAGCTTAGTTTTCGATAGATTCTTATAGTATTCTGTGATTTTGTTGTAAATGTGCTTTTGAGGATTTCTCGGAGGACCAACACTTTGAGTGCGAGGAAGCACTAGTTGATCATTCTGGAGAACTTTCAGGTGAGGGCTTCTCACTGAATCTCTAGTTAATGCTTAGGGTCGATGTTTCGACATTGTTTACTGTTTATGCACTGGGATTGTGTGTGATTGAAAATGTTTTCTGAGGCTTCGGCTGACAATGTAGATGATTCATCTACTGAATGGTTTTGAAGATTGACTTACATGCTATGTGCTATGTGGGTAATCTAGGATGTGTGGTGCATGCTTTATATGCTAAGTGCTAAGTGTTTATGATGCGATTTATTGATATATGACATGTTGTTGATTGTGATGATTTAAATATGCTTTACATTGGAAATCTGAGATTCTGAATGGTGAGAATAGCGGGCAGGTCATGCCGATTTTATTTTGAGAGTTTTGAGAAAGTTTGATAGGACGAACGAGGTTCGGGCCTTAGTTCTGTTTAGTGGATCGAGACATCCTCTGGAAGCGACTTGGGATTGGGAGATCCTGCAAATGTATAAGACTTGCGATAAGACAAAATGGAATCTATTTTATAAAGAAAATTCATAAGACCTTAAATAACCTCAAAATCTTTAAGTAATGATAACAACCTCGAAGGAAGGCATTGGAAGTCAAATCATAGTTTTGGAAAAACGAGGAGTGTCGTCGGATCCAAGTGTTGAGGAGTTTGGTAAGTTCTGAGTATGTTGGTACTCCTTCGCTCGTTGAGCAGTTTGTTAGCCATCCAAGGGATGAGCCGAGAAGCTTCACTGAGGCGTGAGACCTTGTGAATGCGTGATACTCCACTGAGGCGTGAGACCTTGTGGAAAGCATTGTAAGATCAAGTTTTGATCTAGTAGTACAACTCTATGTTTTGATGATTACAAGTTAACCTTTTGATATGAACAATTGTGGTACTCTAACGTGTTTTTCTGAGTGTGC
The DNA here is from genome assembly GCF_012489685.1 of Lotus japonicus. Lineage (NCBI taxonomy): Eukaryota > Viridiplantae > Streptophyta > Magnoliopsida > Fabales > Fabaceae > Lotus > Lotus japonicus. The sequence continues at coordinate 120,803,143 of NC_080041.1, read as the reverse complement.
TATTTACAGGCTCTGACCCTGACTCAATTTCACACAAATCAGAAGCACTGTGTATAAAGGGTAACCCAAGCAACGCTTTCGCATTCACCATGTTCAGTATGAACAGTGGAAAAGCTTCAGAAGATCTGAAGCTATACAAACTCTGATGAGGACTCAGTCGCTAGAAGCTCTGATGATCCAGAAGTTCTGACAACCAAGAAACACTGAAGGTTCAGATGTTCCGATGGTGTAGAAGACTCTGAAGATCCAGAAGCTGAATAGTGGAAACTCTGAAGTCCAGAAGCAAGAAACTCTGAAGGCCATGTTCTTCCCTCTGAGTTCAGAATCAGAAGATACAATGGTCAGAGGATCTGTGCTTTCCCTCTGACTCTGATCAACCGGCTTCACAAGTTCCAATATGAAGTATTCCTCTGATCAGAAGTCTCCTAGGTTAAAAGGTCAAGTCGCTATCCAAGTACAAAAGCAAGTGTACCTTCCTGACGACCTACCTAACGTTCTCAGCCACAGCAGAAGCTGGATTTTCCAGAACTGTACTCCAACGGTAGCATTTCCATGCAACGCTCAACCCTAATCCTTGGAGTATATATAGAGGCTGAAGATTGAAAGAAGCGGCTAAGAAACTAAGAAGAAGCAATACACACGCGCAAGACATATTCTAAGCTTTCTTTCATCTTGTAATTTATTTTAGTTTACACTCAGCTTATTCAGAAGCAAACCCTTGTAAACACCAACCTCAAACAGTTGTTTGATTTTTCCTTTAGGAGATCAAGGTTGATCGGATCCTAGAGAAGACTAAGAGAGTGAATCTTAGTGTGAGCTAAGTCAGTGTAATTGTTAGTCACTTGTAGGTTTCAAGTGCAGTTGTAACTCTTACCTGATTAGTGGATTGCCTTCATTCTAAGAAGGAAGAAATCACCTTAACGGGTGGACTGGAGTAGCTTGAGTGATTTATCAAGTGAACCAGGATAAAATCCTTGTGTGCTTTTCTATCTCTATCTTTTGCACTTAGTTCTCGAAAAGATTTGTTAAAATCTTTAAGGTGGTAGTTTTTGTACTGAAAACGTTATTCAAACCCCCCCTTTCTACCGTTTTTCATACCTTCAATTGGTATCAGAGCGCAAGTTCTGATTACCACACCTAACAGTGTTCAGTGATCCGGGCCGGTGTGAAAAACAATGGCTGCCACCACCAGTGAAACTCAAAGAGATGGTTACAACGCAAAGCCTCCTATGTTCGATGGTCAAAGGTTCGAATATTGGAAAGATAGACTGGAAAGTTTCTTTCTGGGTTTCGATGCAGATCTCTGGGATATTATTGTGGATGGCTATGAGCGTCCAGTTGATGCAGATGGCAAAAAGATCCCAAGGTCAGAGATGTCTGCAGATCAAAAGAAGCTGTACTCACAACATCATAAAGCAAGAGCAATTCTTCTAAGTGCTATCTCCTATGAGGAGTACCAGAAGATTACAGATCGTGAGTTTGCTAAAGGCATTTTTGATTCTCTGAAGATGTCTCATGAAGGAAACAAGAAAGTCAAAGAATCAAAGGCATTGTCTTTGATCCAAAAGTATGAATCCTTCATCATGGAGCCAAATGAGTCCATTGAAGAAATGTTCTCCAGATTTCAACTGCTTGTAGCTGGCATACGTCCTCTCAACAAGAGCTACACAACAAAAGATCACGTCATAAGGGTCATCAGGTGTCTTCCTGAAAGTTGGATGCCTTTGGTGACTTCAATAGAGCTCACGAGAGATGTTGAGAATATGAGTTTAGAAGAACTCATCAGCATTTTGAAATGCCATGAGCTGAAGCGCTCAGAGATGCAAGATCTGAGGAAAAAGTCCATAGCCTTGAAATCCAAATCTGAAAAGGCTAAGGTTGAGAAGTCAAAGGCTCTTCAAGCTGAAGAAGAAGAATCTGAAGAAGCATCAGAAGATTCTGATGAAGATGAGCTGACTCTGATCTCCAAGAGACTCAACCGCATCTGGAAGCACAGGCAGAGCAAGTTCAAAGGCTCTGGAAAGGCAAGAGGAAAGTCTGAATCCTCAGGTCAGAAGAAGTCATCAATCAAGGAAGTCACTTGCTTTGAGTGCAAAGAATCAGGGCACTACAAAAGTGACTGTCCAAAATTGAAGAAGGACAAGAAGCCAAAGAAGCACTTCAAGACCAAGAAGAGTCTGATGGTGACATTCGATGAATCAGAGTCAGAGGATGTTGACTCTGATGGTGAAGTCCAAGGACTCATGGCTATTGTCAAAGACAAAGGAACAGAGTCAAAGGAAGCTGTTGACTCTGACTCAGAATCAGAAGGAGATCCAGACTCTGACGATGAAAATGAGGTATTTGCTTCCTTCTCTACCTCTGAACTGAAACATGCTTTGTCTGATATCATGGATAAGTATAACTCCTTGTTGTCTAAGCATAAGAAGCTGAAAAAGAACTTATCTGCTGTTTCTAAAACTCCTTCTGAACATGAGAAAATCATATCTGATTTGAAAAATGATAACCATGCTTTAGTTAATTCTAACTCTGTGCTTAAGAATCAAATTGCAAAGTTAGAAGAAGTTATTGCCTGCGATGCCTCTGATAGTAAGCATGAATCTAAGTATGAAAAATCTTTTCAAAGATTCCTGGCTAAAAGCGTAGATAGAAGCTTAATGGCTTCAATGATCTATGGTGTAAGCAGAAATGGAATGCATGGCATTGGCTATTCTAAATCAATTAGAAATGAGCCTTCTGTGTCTAAAGCTAAATCCTTGTATGAATGCTTTGTTCCCTCTGGTACCATATTGCCTGATTCTGTACCTGCTGAAGTTGCTAAAAACCCTCTTAAAAAGGGATCTTTCTCTATGACTAAATATCATGCAAATATTCCTTTAAAATATCATGTTGAGACACCCAAGGTGATCAGAACCCTTGGGGTAACTAACAAAAGAGGACCCAGAAAGTGGGTACCTAAGGACAAGATTATCTATGTTGCAGATATCCTTGATAGCTCCACTGAAACACCAATCATGGTATCTGGACAGTGGATGCTCGCGTCACATGACGGGAGAAAAGCGTATGTTCCGAGAGCTGAAACTTAAGCCTGGAGGCGAAGTTGGTTTTGGAGGAAATGAAAAGGGTAAAATTATTGGTACTGGTACTATTTGTGTAGATAGTAGTCCATGCATTGATAATGTTTTATTGGTAGACGGCTTAACACATAACTTATTGTCTATAAGTCAATTAGCTGACAAGGGTTATGATGTTATATTCAATCAAAAGTCCTGCCGGGCTGTAAGTCAGATCGATGGCTCTGTTCTGTTTAACAGCAAGAGGAAGAACAACATTTATAAGATCAGATTATCTGAGTTGGAGGCTCAGAATGTGAAGTGCCTTCTGTCTGTTAATGAAGAGCAGTGGGTATGGCATAGACGGTTAGGGCATGCCAGTATGAGAAAGATTTCTCAGCTGAGCAAGCTAAACCTTGTCAGGGGCTTACCCAATCTGAAGTTCGCTTCAGACGCTCTTTGTGAAGCATGTCAGAAAGGCAAATTCACAAAAGTCCCTTTCAAGGCAAAGAATGTTGTCTCAACCTCAAGGCCGTTAGAACTTCTGCATATCGACCTGTTTGGACCAGTGAAAACTGAGTCTATAGGTGGCAAGAGATATGGGATGGTTATCGTTGATGACTATAGCCGCTGGACATGGGTAAAGTTTCTAACCCGCAAGGATGAGTCTCATGCTGTGTTCTCTACCTTCATTGCTCAAGTGCAAAACGAGAAGGCTTGTAGAATTGTGCGTGTCAGAAGTGACCATGGTGGAGAGTTTGAGAATGACAAGTTTGAGAGTCTGTTTGATTCCTATGGAATTACACATGATTTCTCTTGTCCCAGAACTCCTCAACAAAATGGTGTTGTTGAGAGGAAGAATAGAACTCTTCAGGAGATGGCTAGAACCATGCTCCAAGAAACTGGCATGGCTAAGCACTTTTGGGCAGAGGCAGTAAATACAGCATGTTACATTCAGAACAGAATCTCTGTGAGACCAATTCTGAAAAAGACTCCTTATGAATTGTGGAAGAACATAAAACCCAACATTTCTTATTTTCATCCTTTTGGCTGTGTTTGTTATGTTCTCAATACTAAGGATAGATTGCATAAATTTGATGCTAAATCTTCTAAGTGTCTATTACTTGGTTATTCTGATAGATCTAAAGGTTTTAGATTTTATAATACTGATGCTAAGACTATTGAAGAATCTATTCATGTTAGATTTGATGATAAGCTTGACTCTGACCAGTCAAAGCTAGTTGAAAAGTTTGCAGATTTAAGCATTAATGTTTCTGACAAAGGCAAAGCTCCAGAGGAAGTTGAGCCAGAGGAAGATGAACCAGAGGAAGAAGCTGGTCCCTCTAACTCACAAACTCTGAAGAAGAGCAGAATCACTGCAGCTCATCCTAAGGAATTGATTCTGGGCAACAAAGATGAACCAGTCAGAACCAGATCTGCCTTCAGACCCTCTGAAGAGACCTTGCTGAGTCTGAAAGGATTGGTGTCCTTAATTGAACCCAAGTCCATAGATGAAGCTCTTCAGGACAAGGATTGGATTCTGGCCATGGAAGAAGAATTGAATCAATTCTCCAAGAACGATGTTTGGAGCTTAGTGAAGAAGCCTGAGAATGTCCATGTTATTGGAACGAAATGGGTATTCAGAAACAAGCTAAATGAGAAAGGAGATGTAGTCAGAAACAAGGCAAGGCTAGTTGCTCAAGGCTACAGCCAGCAGGAAGGAATAGACTACACTGAAACATTTGCTCCAGTAGCAAGACTGGAAGCAATCAGACTATTGATTTCTTTCTCAGTAAATCACAACATAGTTCTACATCAGATGGACGTAAAGAGTGCCTTCCTAAATGGTTATATCTCAGAGGAAGTCTATGTTCATCAACCCCCAGGTTTTGAAGATGAAAAGAAACCAGACCATGTGTTCAAATTGAAGAAATCACTCTACGGTCTGAAGCAAGCTCCCAGAGCATGGTATGAGAGACTTAGCTCATTCCTTCTGGAGAATGAGTTTGTAAGGGGTAAAGTAGATACAACTCTCTTTTGCAAGACTTATAAAGATGATATCTTAATTGTGCAAATTTATGTTGATGATATTATATTTGGTTCTGCTAATCAATCTCTATGCAAAGAATTTTCTGAGATGATGCAGGCTGAATTTGAGATGAGTATGATGGGAGAATTAAAGTACTTTCTGGGAATACAAGTTGATCAAACACCAGAAGGAACATATATCCATCAGAGCAAGTACACTAAGGAACTTCTGAAGAAGTTCAATATGCTGGAATCTACAGTGGCCAAGACTCCAATGCATCCAACATGCATTCTGGAAAAAGAAGATATAAGTGGTAAAGTATGTCAGAAGCTCTATCGTGGCATGATAGGTTCACTTCTGTACTTAACTGCATCTAGGCCAGACATACTATTTAGTGTTCATTTATGTGCTCGTTTCCAATCAGATCCAAGGGAAACCCACTTAACTGCTGTTAAGAGGATCCTAAGGTATCTGAAAGGCACCACTAACCTTGGCTTGATGTATAAGAAAACATCAGAGTATAAGCTTTCAGGTTATTGTGATGCTGATTATGCTGGAGATAGAACAGAGAGAAAAAGTACTTCTGGAAATTGTCAATTTCTGGGAAGCAATCTAGTCTCATGGGCAAGCAAGAGGCAATCAACCATTGCTCTATCAACTGCAGAGGCAGAATATATCTCAGCAGCAATATGCAGCACTCAGATGCTCTGGATGAAACATCAGCTGGAGGATTATCAGATCCTTGAGAGCAATATCCCAATCTATTGTGATAACACTGCTGCAATTTCGTTGAGCAAGAATCCTATCTTGCATTCAAGGGCAAAGCACATTGAGGTAAAATATCACTTCATTAGAGATTATGTGCAGAAGGGCGTACTTCTTCTGAAGTTTGTTGATACTGACCATCAATGGGCAGATATCTTTACAAAGCCCTTAGCTGAAGATAGATTTAATTTTATTCTGAAAAATCTAAACATGGACTTTTGTCCAGAGTGAAGATAGATCAGAACCTCTGACTATGATACTTCTTGATCAGAAGATGTCTAGTCCAGTAGGTAACTCAATCAGAGTGTGTGTGCCCACTGGTACTGACTCTGAAGCTGAGACAACAACACGTGCGTCAGAATTTCTGATGCATAGTTCCTTGTGCCCGTGTGACAGTCTGTTGTGATTGTGTGTAGATATGCTTATCTTCTGTGTGTGATTGTGTATTTTACTGTTACTGTCTATCTTTAATTTTCAACCGTTGATCTTAAAGTGCTTTTTGAATCAACAACGGTTATTTGATAAAACCCACTATACACACACGTTCTCTCTCACTTCCGGTTTTCACTCTCGCACTCCCTGCTTTTCAAAACCGCCTCCTTCGTGATTTCTCTCTCGATCTCTCTTCATCCTTCAAACTTCATCTTCTACCTCAAACCTTCAACCTCTTCAAAATGGTGAGACAAACCAGAAGATCTACTGCAGATGCACCTCAGTTCCCTCACATGGTAGTCGGGTTGGCAACGGGTCAACGGGGCTCTGAGAACCCAGCACAAGAACAAGCTCAAGCTCAAGAGGAGATTGTTCCTATTGCAGAACGGGGCTGTGCCGTTCACTGTGTATTTCCTCCTGAGGAACTCCAAGTCCTTGCAGAATGGAGATTCAACCTCGACAACTTGGCTGCAAATGGGTTTGATCTCCGTCCTGAAGTCCAAGCTCAAGGTTGGGGAAACTACTTCAATCGACTTCGAGGACCGGTGTATGAGAAGCTGGTAAAGGAATTCTGGAAGCACGCTGATTGTGATGACACTCAGGTGGTCTCTTACATACTGGGTAGGAAGATCATCATCACGGAGAAGTCATTCGTGAATCTGCTAGGTGCAGAAACTGCTCATGGGTATCGGTTCTCACTGACGGAATCGAAGCTGAAACCCAGAACCAAGGACATCGTCAACAAGGCCCTGTACACCACCTTCAAACCGGGCAAGACGAGCTACAAAGTGATGGACCTTCAACCCAAACTCAGGGTCTGGCACAAGATCCTGCTCAACTGCATCAATCAACGACCAAAGGGCAGTTCTCCAGACTACATCAACTTCAATCAGAAGGCGATGCTGTTCTTCATTCAAGACAAGGAGAAGATCTGCCTTCCCTACTTCCTGTTCTCCTATTTGAAGGAATGCATCCGGAAGTCTCGCACCACCTCCTCCATCAAGTCAGCCATCAAATATATCCCTTTTGGGAGGCTGATCTCAGACTTTCTCATTGAAAGCAACTTGGTGCAAGATTTGATCAATGCTGGTTGCACAGAGGATTTGAGCACAATTGTTAGCGATGTCTTCACTGCCAACTCTCTGAAGAAGATGGGTTTGGTCCAGAAGAAGATTGCTCCTGCTCATGAGGACACATCTTCTGAGATCAGAGGAAGAAGAATGCCTCTGAATGACTACCCTCTGTGGACTCAAGCAGACCATCCTGAAGCCATCAGATGCTATGTTGAAGACCTCAGGGCTCAAGGATTCGAGATTGACCTTGATGATTTCGTCAGCAGACTTCCACCAGCTCCAGAGTTTCCTTCTCCTCCCAAGAAGAAAACCAAGAGGAAGATGGTTCTGGACGAATCCTCAGAGGAATCTGATGTCCCTCTGGTCAAGAAGGCGAAGAGCAAGCCTGATGATGATGATGGTGATGATAGTGAGGATGGTCCTCCAAAGAAGAAGCAGAAGAAAGTCAGAATTGTGGTGAAGCCTACTCGGGTGGAACCAGCTGCTGCAGAGGTCAGAAGGACTGAACCTCCTGCCAGAGTGACTCGATCATCAGCACATACAAGTAAGCCTGCACTTACCTCTGATGATGATTTGAATTTATTTGATGCACTCCCAATTTCTGCCTTACTCCAACACTCTTCAAATCCCCTCACTCCTATTCATGAATCCCAGCCAGCCGCACAAACCACCTCTCCACCACATTTCCCAAGATCTTCATTCTTTCAACCTTCTCCTACTGAAGCACCACTCTGGAATTTGCTTCAGAACCAACCCTCTAGGTCAGAAGATCCAACCTCTCTCCTTACCATTCCATACGACCCATTAACTTCTGAACCCATCATCCCCAACCAACCAGAACCCAAACCAACAGAACCACAACCCAGAACGTCTGATCACTCTGCTCCCAGAGCATCAGCACGTCCTGCTGTCAGAACCACGGATACAGACTCTTCATCAGCCTTCACACCTGTATCCTTCCCCATCAATGTCTTTGACTCTCCTCCCTCCAATACCTCTGAATCACTTAGAAAATTCATGGAGGTTAGGAAAGAGAAGGTATCTGCCTTGGAAGAACATTACCTTACCTGTCCAAGCCCTAGGCAATATCCTGGCCCTAGACCTGAACGTCTAGTTGACCCAGATGAACCTATCTTGGCCAATCCTATCCAAGAGGCAGACCCCTTAGTCCAACAGGCTCACCCTGTCCCTGACCAACAAGAGCCAATTCAACCAGACCCTGAACCTGAACAATCAGTATCTAACCAATCCTCGGTTAGATCACCTCACCCTCTGGTTGAAACTTCAGACCCTCACCGTGGAACCTCTGAACCCAATGCTCCCATAATTAACATTAGTTCTCCACAAGGTGCCTCTGAAGCTCATAGCAGCAATCACCCAGCCTCTCCTGCACCCAACCTCTCCATCATTCCCTATACTCACCTTCAACCCACATCTCTCTCTGAGTGCATCAATATTTTCAATCATGAAGCCTCTTTGAGGCTCCGCAATGTGCACGGTCAGACTGACCTCAGTGAGAATGCTGAAAATGTGGCTGATGAGTGGAACAATTTGAGCACTTGGCTGGTGGCTCAGTTTCCCGTTATGCTGCAGCTCCTGCATGCAGAGGGAAGTCAGAGCATTGAGGCTGCAAAGCAAAGGTTTGCTAGGAGGGTGGCTCTTCATGAACTCGAACAGAGAACCAAGCTTCTTGAAGCCATTGAAGAAGCCAAGAGACAGAAAGAACAAGAAGAAGAAGCTGCCCGTCAAGCAGCAGCTCAGGCTGAACAAGCCAGACTTGAGGCCGAACGTCTTGAAGCTGAGGCTGAGGCAGAGCGACTTGCACCAGTTCTGTTTACTCCTGCTGCTTCTGCTTCCATTCCAGAACCTCAAGCTGCTCAGAACGTTCCTTCCAGCTCTACTCCGACAAGCTCATCCAGACTCGACATCATGGAACAACGTCTTGACACTCATGAATCCATGCTGATTGAGATGAAGCACATGATGATGGAACTTCTGCGCCGTACTGACAAATCTTAGTTTTTAGGATCTCTTCTTTTTCTTCCTTTTTTCTTTTTATTTAACGTTGTTTTATTTAAACTCTGCTTATTTACTTACTTTAATTTGTTCATTTGTGATTCTATATGCATATATATATTTGTGGCACATATGTTTGCAAAACCTGTTTTATTCATAATTTTTCTATGTTTACATCATAATTCTTTCCATCATACATTATTCCCTATATCTAGAATGGAGGATCCTTCCTCATTCTTCTGCATTCTTGGCGCTGCTCCACTCTTTCCTTCTCCAGACGATCCAATGCATACTCTATGTTGCCAAGTTTGATGCTCAGATCATCTTCTTCTAGACTATCTTCTGTCGTCTTGAGTCTCTTTTCCACAGTCTCCTTCTCTTCCAGCAGATTCAGCTCCCGCTGGCAAAGCTCCTGAATCTCTTCCACGAAGCAGAGGAACTCCTTCAGATCTTTCTCCATCTCTGGACCAAGATCTTCTTCAAGCAGTGTCTTCGTCAGCTCTTGTATGGTCTTTGTACCATCGGGATGCCTAATATTGAGGAACATATCTTCCTCAAACGCCTTCCTTCTGAGCTCTTCTAATGCCATTCTGTATGATGCCATTTTTTTTCTGAATATTATTCGAGGTGTGAAGCTTACCTTTCTCTCCAACGTTTTTATAGGCTTCACTTTCTCTCTGAAAGTTAATGCTCTTACAGTTTCTCGAGGTTAAGTACTTGGTAACTGACCCTTCTATTTCCTCACTTGACCGGTGGTAAACGTTCATCCCTTGCATTAACTCTTCTATTTATTATCGCCTCACTCTGATTCTTACATCGTCTTCATTTTCTTTCAACTTAGACCTTCTCTAAGGGGGAGTACCTTGTACTTCAAGCTAAGTTTTTCACACCCCAGGCTTTTTGCTTATGACAAAAAGGGGGAGTAAACCCAGTTTTTGATGTGTAAGATGTGTTAGTGTGACTTATTTTTCTTTTGGAGATTTTAAGAGTTCCACCTTCATGACCATAGATGTGTCACTGGGCAAATACAAGGAATACATTTCACTTCTTCTGAAGTGATTCTAAGTTGACTCTGATACCCAAGACTCTGATACCTTGTCCATGACTCTGATCACTTATGCGCTCTGATTATTCGTTTTTCATCTATGTCATAAGCTTTTCACTCTGAACTCTTATATGATTTAGCTCAGAATCTAGACTTTACTAACGTTTTCATCAAGTATTAGATTCAGGGGGAGCTAAGCTCAGAATCAAGCAGTGACTTGAATTCAGAATGAGCAAGATAAACTATTCACATCAGGATAAGTCTTATTCTATATCTCTAAACTCTGAGTGAATTCAGTTTAATGTTTAAGAATTGTTCATCAAAAATCTTAGTTTTGTCATCATCAAAAAGGGGGAGATTGTAAGATCAAGTTTTGATCTAGTAGTACAACTCTATGTTTTGATGATTACAAGTTAACCTTTTGATATGAACAATTGTGGTACTCTAACGTGTTTTTCTGAGTGTGCTATTTACAGGCTCTGACCCTGACTCAATTTCACACAAATCAGAAGCACTGTGTATAAAGGGTAACCCAAGCAACGCTTTCGCATTCACCATGTTCAGTATGAACAGTGGAAAAGCTTCAGAAGATCTGAAGCTATACAAACTCTGATGAGGACTCAGTCGCTAGAAGCTCTGATGATCCAGAAGTTCTGACAACCAAGAAACACTGAAGGTTCAGATGTTCCGATGGTGTAGAAGACTCTGAAGATCCAGAAGCTGAATAGTGGAAACTCTGAAGTCCAGAAGCAAGAAACTCTGAAGGCCATGTTCTTCCCTCTGAGTTCAGAATCAGAAGATACAATGGTCAGAGGATCTGTGCTTTCCCTCTGACTCTGATCAACCGGCTTCACAAGTTCCAATATGAAGTATTCCTCTGATCAGAAGTCTCCTAGGTTAAAAGGTCAAGTCGCTATCCAAGTACAAAAGCAAGTGTACCTTCCTGACGACCTACCTAACGTTCTCAGCCACAGCAGAAGCTGGATTTTCCAGAACTGTACTCCAACGGTAGCATTTCCATGCAACGCTCAACCCTAATCCTTGGAGTATATATAGAGGCTGAAGATTGAAAGAAGCGGCTAAGAAACTAAGAAGAAGCAATACACACGCGCAAGACATATTCTAAGCTTTCTTTCATCTTGTAATTTATTTTAGTTTACACTCAGCTTATTCAGAAGCAAACCCTTGTAAACACCAACCTCAAACAGTTGTTTGATTTTTCCTTTAGGAGATCAAGGTTGATCGGATCCTAGAGAAGACTAAGAGAGTGAATCTTAGTGTGAGCTAAGTCAGTGTAATTGTTAGTCACTTGTAGGTTTCAAGTGCAGTTGTAACTCTTACCTGATTAGTGGATTGCCTTCATTCTAAGAAGGAAGAAATCACCTTAACGGGTGGACTGGAGTAGCTTGAGTGATTTATCAAGTGAACCAGGATAAAATCCTTGTGTGCTTTTCTATCTCTATCTTTTGCACTTAGTTCTCGAAAAGATTTGTTAAAATCTTTAAGGTGGTAGTTTTTGTACTGAAAACGTTATTCAAACCCCCCCTTTCTACCGTTTTTCATACCTTCAAGCATGGATCTTCACTGAGGCGTGAGACCTCGTGAACAGCATGAAGCTTCACTGAGGCGTGAGACCTTGTGAATGCGGGATACTCCACTGAGGCGTGAGACCTTGTGGAAAGCATGGAACTCCACTGAGGCGTGAGACCTTGTGAGAGCATGAAACTTCACTGAAGCGTGAGACTTCGTGCAAGTGTGTAAATTCACTGAGGCGTGAGACCTTGTGAAAGCATAAAACTTCACTGAAGCGTGAGACTTTGTGAATATGTGAGACTCCACTGAAGCGTGAGACTTCGTGAGAGCATTGATGACTCGAAGAGTTATCGTGAGTGGTTGCACTCATTTTATGATTATTGTATTTTGTCGCAGAATCGACTTTTACCTTAGGGTAAGCTTTTAGAGACATTAATTTATCTAGATCACGTGGCGACGTGTCGAGTGAGGTCGGAGACGTTGTTTGGCTAATCACATTGCACTCATGCATACATAGGAGGTTAATACACGGCGTGATACCGGACCTCAGTGGATTGGAGGTTAATACACGGCGTGATACCGGACCTCAGTGGATTGGAGGTTAATACACGGCGTGATACCGGACCTCGGTGGATTCCAAAATGGTCATAAGACCCGGATTTCCGCGTAAGAGCGCTATTAGGCGACTCTTAGTAGCAGACCGAAATGACAGACCTTCGGGTTTTATGCTGATCTGACTACATGATGATGTTGGAGTAAGAGGCATCACGGGCCGAAATGGCACCATCGTGGCTGGTGAAGGGCTGATCCGATGATGTCCATCCGTTCCGGATTGCATATTGGTTGACTGGGTTAACCTGCATATCATTTCATGCAACATGCATACTGACATAGTTGATGAGTGTGTTTGATACTTGTTAGTTCTACTTGATGCATGTTAACTGTGATTTACAGTCGTTATATTCTTTGTGGAAATATGCAACCCTAGGATGTTATCCCTAGTTATAAGCCTAAGTGGCTATTATCTTATTTATATTTATTGGTGCTATTATTTACATAATTCTTTGGAGTTGACCCTCGCGTCTTCTGTGTGTGCTTTGGCGAACAAACGCCATTTGTCAGATGTCTTTGGCGGTCTGATTCATGATGGTTCATCCTTCGGGAGGAACTAGGGTTGAGATGCGGGAACTGGAGCGTATCGCGGTAGCGAGAGGAGGACGAATGGTGTACATAGACTAGGTCGTTCTGGATTCAGATTCGGGCGACGATCATGCTAGTATGTAGGTTTTAGTGCTGGTGTGAGCTCCTCGAGATGGGATTAGTGTAGGAGTAGAGTCTTAGCTCTGAACATCATTTGTTTTCTTTCGGGACAGGGTAGTTTCCCACCTATAGCTTTTTGTGTGGTTTCTTTACGGGAATCACAGAGAGTTGGTTGGACTTAGGAGGTCTTGCTTCAGGCCGATGGGCCAGCTTATTCTCAGCTTTGAGGGATAGTGTTGCGGACACTTACCTTTAGATCTGGTTTGTACATTTTGCCTTCGGGCGCTACACTTTTCTTTCCGTCACTGGAGGTTTACTCGTGACGAGGTTACTACTACAGCGGGGGCTGTTTATATATTGTATATTAGTTCTGAGTTTTGTTATTGTTGGGTTTTATTTAATTCCGTCTTGTCTTAGTTATTATTAAAAAAAAAAATATTCACGTTTTTCCGCATTAAGTTTATTTTGGTTACTAAAGTGACGCCACCGAAATCGGGGTGTTACACCCTCAACCATGTTCTCAATCTCTTCCTCATCTCTTTGGCGATGCCAGTGGATCCGCTTCCTTGATCCCTCCATCACCCAATCCCACTACCGCATTGTCATCCCAGTGTCGTGCCACCACTAGCGCCTTATTGTCGCTTATTGAGTTAGTTGTATGCTGCTTTTATTTGTGACTTTAAATTTGCTTAAAATATGGTATGATTTTTATTTTACTATGTTGCGGTTGTCAATAAAAATTGAAATAACATGGCAATCTCAATTTTACTATTTTGTTTCTACTAGCTTAGATCTTGTGCAATACACCTAGAAATAGTACCTTAGATTACGAAGCCTACAATGGTTTCCACCACAATGGTCTTGTGATGGTGAAGGGGTTATGGTTGTGGTTTAATGATGATGGTTGAGGTCCGTCGATGGAGGGCATTTGAGTTCATTTGATTTGGATCCTCGAATGGTGGGGTGATGGTCTTGGAAGTCATTTGAACATTAGGGCTTTGATTGGTTGGGGTCATTGGTCTTCCTTTCGTCTTCTTTAAATTTTTTTTTTCAAAAATAAATTGAAATACTTGAAGTATAATATAAGTAATTTATTTTTTATAAAAATTAATTATTTCATAAAATAACCAATGATTAACATACCCTAAATCATGATTTATATATTAAGAGGAGAAAAGTACAGGATCAGATTTGGATGATCAAGTGGTTTGACAAATCGGATTATTATGAGATGAGTACGTCAAATAAATTAAGTTGTGGTGTCCACTAGGGTTGACCTTTATTATTTTGGTCTATCGATACACTAGGGGCGTTACAAACATTGCATAAGGGATATTTTAGAATTTTTCATTTTCTTACCTTCTCCCTCCCACTCCCTCACAATCCCAATTTGAGTCTTCAACTTCCTGGTCTTTCTCTCTCCTTCACCCTTCCGCTATTCGACACAAGTCAGCAAAAGGTTTTAAAAAGCTTTATCTTATCAAAAGAATTCTTAAGACCTACTTGTCTCTAAGTCTCAACAATGTGAAATGAATCATTTATCTTATGAGTCCAAGTCTTTGTATCCGTGATGACGACATTAATCTTAAAAACAAACAAAATAAACACTACTATTTGGTCACAATTTTGAAAGCTTTTAATAGTGAGTAACTGAGAATAAATAACTTGGAATTCGGAATTCAAAGAATTGAATAAAGCATGCGTTCATTTTCACTGTCAATGATGATCTGTCTTTCCAAAAAAAAATAACTGTCATTGATTGGTAAGTACATAGATTAAATAACGACTCAAAAGTATGGAGAAGTTTTGTTGGGTGAGATATATTTATGTAATGGCTTAATATCATTTTTGTCCTTCACTTATTATGATTTGACACTTTTAGTCTTTCAAAGAATTTATTAGCCTACAATGTCTCATACGACTACTAATTGTTACAATTTTGGTTTTCCTTCAACTTCCATCCAATATTTAACGGTATTTTTAATCAAAAAATCAATTAAAAAAAACCAGAAACCATAAAATTGTTAATAAGAAAACATAAAAATGTTATTCAAGCCTTATTTTTAAGTGATTTTTTAACTAAAAACCGTTAAATATTGGATGAAAGTTAACGAAAAACTAAAACTACAACGGTTTGTAAACGTGAGGGACGTTGTGGGCTAATAAATTCCTCGAGAGACCAGAACTATCAAATCGTGATAAGTGAATGACAAAAAATGTTATTAAGTCTTATGTAATATCAAGATTTGAGAGATTTTTTTGGTTACCTATTCTTTTTTTACTAGATTTGAGAGAGGTCGTGGAAAAAAGGTTTTATTTAATTATTTGAGAGATAATTGAGTTCCTAAAAATTTACTGCATAATTCTTTTAATTGATTTTAAATGAACAATACCGTAGTAAGCAAATTAGGTCCCCATCACAAGATCAAAGTTTGGAAAAACCATTTGTTAAAAGAGACTGTCATTGTATCCCAAATAGATTAACACATGTTAACGATCAAATGAACACGTCGTACTTGATCCTGTGGTCAAATATCGTGCGCAATAACATTGCTGTTTTTTTTTGTACATCGGATAGTTAAATTGCACCCACCTGGGATTGATCCATGAACCTCTCCTACTCAACTCACATGTCTCTAGCTCTTTCAACTTGAGCTATCATTCAGGGACAATAGCATTGATATTTAACTAGTTGTAGTTATTTTTTAAATACATTTAAAATCTTTATCAGTTATCACGGTTTGAATCTATTAACGTTTTTCTTTTTTAATTATTGCTAGAACCTCATTAAGCTGGTACCTTTTTTTTCACTGAACTCAGGTAAAACAAAATAAAATAAAATTCATGGGCTAATTGGGTTGGGCTAGCTCCGTAATGTTGCCACAAGCGCGCCCATGATTTATTGGTTCATTTTGCCTTTAGGCTTGTGCATTATTGTTTGGCAATAGCTTGCTCGTTGCTATATTGAGCCTCGGGTTTTGGATTGGGTTTTACGTCCTCTGTCGCTAATAATTATAAAAACTTCTTCAGAACAATTATGCTTATTAAGAAAATATATGTAATGATGTTAATTAATGTATTGATTTAGATGAAGGTCTTTCTTCCCCCAATAAGTGAGTTATCTATCATAATAGGTGATTTTATCTCCCAGATAAGTAGATTTTCTTCCCTCCAAAGGGGTTTTGTCTATCCTATATGCAAGTTTTTTCTTCCCTTTTTCCATTGTTGCCTTTGCCACCCACCTTCGTCGTACATTTGTCACCCTATGCCACCGCCATTGTTGCACCTCCGACAACCATCTGTCACCAATATTCATTGCACGAATTGTCGTTGGCTTTGCAAGCTCCGGTAAAAGTTTCAGTGCAAGCTTTGCTGAAGGCTTCACCACAACTCTGCTACGATCTCCAGCCCTAGTATGTGTCTTTGCCACCACCCATAGCCACACAGTTACACTTCTGCCACCACTTCTCTTTCACCCTCCTTTAACATCCCGCTTAAATTTTGGTTTTCTATCAATAGTGAATTTCTTTGGGTCTTTCAAGTAGCTATTCATGCTCAGCTCCGATAGAGTCGGTAGGTCTTGAAAGTGAAGAAGAGATATTATAAAGTTTTATCAATTTTTCGCTTTTAGATGGCAACTAGACGCTATGATGGAGCTTGGGTTTCTTTTTGAAATCTGGAGTTTTATTGACTTTTTTTTTTGAGTTTTAGACTTTTGTACCTCATGAACTCTACTAGATGTATCAGCTTGAGTGAACATGATTTATTCTTAATTTACTTAACTATTTGTATTGCAATATCACTTTTTGGGAATTATATTCTCACATAATGTAAGCGTTGTTGGGCAACCCTTTGGATGTTAATCTTAACATCTTTGACTCACGCCACTCAATCCGCCTCCTCTCTCCTCCTCCGCCACCCGACCTCACTGTCGTGCCCCCCCCCCCCCCAAACTCTCGGGATCAACATCTTAGACTTTGGGTTAAGCTTAATTAACTCTACACTAAAAGTTAGCTTAAAGGTGATCAAGACTATTTTACCCCTTAATTATAAATACTTATCTAGTTATATATTTAGTTAATGAGAGACTTCTTAACATAACAACTCTAGCCATACGCAGAATAAAAGATGTGGTATTAAGTAAGTTCATCCCAAAATATAGAGAAAGAAAGAAGGCGTCACACATGCCTACCATTCAACTGTCAAATAATAGCATGAACCAGTGAAATGTAATGTCTGTGTTGCTTATGGGTAAAGATTTGCAAACTAAAACAAATTAAGTTGTTCCTCTTTGTCAAGCCACATGATGGAAGTTAGAAATTTGACCCCAACATTGAGGTCCAAGTGCTGTCAACAATGGACATTATTTTCATCTTATAATTTTACCTTTCCTCTTTTATTTTGTTGTCCTTTCTCCTTTACTACTGCTAGTGTGGATTGGGGACAAACTAATTACTAGCGTTAAAATGGAAAATATGATTGAGATTAAGATGCTCACTCCTAGATTGAGATCCCAATGCAATGTCATAAATTAAAGAGCACCAAGTGTATATGTTCCGAGTTTTGTTTGTTGTGCTTGGTTCACTCTCTTTTTTGGTGGATTAATTAGTGTCAAAACGTAAAAGTCAATAATGACAGCGGATGATCGTGTGCATTAGTAAAAAAGGATCAAAGAAAGGCCCACAGAAACAAATAAAAAGGAAAACAAAACCAAACCTAGAAATTAAAATAGATATGACACTTAATAGGGGATTTTGTTTTTTCAATTTTGTGCAGTGCATAGGCAATTATTGTTATGTATACAAATGATTGACAATTGCCTAACTAAGCTATGATGTTTTCCTATGAAAGGAAAAGAAAATGAGGGGGGCGGTAGTCAACAAATATCTGAATTCACGGTATCATTTTAATTGGAAAAGACAGGAAGCCAGTCTGGGTGAAGCAAGTCAATATCTTTCAGAAGGGGTGTGTGATCAAGGAGTAAAGTTAGGCTTTAGGAAATGCACGATCATACTTTGTTGCAAACCTTATTTATATATAGTTGTTAAATTGGTCATATTGAAACTAGATCAGCACATTATCATAATGAGTATTGTTAGGTTGTAAGAGGATAAAATTCGGGAAATCTCCATATTGGGTTGATAAAAGCAAACTATAAGTGGATTTGACACCACATCTTTCAAGCAAAACTTTAAGGTATTAAGTGTATGAGTCTTCTCACTTATAAAATGTTTATCACTCTTCTAATCATATCCAATGTGGGACTTTTAACACACACTTGAATCCTCAACAATTTCCCCCTCAAGTGTGAGTCCATCTCAAGCGGAAACCTCATGATACTTGCACTGTCGTTTGATCTTTTCATCAATGGGACACGCCGCCTAGCCACCATTGTTAGGAAGATTTTCGACACAAGGAGCCTTCCCCATGATTGCACTAACCATCGGTTTGGATACCATCGTTGGGCCACAAAAGGATAAAACTCCGGGGATCTTCACATTGGGCTTACAAAAGCAAACCACAAGTTGTTTGGAAACCACAAGTGGTTTTGAAACCACAGATGGTTTGGACACCACATCTTTCACCCAAAACCTTAGGGCCTTAGGTGTATAAGTCCTCTCACTTTATTAAGTGCTCCTCACTCTTCTAATCATCCAATGTGATACTTCTTAATCACACTTGAATCCCCAACAAGTATTAGCATATATAGGGGTTCAAATCCCAACTTTTGTGAATGAGAAAATTTCATTGATCAATTTCCTACTACTTAGTGCGAGACTGTGAGATGATAAATTAGCTTTACCTACCAACTGTGAGAATACCTTAGTCAACATATATACACCCTCAATTTGCTGCTACTTTTATACCATCACAAGTTATGAGTTAAAAAAAATTTAAACATGATTGTGGAGAATTCTAACCGCCACTAACTGTATGCAAATGTAAAGTTTGTAATGACTTTAAACCACAAAAATAATGTTTAATTTTTTTTAACTTTGTATTTTATTAGTGTTATAAACTGTCATATATCCCAGACGTTGTTGGTTATCCGCCAAAATATGTGTCAATCGATTACTTTTCATAAAATGATTATTGTGCTTTATATTTTTCAGTGAGAAAATATTTATTAGATAAGTTTAAAAACAGAAATTAATCTTGCTTTGAGTCTTTGATAATACATGAAAAAGAGCATGTTGTCACAATTATTCTGTTGCGGTTCTGTCCAAACTGCCGCGAAAGGTAAGGTGTGGTGGTTTATGGAGCGGTTCGGTCAACTGTCCTTAATTTACAACTTTTTGCAGCGGTTTGTAGATGTTTTGCGGTGGTTGGATAATTTTTTTTAATTATTTATATCATTTGCAACCACCGCAGATTGTCTTACTTTTTGCAGCAGTTTCAAGTCGTTTTGTAGTGGTTGATTTTTTTTAAAAGTTTTTTTTGTTTTATTTGCAGCGGTTGACATATTAAATTGTCGCAATGTGCCCTAACTTTATTTGTAGGTTCTCGATTTGTCTTAGTCTAGGAACATCAACAAGCATTTTCAGTAGTGTGAGAGCCTTTTATTGTTTAGTTTTGACCTTTGATACTTATTGCTTGTGAACTTGTGCCAATTTTCATTTAAACAAGTTTGAATTTTTGTACTTTGGACAAAAACCCATTGCGGCAGTTGCAACCGCGACAAATGTTTAAGCTATAGACTGCCGCTAAATGTTAACCTAGCTTATTTGTGGTACCATTACTTGCGGCGGTTTAAACAAATGACAGCCACCATATAGAATAAATATGCTGTGGTTACAAACACGGTGAAATACTTATTATTTTGCTCGGTGGTTTCCACAAACTGTCACAAAAAGAGTTCCGACGGTCGTAACAGCTCGGATTGAAAATTGTTGTGAAAGGCATTTTGCAGGGTTTTGAACCGCCGCAAGATGCTATTTTCCTTGTATTGTGAGTCAAGGAAAAAAGACGCAAAAGTTTAGATGCCCGTAAACCTATGTGTATGTTTGGATTTCTATTAAATATAACAATTTCATCCACGTTGAATCTACGTATTAAAATCTTATTTCTGCGTTGATGTGTGTTTCCCATTTGCATTGACACAATACTAAACATTGTGCAAAAAAACATAATATTTTGCTCCTATTTTTTTTATAAGCCAAAATTTATAATGTGGAGCACAAGAGGTGCCCCAACTTGATACATCAAACAAAGAATAGAAATTAAACCAGCAGAGACTAGAATAGTGATATAACATTGCAGCAACCTACAATCCAAATCCAAAAAACTTCTCAATTTAATAACTTATCCTTGCACTCTTTGAGTCAAAACCCGTGGCCTGTCAAAGTTGGAGCCACTTGATATGATTCACAAGGAAAACAAAGAGGGAAGAAGGACCATAAGATGATACTAGCAAAACATATCAAGTGGCTTAATGTACATATACAGCAGAATGTTCTGCTCCTCATATATAGACCAGAGAAAGGTGTCCCTGTTCATCAAACTCCATTTCAGATTAGTCTTATATATTTATATATACTGGCTTAATTTTCATCATTCTTAAGATCACACTATTTATTCTGAAGAAAATGGAGAAAGAAAAAGAGTAAATTGAATGTCATAACGGAACGCAGGAGAGCTAGTTAGTAAGGAACGACAATGATTTTCAGCAATAATTAGGGACATGTTAGTTAAAACTAATCATGTTCTGAGTGGATATTTTTGTTTAGGAAAATTTTGTAGTATCAGGCGGATAATTAAAGAGCAAATTGCACGTATGCGGACATAAAAAGGAGAAGTGGCGGTGGCACCGAATTACCACCTTGTCAATAATGGCTGCGCTTCATGTTCCTTTTTCTGAAAACAGGAAAACCGAACTTTAACTAATCTCAAAAAGGTGTCACTAACACAACACATTTACAAACACCATTGTCTAACTGGTTTGCAAACACACACATATCCACACTCGTAGAACATATATAATGTACAAACGGTCCTCATATTTAGACCTATTGGTTGGGAGAATCCCCTGATACATGCGAAGAGTTAAAAAAGAAAAGAAGTGTTTAATGGAGGTTTTAAAACCCCGCAAAATAAATGTACGACTTTGTGTTAGTGAGGGTAGCGGTTTAAAGACACCAAAAAATGTTTTTTAGTGTTTTTTTTAATGTTTTTATATACTATGCAGATTTTGATAATTTTTAATGGTTACATATAATCTATGTATGTTAATTGGTGTTCGACATTGTATTAGGTTCGGAAATTCTGATGTACAAATCTAATTTAATGTGATTATGGTTTGAGACATGGGAAATAAAGGGGTACTGATCGAGGGAAAACCGACCAAGACTACTCGGAAATGGGTCCTGCGATGTCACTCCGACGCTCAAGTTAGAATATGGGTTAAGAGACTGAGAAATGAAATAGATTAAATGTCTACCTCTCCATGCCTTAGCTTTTATAGAGTTTGGGGTTGCGCGATTTCGAGGCAGTCATGAGTGCCTAATACATCCTCGAGCTCCGTGTCTTTACCTTGATTGTTGGTCCATAATTACTTGGTTGGCCGGTTGGAGTTGATCGTCTCTATAATTGGTCGGGTGAGGAGACAACGTGATCGATCCGGGGGTGATCGGTCGGAGCGTCTCCTAAAAGAGGACGTGGTCGTCCTATCATGATCGGGTGGGGAGTGGGCGATCTTGCGGACTCCCAGAACAGTAGTCTCCTAGTTCGGATCCACTAGGATAGTGGAGCTTGAACTAAGAGTGTGGTAGTTTTATCTTGGTTGGGTGGGGAGTGGGCGATCTTGCCGATTCCCTATACAGTAGTCTCTAGTTCTGGTTCAGTAGGATAGTGGAGTTTGAACTAAGAGTGTGGTTACCGACTCCGAAAACAAGTGCCAAGCACAATGTCAATTTTGACCGAAGACCACACCATTTTTTGGGAGGGTACTTATATATCAGACAAATTCTATGATGAATTAGCAAGTACTATTAACATTTAGTAGTATATCGTATATCTTTTGTGATGCTGGCCTGCCGCCTGTAGTAGCTTAAGATCTAAAAA
Source organism: Lotus japonicus (assembly GCF_012489685.1). Taxonomy (NCBI): domain Eukaryota; kingdom Viridiplantae; phylum Streptophyta; class Magnoliopsida; order Fabales; family Fabaceae; genus Lotus; species Lotus japonicus. The sequence continues at coordinate 120,780,877 of NC_080041.1, read as the reverse complement.
AGTCAGATTATAAGGCTGAAGATGAAAATTTGAGAAAAAGACGGTGAATTAAGAAGAGTATAGAAAACAAAATGCTTCTATGAAATAAAGTTTTTAAATTAATAAAAGAAGGATCTTTACACCAGAGTGCGATATCCAATGTTACTTGTGCACGTGCAGATCTAAGCTGGAGTTTTAAAAGGGATATATTCTTCTGAGTTGCTTGGAAAGAAGAGTTATGATATATACACACATCTTCATTTCTTTTTCACCTTCATTTCAATCTATTTCTCTTTTCTCTATCAATCAAATTACCTATCACATCTTTACTTTCTCTCTCATTTCTTCCTATATCTCTCTTCCTCCACCTTTTCACACCTCATTTTTAAGGTGTGAAGATAACATTATTCTGGAAAGAAATCAGAAGTAGTTGCATCAACACGTGAAGGATTGTAAAGACCAAAGAAATGATGGTCTACCATAGAGATTAGAATATTTATATACTTGAAATTAATCTACAAATAATCAACTTCTCTTATTCATTCTCGGCACTAACTTATGTGATACTACTATATCAATGATATTCTCTCTCGACTACATATATATATATACTACATCATAAGGGAACACTCTCAAATACACACTAAAGATATGTGATACTACTATATCAATGATATTCTCTCTCGACTACATATATATAATATATACTACATCATAAGGGAACACTCTCAAATACACACTATGTATTTAACTTTAATTCTAATTTATCATTCAATCTTGCAAACTTGAACGTTGGAGTTCCATGCACGTACTCAGCCCCAACATATATTCAACCACCTGGATACGAGAAGAATGAGGCTGTTCGGACCATGCTATATGGCGCGAAAGGACACATATTAAGATGAATCTCACATGTGCAAATGTGCTTTTGGGTTCAATAGCTTTTTGTCAATTCAAACCAGGTGGTTATTTTGATGATTTTGAAATTTAATAATCAATCAAACTAACGCTCTATGCATAATTATCATGTAACATCATAAATATGTGTTTTGATTTTCATTAAATTCAACGTAAACTTACATTAAACTTGACCTGATAAAATCCTTTTTACACCAATATATTTAATATAATACTCACATTAAATAGGACCGGAGGGAGTAAATTCTAACTTTTCAACTAACACATTAAAATATGTAAAAATTTGTTTGTGTCGATACTAATATCAAACCAAGCATATACTAAATCATTCTCTTTATGGAATATTGAACTGACATTATGGAAAATGAGGAACTATGGATGCGCTTAGTCTCAGAAGCAATCTGGATTAATTATACATTAATTTCAGACACAGAGACATTAACCTTGTGATAGTGATACACTAAAACTATTCATATTTATTAAAGTACAAATATCAACGTTGGTGTCTCGTGCTTTGAGTTTGTCGTTGTGGTTATAGGAATGTTAGTATGTCTGTATTTCTCTTGAAATGAACTCCGTCCTAGATTTTGTGTGAACTTAATTGGAAATTGAGAGCAATGATGCTTTGAACCTGTCCAAAAGTGGTTTTTTTTAGTAGTAGTAAGGATATATTGACGATAACAAGAACTATACACTGACAAGCTTGGGTCAGCGTTTAATATAGTAAACCATATTGAAAGTGGTGTATCAATATCCAATTAAATACTACTGTCACTAATAGGGATGAAAGTAGACGAGGTCGCCGACAGGGGCCTATGGCCTAGCCTAAGTCAGCTCAGGTCAGGCCAGGCCAAACTACCAAATAGATAAAGTCAAGGCTTTTTTAAAAGTCTATTTAGTTAAAAAGGCTAGGCTTCGACCACACAAAAAACCTTACAGTTTAACAGGTCGGTCTATTTAAATAAATATATATTTATTTAATTATTATCATTAGATTTTTATTATAATATCTTAAAACTATACTTGTTGAACTATTTATATGTTTAAATATGTGATACTATATATTGATTTAACTATATAAACCTCTTTAGAAAATGACTACTAAAATTATATTATTGTATTTTAACTCATTAGTTTATATGTACAAAAAAAAAAACTCATTAGTTTATAAGTTTGTTTACAAGTAAAATTTTCAGTCTACTTGAATGTATTATGGAACATACTTTTAAATACGCTATCAGGCCAGCCAGGCTTCAAAATATATCAAGCTCAGGCCTAAAAAAGGCCTTTGATAGGCTACAGACCAGGCTCAGGCCTTGAATATTTTAAGTACGCTCGGCCTATTTAAGCAAAACCTATTCATGTCCGGCCTACTTCCACCCCTAACCGCCAATAATATTCTCCTCCCGTTCCAAAACTATTGTTATTTTAGCTTTTTACGTTTTTCCCAAAACTATTATTATTTTACAATTCCAAAGCATTTTGTCTCAATTTAATATCATATCTATCAACTATCACTTTATATTTTTACCTATCACAATTTCACCAATTAGTTGATCAATATTTTTCTCTCTCTTTAATATAACTCAACATTAGATAATGATGTTTCAGTCAAATTATAACATCAATTAATGAACTCTTAAACTATATGCATAACCTTAAACAATAATAGTTTTGGAACAGAGAGAGTAGATAATAATGAAAAATTAATTCACACAGTTTAAGAAATTTAGTTAAAATAGTTAATTGCATTAAATTTGTTTTTAGTCGTAAACTTTCAAAATTGTCATTAACTCATTTTTCTTAATTTAATTTATGCATCATTAATCCTTTTTTTAGAAAGCAAAAGATAATCTTATACGTAATCAAATTGAGACCAAAACTCAAAGATTTCAAAGGGGAAAGGATGATTAGTACATCAAAAAACTAATCTTCTCTCAATTAGTAACAACCCTAGAATAAGAAAACAAAACAAAAAAGCAAACCCAAACAGGCATCTAAACAAACCAAAACAGCCCGAAAAACCAAGACAAGCCAGCACAAAAACACAAGCTACCCCATCATCACTCTCATAAGGATTAATGAGAGTGAAAAGATAAAAAATGTCCAATTAACAATTAAATTATAAAGGTATTTTTATCAAAAAGTAATAAATGAACTACAAACTCTAAGTTAGTTCTTATAAAAATAGTAAGTCTCTTATTTGGTACTTATAAAAATATATAACCGAAGATAATATATTTTTTTAGAGTTCTTTTAAATATGACTGGAGGTAAGACACAAGTTAGTGCTCTCTTTCTTATAAATAGGACTAGTAAGTTGTAACTAGTTTTCTCCCACTTTATTAAGTGATGAGAGGTCCAACCTGCAGAGACACTTAGAACCGTTCATTGTTTTTTTAGGATAGCCTTATTGGGAAGGTTGTCATTGGACTTTGTCCCACTATTGAGCTTGATCTAACTTTTCAATGAATTGCCATTGATCTTTTGAGAAAAAATAGAGCACAATCCCTCTTTTGAAAGAAAAAAGACACTATTCACTCTATTTTGTCACTGAACTCAAGTTACTGGTTAATCACAAAATATAGTGATAATCCAAACAACAAAGAAAGAAAAAAAAAATCACCAATTAGTCATACACCGATGAAAACCAATTTCAAAGTAGATCATTGCTCTAAAACTCCAAATTGCATATTACAACTTTGCTCATTTTGCCTTAGATATAGATAAACTAGCGTCACGTAACTATGCTAGTACGCTTAATGTAAACACTCAAAAACTACGTCTTGCATTCTGACCTTCATGGGAGATAGCCTATAAGGTGGGTGGTGGAGGCCGCAGAAGAACAAGTGGTTGGAGGCCACGAACGGTGGTGAGCGCGATGGCAAGTGGATGGATGCTCCAACCGCAGTGGTGCAACAACGACATGGGTTGTAGGACGACAACGGTGGAGGAAGAAGTAGGAGGTTCTTGTGGTGGAAAAGACAATGATGGAAGGAGGAAGGCAAAAACTCAGTAAAAGGAGAAACACTCACTTATTTTTGTAGCAAATTCACCTAATGTAGAAGAAAACTCACTTATTGTGGAAAAAAGACCTACCAATGAGAAGGAAAATCCTCCCAAAAGAATTGAAAATCATGAAGAGGAAAATTTTCTAGGTTTTTTAAGTTTAAGGGTTAAACGTGAAAGTAGGTTATAAAGGAATGTAGATAATAAGGTATGATGAATAATTAATTTGTTTTTCCCTCACTAATCCATGTAAGCCGTTAAAAAAAATTAAACAGTCCACATTATTTAAAACTGACACGTAATCATGACACATCAACCCTCAAATGGGTGGAGGGGATGAAAACCTAACTATTTTCATAGTTCAAGAATTGAATTCCTAAAAAAATTATTTAGGGACCAATATTAATAATTTCAAATAATTTCGGACATAAAACATTGAGTGCAGAAGATCTAGAGATCAATTCTTAGAAAGTGCAATTTATCTTTTCAATGAAAAAAAAAAACATTTTTTTATAAACATCAATGTCGTACTTATTTCAACTCTCTTCCAACTGCAAGTCACATTTTATTTCATTCATAAGACATATTTAACTTCTTTTTAACCATCTTTGTTTTGTCCCTCAAATTTAATGATATTTGTGTACGTTGGTTCCCTTTTCTCTCATAAGTTATTTTTCAAAAATATTTTACGGTTGACTGATGTTAATGTTGAATTCTGAATTTCTGATTTTCAAAAATAAAATCAAAATTTGCATAATTATTTATTTTAATAATTTAAATTTGAATTATTTTATGAATAAAAAAAGTTAGGAGATGCAAATAACATGTTGGTTTATAAATTAAAAAGTAATGCCCTCCTCCTACTTGTGTCATATAGCATACTTGTATTGTATGCATAATGAATGAAAATAATTACTAATAAAGTAAATTGTAACACAACTCTGATAAATAGTTGAACTTTTTAAGCATTTGATTTAGATTTAATCGGTGCGTATGGGGAAGTATTATTTTCAAAAAATCTACTCACTAATGTGATTTATGAGTCTCGAAAGAAAAAAAAAAAAATAACTTAACACAAAATTTAATGTTTCTAATATTAATCTCATATATTTTTTGTAAATTATGCATTTTCTAATACATTCGAGGCAAAAGAAATTCATACTAGTAGCTAAAAATGTTACCCACCAATTATTATATGCATAAGAGATTATTAAAGTCCGGAAGTGTTAGCTCAAGTGGTAAGATGAGACATAAGGGTTGGTGAATTCGAATCATGATGAGAGACTAATTTACTAACATTATTAATTATTAACAACTAACATTTACCTATAAAAAAATATTATTATAGTACTTTCACTACTTTGTTAATGAGTTCATAACACTATATTTTTATTAATTATAATTTTAGAAATTTATAAAGCGAAATGAAATTTATTGTACTTAATATTTTAAAAACTTTATTAAATTTAAATAGGGACAAAATAGTAATAATGTCTTATACTCAACACTTTCAATTTCTTTTTTCTCCAATTCTTTTCTTGTTCCTAGTTTTAATAATGATGTTTTTTTTTTTTTTCATTTGTGTTTCGTAGTTATTATGTTGTTATCAATAGTCTGACGAGATTGTCTTAATCTACGAGATATAGAGTTTGTATTGAGAAAGTCCCGGCTGAAATTTTTCCACTATTGTTTTAAAATGTTCAAACAACTTACAAATCACAACATTTTTCATTAATATTTATTCCGCTTGTATTCTCTCCTTTCATTTTCATATTGATATCCAAATAAAGCATAAATGTTTTTTTTAGTTCAAAAAAGCATAAATGTTTCATTCCGTTATTCTTGGGTGGATTCTGAACTGTAACATGACTACTCTTCCTTTCTTCTGTCTCTGAGTCTGAGATTCAGGCATATGAAAACGAGATCTTTCTCTCAGTCTCTGTATTCAAGTCCTCTGTTATAATAACCTCTCAACTTTCTTTTTCATTTCCTTACTTTTCACCCCGTGAATGAAAATCACCCTTTTGACTTGCACGTACACCCTAAGCAGCTTCAATTTTATCCTTTATCTTTCAATCCCAATTTCGATTTTTGGCTTTTTGGGTCATAAGAAATCAGTTAATGCAAGTTTAATTTGGAGTTGTGTTGCCATAATTGATCTTGATAAAATTGAATTTAGTAAAGTAGTCAAAGGGAAAAGTGATTTATGTTTGTGATAGGGATGTTCATCGGATGGACGAATTCGGTCTAAAACTTCGATTTTGAACGGTTGAAACTATCACATAACTAAGGACCACCGCTAGCTGACTAAGATGTCGGTTTCATCGGGTTACGTTTTCGATCCAACATGTGGGTTCAAACGGTTAGAGAAGACCAGATCTAGAAGTTTTGTAAGAAATTAGATTGAGAAAGAGAGGAAATTTAGTGATTGACTAGATCTGAAACAACAATATGGTTAAAGAGATCCAAGGCGTGGGCGACGCTGACTACGACTCAAGTTGGTTGCTCGGCGGAGAAGCGGCATTGTCGTCAAAGATCCAAGCACAAAGATGGAAGATGGGCATGGAGGACTTCGAATCAGGGAAGATTCGGCATTGTCGTCAAAGATCCAAGCACAAAGATGGAAGATGGGCATGGAGGACTTCGAATCAGGGAAGATCTTTGTCAAAGGTGCTGCTCGAGCATGAAGACGAGCATGGGGGATGTCGACAAGAGATGAGATGTGACACGCTGCTCATAAAGCTATAAGCAATAGTGGGGTGTGAGGGAGAGGATGATTGGCGAGATTGCCTTCGTTGGGAGGAAAAGAGAGGATGCACGCAGTGGTGGCACGACGGCTAGGGTTGAGAGGAAAAAAAGGTGGCGGCGCGCGCGGGGTTGGGAGGAAGAGAGGAAATGAGAGGATGCATGCAGTGGTCGGGTGGCGACTATGGTCAAGAAGCAGAGGCGGCGACGATGGTGCAGCACTACGCGAAGCTGGGTCTGAGGCTGGGAAGAGAATATAAGAGATGAACTAGCGGCTAGGGTTTGGGAGGTTGAGGGTAAAAAAAGTATTTATATGGTTTAGACTAGAATTAGTGAAATTGGGTATGGGCTGAGTGTTTTTTTCCCTAATAGCTGATTCGGTCGGGCTGGATCCCAACCAAGACTGGCCGGTCAAACCCACATGAACCCATAACAGTGAACATGTCAAATCCATGTCAAACTGAACCGGCCCATTCAGTAAAAATCGTCGGTTTGCTCAGGTTCGGTTCGCTTTAGCCCTTCTTGGATAGCCATAGTTTATAATATATTGATTGAGAGAAGTAATTTACATAAGATAATGTTGTGAAATTCACTTGTAAAATCACATAAATGATTATGTCTACCACATAAGCTATATTTCTAGATTTTCTCGATAATTGATTTTAGGAGAACGAAACCTAATTCTCAAAGTCGGTCGAAATAATAATTGGTAATAAGGCACCAAATGTAAAACCAAACACAATTACTTTTAGGAAACGAGGGAAGACGATGAGAGAAATTTTAATGGAGTGAGAGGAGGGGAGCAATTATAAATCTTATCATGTTTGGTGAAAGGAGAGAATGAGAGGAGAACGGAGGAGAAATAACCTCTTTCTTTTGTTTGAATTGAGAGGAGAGGCGTGAGATTCTAAAAGAGATTTATACTTACCAATTTCTCTTACCCTTGGTTATTTAGAACTTAAACATAATGAATTAAATTATTACTGAAAAAATTAGTTAGGATGGGTTTTGCCTCTATCCATTCCCCACTCGTTCTCATAAAAATTGACCTAAATAAGACAAATTTAAGAAAATTTACAAGGTGGATATATAATAATACAACTTAACTAGTTAACTTATTTGAAGTAAAAACATGGAGGAAGAGGGGAGGTGAAAAGGTGGCTAATGATGCAAAAGGAGGAGGTAAAAGGGGTTATCGCAAGGAGGTTCTAAACCAACAATCAGGTTTCATTAGAAAAACTACCAATTTGAGGAATGTGTTAAGAATTTAAGTGTAAGTTGCAGTTTCGTATTGGCCGTTAAAAATGAGTGAGATGAAAACTTTATAAGAGATGTGACCTATATACCAAATGCCTTAAGATTTTGGCCGGGTAAATGTATGATGTTCTTTTTTACTCGGCCTAGAGCCGATGGTGCCGACTCCTTGTATCAAAAGTCTACCTGGTGGTGTGGCTAGGCGGCGTGTCTCGTTAACGCGGAAGTGAGTGCAAGTGTGGATCGCTTCTGTGAAGGTGGAGCATGGTCTTGATAGGGAGAATGTTGAGAATTCAAGTGTGAGTTGGAGTCACACACTTTGGCTAAGAATGAGTGAGGTGAATACTTTATAGATGTGACTCATAAACTTAATGCCCTAAGGTTTTGGGTAAAAATTTGGCGTCTACGGTGTTACTCAAGTGGTGCATGATCTCATATTTTGGACTCCCCTGTTTTCTAACAAAATGGAGCTAGAAGTTGCTGAGATCTTAATGTGCTCGAGAAGAGATGAAGGTAATAAGCAACACAAAAAGGACATTACTCAGTGGAATCTCGCTCATATATCTTTGTTGATGCTAGAAATTCGTCAAGATTCTTTGGTTCAGAAGCTGCCACAAGAACCTCTACATCCTTTGAGGACCCTCGATGCGCCAAACTTTTTTCTAAGACTTCTTCCAATGCCGGTATTCGAGCGCTCAGCGCTCCATTACAAACTGATATATAAGCTGATTCCGTGGAAAAGCTTCCAAAGGCTTGACCGGGGCCTTTAGAAGTATTTAACTAGTGTCACGACATATTGAATGGTGAGTAAATAAAACTATTTAATCAATTAACCAATTAGAGATTTTTCGTCTATTCGATTCAAATTAACTTTTTTAAGATTTAATACACGTGGGTGCACTCAGTACTTTATGGGTTATGCATGATCAACAATTATTTTTAGTGACACTACATTTAGTTGCACGGTAAGTGTATAAAACAAATTTAATTTATTGGAGACTTTTCGTGTATTTCTTGAAATCAATTTATTTTAAGATTTTAAAACCTGCCCTTTGTACTTTTCAGGTCATGCAAAATGAAGTAATTATTTTTACAATTAGTTAACTTGTTAGAGACTTTTCGTGTATTTCATTTGAATTATTATTTTTTAAATTTAAATCAGATATATAAAAGTTCGTATTTTTTGTCTCAATGTTTTTCATCTATATATGTAGCATTGTTGATTGTTTTATAGTTAGGCTAGCTAGCTACTCACTTCGTAGTTTTCTCTCAATTTTGTGTTTGGATTGACAATGAATGACAAGCTCATGAACTAAATTTTTGTGCCTAGCTTAGTTACTCTATAACTTTACACTTAAAAAGCTAGTTTGTTCATTTTGGGACATTTATAGTTATCAATCAATAGCTAGTGGTAACATAAGTTATGGATGTATATAATGATTACATTGGAATAGAGATCAAGTGGTACAAAGCAAACGACAAAGTAAACTGATTCTAGCTTGACAGATGATAATGTGTGTTGTACGCATTATGTTTCACACTAAAAGGACGTACGCTATTAACGTTAGTAATGTCGCGCATATTATAAATTTTGTAGTGGCATAGACCACTACATGGTATAAATTAAAGATAATTCATGTATCACTATTTTTTGACCGTCGCTCACACACTTGCAATTTGTGACCATCTTTAACACGATTGTCACAAATTATAAGTATATGAGAGTTGATCACAAAATGGTGATATATAAGAGTTAGATATGGTTTGCTGGGGCTGGGTCTTTGATGAGTGACATGTCACGTGTAATATTAGCTTGGTCATTTGCAAAGAAATAGAAGGAATCTTGAGGTGATGGGGTTGGAACATGGGTCAGCAAAAACAAAACGAGAAAACAAGAAATGCGTGTGAGGGTATGTATGCAAGTGCATGATGGATGTGTCATGTGTGTACTTTTTTCTTTTTTAAACAAGCAAAGCAAGCAAGGAAGAAGAGGAAGCAAATGGTGTTAATGTCTCCCACATAAGCCTTGAATGATCTTTTCCATGGTCAAACAAGTAAAACCCATCATTTCTTGCCCCCTTTTTACCTCTGAAAACCGACATTTACCTTTGAACATGACCACTATATGTGTATTATTTTGAGTCACATGTTTGGTGATGGTGAGGTCTTCAAGCTGTTCCTTCTTCACGCTCTTCTTGTCATGTTATGTATCTCTAATGTAACTGATTTCTGTTAATTGTGTACAGTGCTAATTGAATGATTATACAAAAAAAAAACAGAGAAACATGGTTATAATATGGATGGATCGTGTCTTGTTTTGTCAATATTTTGAATGATAAGGATCGGTTTCCTATGTTATGTAATCGAATAGTAGATATAACATAATATTAGATTTGATTTAACATCTGATAAAAATTAATATTATCCCTTTATATTCATATAGAGTATAACTTATCATATCATTTAACTTTTTTATCTAATAATTAACTTATGAAGATACTTGATAATATTATCAAATAGTGCAGTGTTGAGGGTGGTATAGTTTTGATGGTGGTGGCGGCGAAGGACGGTGGTGGTGGTGCTGGTGCTGGTGCAAGAGGTGGTGGTTGTAGTGGTGGTCATGACAGTGGTGATGGCGGCAGCAAAAGTGGTAGTGGTGGAGGCGGAGGTGGTAGTTGACACAATTCTGATGGTGGTGGTAGCGGTGACAATGGATTGAATATTTTCAAGTATTTTATATATAACAATCTTATCAGGCCTTATCCCACCTTAATTTGTATGTAGGTTGTATTAAATTATCAACCATTTTAACGTGTAAGTGTGGATTGATAGATTAACACCAAATAATGGTAAACTCATAGTGTATTGTATAAGCATGCTGATACGACGTACCAAATTAGGTCAAAGATTGCGCGGTATACACCAAATGGATCTAGACCACTATAGAAAGAGTGAACTAAGAAGAAATAAGAGATAAATAGTACATGATGTGATGTACCTAATTAAAGCGATAGAGATAATTAGGTACATCCTCATTCTGAACAGGTGCTCCAACACACCAAACGTACCTGAGGCGATAAGTCAAAGTGTATCAGCCCTCAGTAATATCTCGTCGACGTCAGCTCGACATCTGCATCATAGTTCTTCTCACGTATCAGACTGCAATACGTTGCCTGTTGGTGGAGAGGTCAATATCCACGTCGGCGGATACTCATTATCATGAAGCTTGTAACCCGTGCTCTTTGCGATTCGGGCTTCGTTCCACATCATGTCTAGTATCGACTGCCGTTAAACACCCACACGACACACAACAAACATAGAGGGTCAACTTCCAAAAGAAATTCCAAGTAACAGAAAAGATGATGGTATAAGATACATGACAATAACGCTCATAGAGTATCATCATCATAAAATATCATACATTAATACGAGTCAAGGATGTGGTGATACAATTTAGATTGCACAAGATGATAAAACGTAAGCACTTCCAACGAGAATTATGATTGCTGGTGAATGATTATCGATATAGACAATGGAAACGGAAGATGTAACTCTTACAATCAAGGTGGAGATTGTTGGGGTTGACTGTAATGGTGGAACAAAGTCCTACATCACCCAATATGTTAAATAAAGAAGGAGGTAAAAAATATGCTATTTTAAAAGTCACACATTGCGTAGTGTAGTGAAGAAAGAAGGAGATTAAGATTATAACTTATATATTGGACTCAAGTTCTTTATCTTCGATGTTTCAGTTAGTAGCAATTTAAGCTTATATCTAACTTAGTTTAAATTTTTGTTTGTAAGAGTTTGAGTGTACCGAAGTATTAGAAAAGATTGAAAGAAGTCTATGTTTTGTAAAAAATTCACATAGTGATTTTTCTTTGATTATCAATTTTGACTATGAGCATGAGATTTTTCTCCGGTTTAGAATGTTTTTCAAATAATATTCTTGTGTCTTGATGATTTTGTTTATTTTTTTTCCTTAAAATTAGTTATTTTTTAACCTTTTTTTCCACTTATTTATAATGAGCTGAGTGTAAGTGTAAGAGTAAGAGTATAAGGTCATGTTGCTTACTCACATGCCCAAAATATTTTTATACGGTGGGAGGGAAAGAAAGCAACTGAAACTCTGAAAGGAAATAAATTAAAGAAGAAAGAAGGGGTTTTTTGTCAAAATAAACAAAGGCCTTTATTGGAACTTTTCCATATTTTTTACTCAAAAAGAGATGTTTGAAATGACAAAAGGGATCAAATTGATTTATGACTATAACGAAATTCAGGATCTCCTTGAAGAGTCAATGGATCAGCTTAGATCATGGATATGATTTCTATATTAAATTCTTGTTTTAAGATGCACCTCATGCTTTAAAAAAATTAACATCATTTATGTTTTTTTTGAACTTATCATTTCATTTATGTTGATATAAAGCCTTTACTCAAAGCAATCAACTTAATAATTCTAGTTAGCTTTTTCTGCTTATTTATTTTTCAGCTTAATTTGCATGAGCATGTGTCAGTTTGTTATAGTGCTGAACTAGGCCAGCCCCTCGTGCGCATGGAGCTAGGTTGAATTTCCTCGAACACGATATTAATTTTATTAATATAATTTATATCAAGTGGCTTCACATGACCTAGACAGGAAATTCTATAATGTTATTGTAATGGACATAAAGTTACGTACGAGACAGATGCATTTTTAAATCCAGTCTTGACTGACGGCACTTTAGTACTAGCCTAGAATACTACTTTGGTCAGAAATAAATTCAAGAAGCACATGATCTGGTTAAAGAAAAAACTTCAATATATATAATAGAGACATTTATATTATATTATTGACACTCAATTTCAACCAGCATCCAAAGTGAGAAAGAATAAAAAAAATATGATATATAACTAATAAGATGAAAAAATGAGAGAAAAATAGAATGAAAATAAAAGTGAAATTAAAATGGAAGAAAAGGTCAAATATAAATGTGTGAAAATTGTAATATAGACATCTCATTATTTTTATAAAATGTCAAAACTATTAAGAGTGTTTGTATAAACATATTCTAAAAAAATAAAATGAAAGCACATTAAGTTAAATCCAACCTTATAGTTCCAATGGTTTTTCTTGTATTAAAATGATGTGCATCAATTGAAAATTAACGGCTCGTTTGGTACACCGTATTAGACATGATAGTATAAGCTTATACAATACATTATGGGTTTATCCATTGTTTGGTGCTCACATTGTATTGTATAAGCTTATACATCAATCTCCTCTTATACATCAAAATGATGGATTATGTAATCCACCTGTAGATGATGGATAAGACATGATAAGAGTGCAATGTATAAACTACTTCAATATATTTAATCAACCGCTACTACAATCACCCTCCACACCACCGCCTCCACCACTACCACCACCACCACCACCGCCAATGCCGCCATCACCACCATTGTCGCTGCCACCACAACCACCCTCCAACACCACCACAGTCGTCGCCTAACCACCACCACCACCACAACCACCTCCTCCATCACCGCCTCCACCACTACCACCACCACCACCTTCACTGTCGTCACCACTACCACCACCACCTTCACTGTCGTCACCACCACCACCACCACCACCACAGCCACCCTCCACCACCACCACCGCCTCCACACTAACGTCATTGTCGCCGCCACCACCACCACGCTCTAGTCATCGTTATCGCCACTACCACCACCGCCTCTACTACCACCGTCACCACCACCCACCACCAGCACTGTCGTTGCTGCTACTACCATGTTTCACCACTGCCACCATCGTTGATACCTTCATACCACCACTTTTGCCGCCCCCACCCTCCACCACCACCGCCACCATCCACCACCAATGTCACTGCAACTATCGCCGCCGCCACCACCATTGCCACCATCATCACCTTCCAATACCACCGCTGCCACACCACCAATGTTGCCACCAAATTATACAGTATATGACCAAACATTGTATAGTATTAAAATTTTATCAGGCCTTATCCTATCAGGTCTAATACAATCAGGTCTTATACTATCATACCTTATACTATACAGCGTACCAAACGGGCAACATGCTCCAAACTTAGTAACTTGATTATAGACTTTCAGATACTATTATTTATCTAATACAATAATACAATTGATTTTTAAATACTTAAACAATACAATCATTTTTTACATTCTCTTTTTTCATATTACATTAATTATATATAATGTATTTATGATTAAGATTTTATGATGAACCATATTAAAAACTGGTCTATCTATGAGTCATGTTTTTACAATTAACACTCAATGCATATGTTTTAATGTTTTTAATATATGCTCCTTATATTATTTGTTAGCCTAAAATTAATGTGTAGAAAAATCGTTTTAACTCGTGAATCATGTTTTTATGTCCACACTAGTCAAAGCCTTATTATTATTATTTATTTATTATTATTAATATTATTATTTTCTAAGAGATTAATGTAAGGAGAGAGAAAGAGAGAAGATGAATAGACAGATGTGAGGAATATAATAGATTAAGTTGTTTGGTATTATAGAAATAGAAGAAACAAATGATGATAGGTTGTTTTACTAAAAGACATTATTACCCAAATCAAAACATAAAAAAATTCAAACGTAAGAGGATTAGTAGGAAACGAGTGAAAACTTACTCCATATTTCATTTCTTCTCACATATGAAGAGAACTGAAAAAGTAAGTCGGTCCTAACTCTCTGGCCTTTTCACCATCTCTACACCAACAAACAAAGTTACTATAAGTTCTCCCCCCTAACTCTCTTCTTATCTTTCTCGATTTTAATCAAAATAATTTCATAATAATAATGATATAGTGATAAAACGGGGAAATGTGTAATTACACACTCTCTTCCATTTTCTCTTTAATTTGTGATGACCATAAAAAGGTGTTGGGTCCCACCTTTTTTTTTCTCTCCTTTCTATTTCAGTCTCTTCTCCCAAATAAAGACAAAGTTTGACTACTCTTTTCTCTCTTCCTTATCCTACTCCCTCCTACCAATACAATCGATTATTTTCACTCACATAATATATGAGAATCGGTCATCATCTAATCACTTACTAAAAAGATAAAGTGTTGAACCACTACGTCAATCAAATCAATTTAGTTTTACAGTGAATTTTGGTCTATAACATATAACATATATGATGTAATAGGAGATAAAAAGGTAAGAAGAAAGTAAAATTGGTAAAAATGAGAAGAAGAAAAAAAACAAGAGTGTAGAAAAACGTGAATGACACAGGTGATGAGATTGAAGATTTTAACTTGGTTTGTTGGGTTTCAAACTCATAAAATTTCCGTTCCCTGTGAAAAAGCAAAAAGCTATCAGAAACAGACAAACTGATTCTGGTTTCATGCCCCAAACCCCGAGAGAAAGAGAGAGAGGTTGTGTGTGTACTGTGCTGTGCAAGCTGCAAGCAAGGAAAACGCATCAGAACCAGATCAGTGACAACCCACACGAGCGGTTTTTGAACTCCATGCACACCATCATCATCATCATATTCCACTTTTCTAAACAAACAAACCCACTTTACTTTCATCTCTCTCTCTTTCTTTCTTTATTTATTACTTTCCTCTGTGAGAGACAGAGAGATCAGTCTCAAAATAAGCACCCCCTGATTCTCACTTCACTCACTAGCTACTTCCTTTCTTTCATTCTTTCTTCACATATATGAGAAGAAGCTAGAGAGTGAAAAAACAAACATGTGAACTTTCACAACACCTTTCCTTTAAATTGTTCATCTTCTCTTCTCTTCTCATTCTTCTAAACCAACCCCACCTTTCAAAATTTCATACTCTCTTTCTCTTTTCTTCTCTCTGATTTCAAAAGACAGAGAAAGATGAACTGTTTTCATTTTCACATCCTTTCTTTACCTTTCACCTGACATAGTAAGAAAAGGATCTGTTTTCCTTTCATCACATTTTCATGCTTGTTCTATTCCCTTCCAGCATTGTCGAGGAGAGAACAACAACAACCCATTTTTAGTTTTACATCAAAGCTGAACCCTTTCTGATTGTTGTCTTTAGTTCTTTTCTTTTTTGCCTGAGTCATCATGAATCCTCAGCACTTGATCAATGGTTGTGAAGGTTTCAGTAGTGGGGATCATAAGAGTTTCTTGATCCCTTCACTACCTGTTCCTTCTTCTCTTCTTGTTGGTTCCCAATCTCCTGTTCCTTTTCAGGTTTTGACACCCTCAATGTTCCAGGCCCAAGAAAACAGGGGAATAACAGAGAGAACCAACAATGAAGCTGAAAGGGATTTGGGGCTTGATAGCAAGAGCTTGTCTTTGAAACTAGGTGATGAAGTTGAAGCTCCAAAGGGCTCTGGTTCAGGGAAAATTGGGTATACTAAGCTTTGTTCTAGAGGACACTGGAGGCCAGCTGAAGATGCACAGCTTAAGGAGCTTGTTGCTCAGCTTGGTCCTCAAAATTGGAACTTGATTGCAGAGCATCTCCCAGGAAGATCAGGTATTATATAATCCACACCCCATTCAGGAAAATTGCACAAATTTCATATTAATTTGCATTGAAGTTTCATTTTTGGTGAATGCTTTTTGAATATCTAACAAATTTGGAAAAATATTTGTGGATGATTTCCATTTAACAAGTACATTCAATGTATGGAAAGATTAATCTAACCCTGCATGGCTGTTTTTTCTTGTTTATTAGGCAAAAGTTGCAGATTGAGGTGGTTCAATCAGCTAGACCCAAGAATCAACAAGAGGGCATTTTCTGAGGAGGAAGAGGAGAGGCTCTTAGGTGCTCACACAATGTATGGTAACAAATGGGCTTTGATTGCTAGGCTTTTTCCTGGAAGGACAGATAATGCAGTGAAGAACCATTGGCATGTCATCATGGCTAGGAGGCACAGGGAGCATCCTGGTAGTGGTAACTACAGAAGGAAAAAGCCAGCTGTTGAAAAAATTCCAAAGGGTTTAGAATTGACCCTTTCAAACAATGCAGCAAGTGAATCAAAATCAACAATCTCAAGCACCATTGATGAATCTTCCTCAACTTGCACTAACCTCTTCCTCACTCCCCCTTCAGCAAAACTAATTCTTGGACTTAATCATAATCTGGGTCATGTTCAGAATCACCACCAAGGCTCTGGATCAGTCACGGGTATGAAATTAATTATTTGTCTTAATATTTTTTATTTTTTCTCCATTATTTGTATGTTTGGTTCGACTTCTAGTTCATCAGAATCAATTCTAGAACCTAGAAGCTGAAGTTTTCTCCATAAAATTGATTCTGACTTCAAAAGTTATATTAGAAGAATTTTCAAACATGCATAATGTGACTCAATTTTTATATTAATATAATATAATGTTACTGTTTGTATTGTGGGATTACAGGTCAATCTGGAGAGAGGGTAGTAGTGGGAACAGAGAATGTGAGTCTTGATAAGTTTTTTGGTGCTTGGAACAAGAAACCCATGGAGGTGGACCAGTCCAATTTTTCTGAATCAACAAATTCAGAAGTTTCAGTATCTGAGTCAGTTGCTGCTGCTGCTGCCAATAGGTCAAACTTTAACCTCTCAATTTCTGGAGAAAGCGGAAACGTGGGTGGTGAGAGGATTAACAACATGCCATTCATTGATTTTCTTGGAGTAGGAGCTGGTTCTTCTTCTTGATAGCTAAATTGTTGAAACAATCTTCAAAAGAAACAAAAGCAAAAAAGTGCATTCCCTTGTGTTAGGTGGAAATGGGTCTGGTTCTTCTGTAGTGTATTCCCTTGTGTACAGTTTGGTCCCAAAAAAGGTAAAAAGTAAAAAAGTGAAAATGTAAAAAAAATGAAAAAATGAAAAAAAAAAAAAAAGACTTGAGTAAATGGGAGAGAGAGAGATCAGGGAAAACCGGGTTGTTATGAACTTATGACATAAGAGTAGTTATGAGATTTGAAAAAGTACAATGATTTTTCAAACTCTGGGTTTTGGACTGTTCCTGCAATGAATCAGGGCTTTGTTATTATAATTTATAACTGTGCTGCTGTTGCTTTTGGCATTTTGTTTATCAGAAAGCCAGAAAATTTCTGACATGGACACCTCTTTCCGTGAATCAAACGAACCGACCTGTTTTTGATTTTGGGTTTTGTAGCTTTTTTTACTGTGTATTTGGTATTAGTAATTTGACCATATTTGACATGCACACAGAGCAATTATTCTATCTACATAGTTCACTCAATCTTTTTCACTACCTTTTTTACTATCATAAATGGTTGGTTCTCTTTCAATAATTTGGTGTACACTTAATTAAAGAAGATCACTACTGAGGTAATAAGCAAGATAATAAATATATATGATGTGATTGAAAAAGGAGATAGAGAGAAAGAAAAATGAGTTTTGGCGTGGGTGCATTGTTGAATGGTACACCCTCCGGTCACTATTATAATCCAAAGTTAGTTTTTTAGATTAATTTAATAAATGATGTATGTGGTCATTAAAATGGTCACATATATCATTTATTGAATGAATCTACAAAACTAACTTTTGCTTATAATAGTGACCGGAGGGTGTATACAGTATCTCACCCAGTATCATTACTAAATTTTTTGGGATAATTCACTAACATGAACTTTTATTTAGTTTAACTTTTTTTTACAGCAAAGAGAAATTTTATTAATTAAAAAAGGTATATGAGAATAACTCTCTCATAAAATATAGACAAACATCTAACCTGACAAAACCCCTCCCCTTGAAAGCCAGACTTAGAAAACAATGTTTCATTAAAACTTTATTAGAAAAAACTCATTTATTAAAAAATCTATTGAAGAAAAAAATCTAGTTTAATTAACTGGGGAACGGGAGATGATGCATATGACTCATAATATATACCCAGTTCGAATATGTGAAAGAATATGTAAATGTGTGTCTGCTACACTTTGTTTGGTTAAAGAATGAATTTCATAATTTATTTGAAAATATAAAATTTTTTGAAATGGAAAATATAGAAAGTTACTTTGACAGTCAATTTACCTTTCTAACGATGAGAATAAATTTTTTATTTGATCTCTATTAATTTTTTTAAAATTAATTAATTTTTGGAGCTCAATATTTTAAGTGCTTAATTAAGATGAATAACGGGAATTGGGCATGGCATGCACCAAAAATTTGGTGAGGGACCAATATCGTTTTCTTAATAACATGCTAATATTATTCAGTTTCATTGTTTGGGATATAACTGAATATTAAAGGGGATTAGGCATGATACTAGTTTTGTTAAATACTTAAATGATGAAATTCTGTGTCCCTCTGTCCCTTTATATGTCTTTATATGTTTCGAGCAAAGCTGGTCAAGGCTATGATGTATCTAATCTGTTCTGAAAAACGTGATATATTAGAGTTCATTGTAGTTGGTATGGGTCAATTTATCGATTAGAATTTTCTTAATTTTCTTATTATCACCATCTTTCCTTTTGCAGTATTCATAAGATCTCTTTCCTATTTAATAAGCAAGAAGTGAGAAATATTCAACTTATAAACTTACATATAAACTTAAGAAAGTTTACACTAGAAAAGATACAAATCGGTCAATTCACATGTCGGCATTGCCATTAAAAATAAGATACAGATAAAGGTAATCTAATAATATGATCTTTAGATGTTTACGATTATGAGTAAATTGCTCATTTATATCACCCATCTATTTCACATTTTTTTAATTATGTGAAATCTTTCACATATTTTAAAACCTACACAAACTTCTAATTTTTTTTTTTTTCCTTTGGCCACAGTCTTCACGGGAAGAGAGTTTCACGTGACTAATCTAGCTCGGACTACAGTAGTGATGTCCCTAGTCACAAAGGTATTATTTTTTACTTCAGAGGGGATCGAACCCGGGCCAGAAGTCTAGGCAAAATCTCTTAAGGAAATGCACATTCATCATTTGTGTCACCCTTGTGGTTACAAACTTCTAATTTATAAATGTACTACAATATTTTTTTTATTTAATGGCAAGAGAGAATTATAATTAAACTGAACCGAACCTAAATGGATTGAGAGCTCGTCTAACTGAAAAATTTCTAGACCAAATGGCCCCTCAACCCATACATCATGTTATCAAGAAAAAACATATTAATTAAACATAAAATCAGTTGTCATATTGCAGTTTCTCGTGGTTTGAGCCGAATCTAAGTGCAAGCAATATGCAATCCTCCATAATAATTTTATTGTAAAAAAACTGAATCCTTGTTAGAGAATGAACATTAAGTATTCGATATTTACTAGAGTACTGAACATTTTATTGTATATAAAGGTGATTTAGATATTATGCAATTTAAAAGGTGGTGTGGTTAAAAAAAAGAGGCGGAAAAAGTAATTTCCTTTCCTTTGACTTGTTTTTCCAAAATGTGAGATGGGCTTTATGCATTTTCAGCCTAAACTATTGGGCTTTTACATTTTATAACGAGTGGGACTGAAAGCAACTCCTTAATCCAAAACCTTTTTTTTGGGCAATCCTTGATCCAAAACTTGAATAAACAAAGCACTTAGGATGTAACAAAAAAAAAACAAAGCACCTAGGGACAATTGATAAGCTAATTTTATGTGTGTGTGTGTGTGTTTTTTTTTTGATAAGCCATGTGTGTGTGTGTGTTCCTTGCAAAGTTAATACCCTATGCAAATTCTAATCAAATTTGACATGCATGCTCTTCACCCCGTTGAAATGCCCCTTTCCATTTTATATGCTAGGAGTTGGAGTGTATAAAATTTTATATGGTTGACTTTTATAAAATAAAAAATAAATGTTGAACAATAGATTGTTAACAAGAGGCTAACTAATAAAGTGGTGGGTGGAGGGGTGAGAATAGACTGAGTCTAGGTAGGTTTTGCGTAAATAGGCCTAGCCTGTTTAAAAATCATAAGGTCTGAGTCTGGCCTGTGGCCTGTCAAAGGCTTTTTCTCGAGTCTGGCCTAGCCTTCTCGAAAGCCTGGCCTGACCTAGTAGCCTATTTAAAGGCCTGTTTCACAATAAGAGTTTTACGTTTGTTAACAAACTTATTTGTACATAAGCTATCAAACTTATAAACTAACGTGTTAAATTATACGAAAATAAAATTTTCACCAATTAGACTCATAATATTATAAGCTATTAGGTAGAGATGAAACAAAATGAGAGATTATGTTGGTTTCTTAGAGTCGGAGAGCCAGTATAAAATCACATTTCATATTAAGGTATTTAAATATGTTATATATCTATTTCTAAATAGACTTATAACTTTGGGTCATTATATAAGTCAATCTGTTTAAATATATAAAAATGTCTATAAGTATATAGTATTAAGATATTATGATAAATTTCTAATATATAGACATCATCAAGGGTAAAATATATTTATACTAATCATATTTACAATGTACCAGAAAAATAGTAATCATTTTTACTTAAATAGACTAACATATAAGGCTTAGAGGCTTTTTGAATGACCTGGACCAAGCATTTTTAACTAAATAAGCTTTTCAAAAAGCCTTACCTATTTACTAATTTGGCCTGACCTGACTTGGGCATGTGGTAGACTAGGCCATAGGCCCCTAAGAACGGTATGGCCTATTCCCACCCCAAGGTGGAGGCGGCTAAGGTTACTTTTTATTTTGTCATTATTGCATTTTAAAGTGGTACAAATATATCTTAGATTTTTTTTTTCTTTTGAAAATCACATATTTTTTTATTGTGTTGTGTGTTAGATTTGCATTGTGGATTAATTAGTTGTATTATCTATTTTAAGAGATTTGTATATGAAGCTTTATTGTTTATTTTATTGAGTACTATATTACATTTATATTTAATTTGTGTATGATATTGTTCGAGATATTATTGATTTTCAAAATTAAGCAGATATTTTCAAACAGTTCTCCTACACGTACCAATATGAAGCATCCATCATGATCCGCGAATACTTACGTCATGTATGAGTATTATTTGACTTAATATTATTATATATTATTTTAATTTTAAATTATCTTGTAATTGTGGATAATATTTTGAGTCGTCATTTGTTATTCCGTGAAATAGGCACAGAAATGTGCGGTCAATAAAAACAAAAAATGCTAGTCTTAGAGTAAGGTTAGCATCTTAGAAAGCACAAATAGAGGATGAACGAAAAGAGGGGAACAAAGATGAAGAGAAAGACGACTAGCTGGGAAAAAAAGAAAAAGAAAACAAAGAGGCTACCAATAGCTCAAACAGTCAGTAGTCACCTACAGAAATGAGCGTTGGTTATTACTGACAGACATTAAGGTCATGAAGGATTGCTAACAACTCAGTATAGACTATAGATACTGTCAGAAAAACCTATGTGACCCCCATAGCTAGGTAACTAAGTATCATCCCTTAGCCAAGCCGTTCCACCAATTAACTACCACCTGTATTCAGAGCCACGAAACCATAAAAGGGAGGTTGCTAGTGAACCCAACACTAAACCGACTAAACCTACACATTCACATCATAAGAATATAACTTCTTGCACCATGTAATACAGCACCAACGACACTCGTGAAATATTATATGCAACTGTGAAGACTAATTTTACAAAAGTTGAACAATGAAGAAAAATTAAAAAAATATTATTTTCTTTTTTTGCTTTACAAATTTTTATTTTTCACAAATAAAATTTTTATTTTTCACGACATATGAGTAACAAATAAAATTACAGTGTACCATATCTTTATGGTAGATTTGTTTTTGTTACAACAAATAAAATGGCTTTGGGCCTTCTGGTTTACTTTTTGTGCTTTGTTAAGTGGGTTGATTTTCTATTGGGCTGAGTTGTCACCAATTCTGCTGGTTTTTGGTCATTTTAAGATGGGTTGTATATCTTTACCATTTACTTCAACGAAACACATATTTTGCATTTGAAAAAATAAAATAAATGAATACTACTTTCATCAATGAAAACCCATATCTCCATTCTAATTAACATTAATTTCATGGGTGTATATTGATTTATTTTCTATGTTAAGGACATTGATAGCGAAGAGAAGAAATATGGTGAAACTTTCAAAATACATGTAAACAAATTTATATACAAGTTTCAAAAAAAATAGACAAAGAGACAAACCTTCCCCCGCCCAATATTTGCTCCTCCCTTTCTATCTTGAAGGAATTCATGGTTTAACCAATGTTGTTCATAATATGTGCTTTTTTATAAATAAATAATTATTTTTGGTGACAATATTGTATTGTATAGTAAATATTGCAT
The DNA here is from genome assembly GCF_012489685.1 of Lotus japonicus. NCBI lineage: Eukaryota > Viridiplantae > Streptophyta > Magnoliopsida > Fabales > Fabaceae > Lotus > Lotus japonicus. The sequence goes on along the minus strand of NC_080041.1, from coordinate 120,757,746 downwards.
TGTATAGGTTTAACCATCAATCAACTCTCATACATTAAAATGATGGACAAAACATGATAAGAATGCAATGATGTATAAGTTACATGAAAATACTTTATCCACCAGTACTACAAACACAACCTTCCACCACCCTCCACCTCTGCCACCATCACCGCACTAACGATGTCTCCACCACCTCCACTTCCACCCTCCACAACTGCTACCGCCATCACCATCACCATCGTCACTGCCGCAACCGCCGCCACTACCACCACCACCATCATCACCATAATCTTCCAACACCACCACCACAATCACCACCCGAACCGTCACCGCCATTGCCGCCATCACCACTGCCACCCTACAACACTACCACCACCCCCACCACTACCACCACCTCCCTCCACCGCCACGAGCACACCCTCCACCACCACAACCGCCATGACTCACCAACGCCACCGTTAGCACCACAATCACCTCCCTCCATTGCCTTCACCACCATCACTATCTGCCGCCATTACCCACCGTTACTGCCACATCACCTCCTTCCACCGTTGCCATCACTCAGCATCACCACTGCCACGCCTCTACTGCCACCGCCACAACAATCACCCACTATCGCCACCACCACCACTACTGTTGTCGCCGCCGTTATCACCACCATCTTCACACCCACTAACATCATCATCATTTTCATACTATATATCATTATTTAATATTTCATAAAACATAAGATTATATTAATTTAAACGACATAATAAGTTATACAGTATATGACAAAAATGTTGTATTGTATTAAATTTTTATCAAACCTTATACTATCAGGTTAATACTATCAGGTCTAATACTATATGATTTTATACTATACAACATTTCAAATGAGCATTTGATATTGTTATGAATTGTTAAAACTGATAGACTCATGCATGTGGGATAATTTGATGCGACAACAATTGTTTATAAGTGTGTGTGTTGGAGTCCAATTAATTGATTAGACATTTTAGACTAGACCACCTTCACATTCGTAGTTATACTCTCTTGGATCTATCCCATAATTTTATTTCACCGTGCATCCAGTCCAACAAGTGGGATCAGAGCCCACTTGTCCAACAACCTAAGATAAAAAAAAGAGCTATGAGATTTATAAGTGTGATTGTTAGACATGCAATTGTGTTATGACATTTCGGACTATACTACGCCTACATTCATAGTTAGCACTCACCTGGACCTACCACATAATTTTGGACCACTACACCTTTAACCCAACAAGTGGTACATATTAGAACTCACTTGCCAAACACTCTAAGATAAGAAAAAAAGCCCAAACAAAACAAAGAGTAATGAAAAAAGACTGAAATAAAATGGGCTTGGTAAAAAAATCTATCAATTAAGAATCAAAGTTATGGACAGCTGAGACTCAAGTTTAGGATGAAGGAGCCCAAGTCCAGAATGACACAATTTGTGTGTTTCAGTTTGATTATAAGTTTAGACAAAGCAAATTCATCTAGACAATCCCAGTTGATTTGAAGGAAAGTATTAAAATCAATAGTCACATATTAGATATATAATTTGAAGGGACAATAGTTTATAAGTGTGTGTTAGAAAATCAATTGCCTTAAAGAATTAAGACATTTTGGACTAAATCACACCTGCTTTCATAGCCATCCCTAACATAATTTAATTTTGGGTCACTATTTATCCAACCCAACAAGAATTAGTTCTTCTTATGCTTGTAGTATGGATATATGGATTGGAAAATCCCTGGGTATATTATACCACACATGTGTCATATGATCTATGCTAAACAAAAACCTTAATATATTAAAAACATTTTCTAACAAAATTTATTTTTAAATATATTAGAATTAGGTAGGCCGAACTCAACCCAGAAGCTATCTCAAGAGTTGAGGTTTGCACTATCATTTATAAGTGCTTGATTGGTCACATCTCTAGTCAATGTGAGACTCCAACACACCTTGACATCTGAAGCGTGGAATGAAACGGGTTACCCAAAAATGATGAGTCAACAAATAATCTAAGATAGGCTCTATTACCATATTAGAATTAGGTAGGCCTAACTCAACCCAAAAGCTAACTCAAGAGTTGAGGTTTGCACTACTATTTATAAGTGCTTGATTAACCACATCTCTAGCCAATGTGAGACTCTAACAAAAATATATTCACAGGTTTTATCAGTTGTATCGATTAGTATCATAGTATACTCGTTCACACGATCCCAATGAGTCCTTATTTGCCTTTGACCATATGTCTATTCATATAGAATTACATGAGAGATGACTTCTTTATTTAGGTCACGTTTGGAATAGTCTATTTAAGTTTATATGTGATATAATGACTCTGTAAGTGTTTGAGGGAGCTTTTATAAATTATGACCTACATAGAAGTTATTTTAAACTTATTTTCATAAGATGTTTAAATTAACTTATAAATTAATGCTGTTTATCTATTGAAAAAAAAAGTTTAAAATTTATAAACTCTAATACTCACTTATGTATAACATACTCGTAATTTCAATAAACTTGTTAACTTACAAACAAATGCTTATACGTACACATTGTCATAAGCATTTAACTTCTAAATTATTTAACTAAACACAGACTCATGGTATAATGGTAAGAAAATAATATGTAAGTCATTACTCAACTTTTTTTATTTATTTTACATCGAAAAAATAAATGACATTCGATATGAATTAATTTTTTAACATTCCCCTTTTCAACCCATAACTTCAATTCTTTGCTAATAAAATAGCAATTTTGTCACATTTTTTTTCCTTCTTTTCACATCACTTTACTCATCAAATCATTTATTATCTCTCATTTCTTTATTTCTTGTTATAGTGGCCGGTGAGTGGAAATTAAGTGTGAACATGACGTTACTTTACATATTGACTAAAGTTTTATTCACACTCAAATTTAAAGTGGAAAAGAACTAGAAGAAAAAAGAGATAGAAAGTATATGAGTTCAAATACAAAAGAGATAAAGAAATTTATGTGAAAAGACATACTCATTTAATATGATTGATTTTAAAATCTTGATGGAATTAGTCTTAGTCTTATAACAATAAGTTTGTGAAATTCTTCAGTGCACAAAAAATTAATAATGATATATACACACCTTATTTTTTAAATACTTCATTTTCATCTCTTTTTATTTTTATCTCTCTTCTCTTATTATTTATCACATCTCATATTTTTTTTCTCTTACTTTTTTTTTTCTTCTCCTCATTCCACCTATTTCCACCTCTTTTAAAGGTGTGAAAGCCTGAAAGGAACATTATTCCACAAAAAATGTATTAGGCGTGAATAAATCACAATTCCAAAAATAATAATAAAAGTAAGGTAAGGATGAAAGGAGCCTTGTGTAACTTCACTAGTAAACATTCTCCACCTCTTCACATTAATTAACCCTCGTAGAAACAAAGCAGTTTACTGTACCCCATGTACTTTTATTTATATTTATATACATGTATGTCTCTATCATATCTAATAGTATTATTTTACCTAGGTTTCAGTTTCAACATAACATTTGTTATTTCATCTTTGTGCATTGGAATGGAAGATCATCAGGGGCAGAAGGACCCCAACACCAAAAACAACAACGCTCCAAGCCCCCACCATGGCTGCAGCTCCGAGAAGAGTGAACCGGTTAGGTCAAGGTGGACTCCAAAGCCAGAACAAATCCTCATCCTTGAGTCCATCTTCAACAGCGGCATGGTGAACCCACCAAAAGATGAAACCGTCAGAATAAGGAAGCTCCTTGAGAAATTCGGCACCGTCGGTGACGCCAACGTGTTTTACTGGTTCCAGAACCGCCGCTCCCGATCTCGCCGCCGCCAGCGCCAGATGCAAGCCTCCCTTGTTGAGCAGAGAAACAACCTGCAGAACAACAACATGCAGCAGCAGCTTCTTGAAGGTGCACCAGCTGCAGCAAGTGCTATTCCTTGTGATCAAGCTCAGGGTCATCCCAACCTTGCTGCTGCAATTTCCATGGGTTTTGGTTCTTCCTCTTCTCCATCTTATCTTGCTGGTTCCTCTTCATCTTGTGGTGTTGGCCAACAAGGCTTGGATGGTTACTTCTCACTTTCTCCTCAAATGGGTTACCCGGGAATTGATCAAAGTTTTGCTGCATCATCTCTTGTGTATCCTCCTGTTGCTCCTAACTTGAACTACCAATCTGGTAATTAAATTGCATGCCTATTCTACTCACAAAATTTCAATTTTTTAGCATGTTTGAATTAGTTTCTATTCATCAAAATCATTTCCCAGACCAACAAATTACTTATTGAGGTTTTTTCTTCTAATTGATTCCTACCTCATGACTAACTAATTGTAAACCTGTTTCCAAACATGCATTTTGAGAACTAGTTTTATTAAAATCAATTCTGATACTTAATGCATGTTTGAAAACTCTACTACAATTGTTGATTCTCAAATTAGAAGCAATACCGATGAAAAGCTTCCTTGAGTAACTTCTGAATTTCAGAGTCGATTATAGTGAAACAAAAGCCGATCCAAACATGTTAAGAATTAAAGAAAAGCTTACAAACATATATGCATTTTATTGCTTGAACCAAAGTACTATTTTTTTTCCTTCAATTTTTGTTGTTGTTGAGTGTCTTCTTGCATAAATTTCCCATCTAGAGGTTTCATTCATCTTTCCTTCAAGAATAGTAGCCTTCAAGAAAACGAGTAGTAGGATCCAGAAATTGTGATTGAAGCTAGCGTTATTAATTTAACGCGTTTTTGGGAGTTAAAGTTTATTTCTTTTTTCGGGTTATTAGGTTTTTAAGGTCGGCTATGCACAATAAAGTGAGAACCTTTTCCATGATTTGACAGTTCTTCTGTGTTTTGAATTGCATGAAAGTTGTACTTTCCGGAAAAACATGACTCTACTTTCCGGTTGCAGTTTCTGCTCCTTCCTTTTTACTCATTCTCTCACTTCTCTCTTTTCAGGTTTCTTCCATCAAACAAAAACTTCTGTGCAAAGATTTCCAAACCCTAGTTTATTTTTTTTACCCTCATTCTCATTTTATTTGTTTGTTTCCCCCTTTTAGTAATTTGGTTACTCCTTCCTTTCTTCCCTGGATATGCATCTATCATGTCAAGTCCATCATACTTACATTTGACCTGTAACCTCTGACTAATGACGTGGTCATCAAAGACAACTTGACATAAGGTGTGAGATCATTTAACAAATTCTGTGTGGTTTAAGCGGTTTAGAGTTTGATTTTTAATGAAAAAAACTTTTTGGTGAACCTCATACTAATTGGGTAAGAGACTGGTCTTACAGTTATTAATTGTAAAACTAAAAAAAGACATGTTAAATCATTTGTCTTAATGTCTTATTCTTTATTAGGCTAATGAGATTTTATCATGTCAATTAAAAATTAGATGAATATGAAATTTATAATATGTTTTTAATTGACATGACACAATTTTATTGATAGGACAAAAAATGAGATAATTTTATAGACTAAGGATATTGATCGTGGCGGTGATACATGGTTGAATAGATTTATTACAACGTGCGTTACTGCTTGATTTCTTGCATTTTTTAAGTAATTGGCCGGAGCATTGTTGAGTTTCAAAGCGTTTTGATGGCATCAGCTTTTTATTTCTTGATTATTTTATGATTGGTGTGTTCTAATTTTTTTGTTTTGCTGATTTTGGGGGAAGGATATGAGGGTTCTAATGTTTCAGGATACATCACGGTGTTTATCAATGGGATTGCAACAGAGCTTCAAGGGGGGCTAATAGACATGAAAACTATGTTTGGGGAAGATGTGATGTTAGTTCATTCCTCTGGAGTTCCTGTTCCCACAAATGAATTTGGGTTCTTGATGCAAAGCTTGCAGCATGGTGAAAGCTACATTCTGGTTGGCACTTAGCATAACTTCAACTCAATTGCTTCTATTCTAAATCTGCTGCTGTTTTATACGATTGATTAATTCTCAATTCTATGGTTTGAACATGTTAAGAACTTATCTGCTTACTATAAAATTTAAATTTAGCATATATTATTTGCAATATGATTTTTATGCTTAAGGATAATTTGCAAAAATACCCTCTTTTAATTTGTGGAGGAGTCTTTTTATATATCTATAGTAGATAAAGTCTTAATAAACACATGCTAACTTAATTGATGTGATGACCAATTCTTCTTAGAAGATTGTGTATTTAATGTTCAATTTCCGCTTCTCACATGAGAGTTGTGTTGGTAACAATTTGTAAGTGCTTAACAAATGGTTTTAGAGGCATACTTATGGTGGTGAAGCTGAAATCACCCAAACACTTTCTTGAAAAAAAAAGCCTACAGTCCAACTTTTATTGTTTTTACTTGAATTTTTATTTTTAAACACCAGAAAGTAAGTTCACAGCATATATTGTCTATTTTTCTCTCTAAGTTTTTTTTTTTATCTTCTTGTTACTCACATATATATCACTTCTATCTTTTCTATTAATTTTTGTTTAGTTAGACTAATTGAGGATTTTTTTCTCTCACGCAAACATCTTTTTCTTTTATGTGAATCCTGATTCTTAAATTTTGTTTTACAGGTCCCGAAGGCACCACAAGAATGAAACCATCAGCCTATGTAGCAGACGTGGAAGCTTCCTATACGTGTTTCTCTGACTGCTGCTTCTCTCTTTTTTCCTTTTACCAATTTCGTTATTTCATATAATAGAGATCTATCGTGTGATTTTAGTAGCCCATATATCCCTCTATCTACCTTAGCAAAGATATATACTGTATGTTCTTAGTTTGGTTTCAGTACAAACATGTTTTATGAAACTCTAGATATTTGATCAAAACAAGTTGTGTAATGTATTTTACATAGCTCATTCAGTTCTTGGAAATGCTTCTAAGTATGTTCTCTGACTGAAAAAAAAAACATGATAGAGTAAATTCTTCCTTGACATGGAGGTTCTAGCTTGGGCTTGGACATGTTAGTCTCCCATGTAGGATAGTTTACGCGCGATATTATTAAAGCAAGACATTGTCTACCATGACGAAGGAATACATAATTCACAAGTCAAGGAAATTCTTTATAAATTAGTTTTAGCGAGAATATTGTAAGTAACCTACACAGAATATTAATTTTAACAGTCACAATAGAATTTCCTTAAAGTAATTAAGTATTTAATGATTTGAGAAAGATAACATGATAAAGCAAAAACTAAAAAAATAATGAATCATGTGCAATATAATCATATCAGCACTAATTGACTAGATTCCATCAAAACTCTGTAGTAAATAAGGTGTGTTTGGGTGAAATTAGTAATAGGATGAATGAGCTCTTATGAAGTGTTCTTCCTGAATTAAGATTAGCTGGATCTATTGATCTCCAGAGGTGGTGCACAACCTTGAATAACTTTCCTGACACGATGGATCTACATTGACAAACTGCAGAAGACACTCTAACGCTCAAGTTAGTGAGAAAGCAAATTAAAAAATGAATCTCAGAGTCTAAAAAGAACTCAAAGTTTACACAATGAGTAATGTGTGTCTGTAAATAACAACTTCATCTGTATGTATAGGTTCGATAACCACCATATTTGTGCCTTAAAGGAAGGTCTTCCATGATCTTGACTACCTTGCGATATTGTCATTTAATATGTCAAAGTTGATCCTCTTAGCTTTTGTTGGGATGAGATGTTCATTAACAAAGTCATTTCGTGTGACCTTTTCAGAAAGGGATGCTTTTGGACCTTTGACCAGGCTGGAACATGAAATTCTTGTGTTGCATCCATTTTTGCATTTTGGTACCTTATAAAAAAATATCAAGAGTCATTTTATAAAATTTGGAAAGAATCTCAGATATAAAATTTAGTGACTATTGGATTCAGATCCTCTAAATTGAGAGTTAGTTTATATGGTAAAGTAAGTTATCACAATTATTAATAAAATTGTTTTATTGATTTTTCAAAATAAATAATCACTATTAATGACTGTGATAATTTATTTTATCTTATAAAGTGAGTCTCATTTTAAAATGAGTCATATCGGTTCAATAAATGAAAATGTTTCTGGAAAACATGTCGATCAAGGTTTACATGTGGACTCGTCTTCTACTCATCCAAAAAAATTCGCAGCAAGTATCTACAGAGAAGCTAATACGATCGCTGATACTTTAGCAAAAGAGAGCTGTGATCGCACTACCCCACTGTTTGAGCTTTTACTTCCTGTGGTGTGACTGTCTTAGGCTTGCTGCTGTAGCCGGACTGTGCTCTTTTTGTACCCGTATTGCTGGTTCTACAGGCCTGCAATTCTTGTTTCCTCTTGACAGGGTGAGGTGAGGGTGCGAATTGGATTCCCTTTGGTCTGTGTTGCTATGTTCTGGCTGGGACGCTGGGTTGTGATGTCTACTGTTCTTTGAAAATACTCTGTTATATTCTTTTGTGTTTTTATCTTGCTCTCTTGATTCTTTTACTCTTATCTGTTTGTTTTTGTTGCTGGGAAGTTCTGAACTTTTTAACCCCTTTGCTGCTTGTACTTTCTCTTTGTTGCTTTATATATATATATATATGTTCATCTTTAAAAGAAAAGTATTTGCCTTTCCTCAGTACATTATGATGCTGTAATTAATTACAATTAATACCCCGTTCCAAAAAAAATACAACTAATACCAACCATTTCCTATGTGAAATTTCATAAAATTGATCGCATCTCTGCATTATCAAATTTATTATAAGATCACATGTACATGTTGCTTTTCATCCTTAAAGGTATCAGAGAAAGAGCGACAAGGGAGTAGGGTGGGGAATTAACAAACTAAAGCTAAACAGAGTATTTGAATTAGTATAGTAATTTGGTTGGAAACATATCTAACTCTCTTTGACTTGTTTTGTCTATCTTTTTCCCATCTATATATTCCTCTTGGAGCAAAATAGGGGAACCCTGACAATTGTCAACAATCTCACGGACAGCTACTTGTCTCTCTTTTAAGATTCATTGAACTTTCAATTTCGGAAACATATTTTCATGCAAAGAACAATCACTTATCAATGGTAGGAACAAACTAGGATAGTCTAACCCATGTAGTGGAAAATGATTAGACATGCTGGTTGGCACAGTTCAATTCCATCCTGAAAGAAAAAACTAATATAATGCTTGACTCAGCAACAATTTTATCGTATTAGCTTTGAGCTTAGATTTCAGTTTACAAAATATAATTTGAATCATAGATTTATAAAAATAGAGCTTAACCGAATGTAATTTTATTGTAATGTGATTTATATTTGCATAATTTTAAGAAAATATCTAAGACCAACTGGACAAAGTCCATGGTACAACATTGTCTGCATGTGTAGCAAGTTTAATCAATATGCATTCCTAGTATGGACAAAGTCGATGGTACAACATTGTCTGCATGTGTAGCAAGTTTAATCAATATGCATTCCTAGTATATGGCACAAGAGTTGCATCAATACGAGTGCAACGGTTCAACTCAACAAGACGTCATCACTCAAAGAAATCAAAGCATCCACCTCACAAAGATAAACAAGTATTGTTGATCAAAGAGATGAACGGTAAAAAAGAAAGACTGTGAGATTATGTCATCCCTACAAATAGTGAAATCTAGCAAGGTCCATACACTCATAGTATTATCAGTTGAAGCGCTAAAAGCCAAGACAATGTGCAATGGAGTTGCACAAGTCTCCACCAACATCTAATCACCGAAGTCCAGGAAGACAAAGCTCATATCGTCCAAAGCTCAAAAGTGTCACAAAACCTGAATACTTTATCTGATATTCACATTTACACAAAGTAAAGTTGTTCACTAAGAAATCAAAGTCATGATGACTCAAGGTTTTAGAAGAGGTACGAGTCTCTTGAGGAAGTAACTAGAATCAAGTTTAGCTCCCAAGGAAGTAACTAGAAACAAGAAACCAGAAGACAAGTACTATATGCTTTTTCTCTTGTGATTAGTTAGGCCTATTGCAAAAGTACTAATCAAGGCACATACCTATCTCTTTCACAAAAGCTATGATGAGCGCCTATTAGTTGAAAGAAGATATGTCTTATCAAGCACAAGCTTCCATGACCAAACAACTACATAGATTCATACCAAGTCTAAGTATGACGCGCCGAGTCAACCAAGCTTATCCTACAACTGTCTTAGACGATTAAGACCCGAGCTCAAGCATACTTCAATAACGCAAAAGTCCTCATCCTTCTGACACAGAGCAGAGAAGTTGACTACATGCATGTACCTATGATTAGAAAGCTACTTTTCTACTCTTCAACATTCCTTTGCATACACTCAGTAAGTCTTAAACCACAAGAGGAGGAGGAGGAGGAGCAGAAGAAGAAGAAGGAGGAGGAGGAGGAGGAAGAGGAGGAATTAGGGAAGACGTTAAAGCTAACTCTTTGAGTCGATCGGAAGGCTGACTCTAGATATTAACATTGTCTAGGCCGACTCAACAAACGTTAAAAACCGACGCTAAATGATAAAAAATAAAACAAAAGCTCATTTAGAGTCGGTCTAGCGTCGACATTTGGGCAGACGTTAAAAGACTCGAAGCTAACTCTTTGTGTCAATTTGAAGGCTGACTCTAGATTTTAACATTGTCTAGGTCGACTCAAAGCTGACGCAACTCGTCGAAGAAACAAACTGACGCTAAATGTGTCCCATTAGTATCGGCCCTATAGAACGACTATAAAACTGCCACAATTGCGTTGGTTTTGGCCAACGCTAATAAGAGAATTAAAAAAATGAAATAATAGTGGCTTGGATAGTGAAGCAAATGAATCCATCATTTCGGTAAGGTTCTTAATTTTATCAATTTCAGTTTACAAGGTATCATTATTTCATTGGCCACAACCGACATCATGTTCATCGGAAAATTTAGCGTCGCACAAGTGCCACAGCTACATGTCGCCAAGTAGAAGTTATGTTGACCGATGAATGCCGCATCAGTCACCAACTGACACTAAGTGTCAGTTCGTTACGTCGCATGTTAGCGTCGGTCCAACTCAAAGTTTACGTGAGATTTATTTAAAAAAAACTCGCTTTGAGTCGGTGTTGTGTACGTGGTCAAGCTGACGCTAAGTAGTCTAAACTAGAGTCGGAGTCGTGGACGATGCTAATAACGCTCGTTGTTCTCTTTGTCAGTCTCCTCTGATCACATCACATTCTATCTCATATGTATCGCTTATATATCTCTCTCATCTTCTTATCTCTCTAGTGAGTAGTGTTATTAAATAACACTGAAAAATCTTATAATTAACTATGTACTACCTCCGGTCCTATTTATAAGCATGAAAGAGAAGAAAAATCTTGGTTTTTTTTTATAAGAACCAAATGAAAGTTAGAGCTATATTAATGAATTTTTTCCAATGATGCCCTAATTAATTCTAACTTGTAAAATGTGTCTCATTAATTATTCTCTCTCTTTCTCACTTTCCAACACTAATAACAAAGGGTAATTTTGGAAGTTTATTTTGATTTAAGACAAATTTAATGCATTTTATCTAGTTCAACTACATTTCTTAAACTATGTGAATTTTTTTTTTGTTACTTATAAATAGGACCGGAGGTAGTACAATGCAGAAATTAGAATTTTTAGCTAATCTATTGTTAAAAGGAATATCCAAATTCCCTAAAATTAATTATAAGCATTAAAAAATGGATTTTAATTAAAACTTGCAGACATGAAATCATAGATACTGAATTATCTGATTTGATTCAAATATTAATATGACATCAACTATATTGTTGTCTACCACATTCCCTAGCTATAAATTGTAATCACTTATGATCCAATTCATGGTCATGCATGTTTGGTTGGTGGAAACATTAGTACGTAAGGTTGAATGAATGTGATGGTCAAAATGGTAGAGGAAGATGATATCATTGATCATAATAAAAGGGCTACACACATGAGTAACAAAGTATGAACGAACCAAAAAATAAGGGGAGCTATGTAGGGTTATATGGCGAGCAAGTGCATGTGATGAGAAGCATGGAAAGCTGGGTCGCAGTAAAGGATGAAGCAAAATGATGTTATAGAGTAATAAAAAAGGGGGAACAATCCAAAGGATTGGTCAAGAAACCGTGCAATAATTTATTATCGGTGACGCCAAGCAAACACAGGCTTATGTACAGTGGCTGCCTCAGCCCCCTGCACCTTCCCCTTTCTCTGCAATCTTATTATAATAAACGAGAGGAGGGTAAAGGTTGGCTTAAACCTCGAACATCTCAATGCATGCCACCTCTTCCTGTATTGTCCGTGCATTATTCTGCAATATGTGAAGTTTTTTTTAATACTGTTATGTGAATCCAGCACTATTTCTTCTGTTTCTTACGTACACACGGGTCTCTTGTTAGAATCTGTGGTTTTTTTGGTGTGTGTTGTTGATGAAAGCTTTTTTTTACCACTCTACGTTTGAATCTCTCAAGACTCAATTATAGTATAATAAAAGGGTTTTGTCGTATCCACAAGGAGGTGTAATACTTACGCCGTTCAATAGTTAACAAACTTAAATGATGATTACACAATGAGATTGATTGATTGTTTGAACATAAAACCAAATGAAAAGCAAATAAACTAACGGAGAGACAACAAGTATGAGGAATTGCATTCTAGTGATTCAAATACATAACATGTTCAAGCATATGATTCATCTACACCAATTCAACCCTACGTCATCGATGTCTCGCATGAGTGGATATCAATAACTCTCTAATCCTACATGATTAAGAAAGAAAGTTATCATGAAGTTTGAGTGTTTTGTGACTAACAAACCTAACTCTATGTCTAGCAATTAGGATTATTAGGTGATTGACTCTAGTTCGGACTCAAACGTTGTAGCTTCCGCTCACAACTCGAATCAAACAAAATACCATAGGTGATCAATCTAAGATATAGCATGAAGATCAAGAGAAAGTCACTAAATCAACAACTAGAAACATGCTTTATATTGAGGAGAATCACATAGAGAGCATAAGTATCATACAACTACATCAAATCCCAACAAAAGAGAGATTAGCTATCCATGAAAATGGATAGCTTTAGAAATAGAGAAGAAGAATGAGAATAAACGAAACCGTCGCGATGTCTCGCCGCCGAATCCGACCTCCGGAGCTTCTTCTCTAGCCTCCTCAGCCTTCCCCTTTGTTTATCTAGTGTTTCTCCGAGTTGGGTTGAAGTTCTGATCAAGATATATCCGTCAACTTGTATTGTAGGATTGAAGATTCAAGGAAGAGGGCATGTTTTGGCAAGAAAAATGGACTTTGAAGATGTACAGGGCGCCCAGCGGGTTGCAGAGGCCGCCCAGCGCCCATGGCGGTTCCAGAAACCTTCCTTTTAAGTAACTGGCCGCTCAGCGGCCAAAAAGGGGCGCTCAGCGCTATGGCACTCGACAGCACATTATAAAAAGGTCATTTTCAGATTTTGACGGATATATCTTGATCAAATCCCACTTCTGAGCTGCCACCCATTGTCGTGCCACCATCAAATGTCGTCCAATTGTTGCGATTCCTCACTATCTTGTACCGAGTTAGCACAATTACTGCTAGTAATAATTATTTCCAATTTATCATGGAATTAGGATAAAGTAACTAGAACCACCGTAAACCTTCTTTCTTAAAGGAAAGGGAAAAAGTATGACAAATTAGATCATCTAAAGCTTCCAAGAAAGACGTTATCGTGATGAAAGCATCCAAATATTCCATTGGATCAGTATCCCCTATATATGGTTTTATCTTAGTCGGCTTCTGGAAGCCTTTAGAGCTATATCTTAGTCGGCTTCTGAAAGCCTTTAGGATTAAGCCCATAAAGAGAATACACAAATCAATATTTGAAATAGCAACAACATATATAATATATCGGGAAATCATCCCTTAAATGGAAATCTCGAGAGATAATGTTTACTTACTCATAACAATAAAACAAAAACAAGAGGCATACAATCTCTAATAGCTAACATATTACAAAGAATTAAAAATACTAAGTTCTTTAATCCTTCTGTCTTTTCCCTCTCGTTATTCTCCAAAGCTTCATATGATAGTTCTTACGATAGCAAGATGCATGATCATTCACTCACATGAAGCTCTACCTCTGAAGAAGCATATTTTGTCTGTCATCCCTCAGGGAAAATCTATGTTCATACAGGAACTGTTGGGACTAGTAAAACCCTATTGCTTGATGGTCTAAAACCCTCCTTTAAAAGAAAGAATTAGGTCAGACTTGGGCTCTCTGCTAGACAAATAGGCACGACCGTGCCACTAATGGGTCATAGTTTCGGCTACTGAATTGGCCTTCAAGGGCATGCAAGGTTTTAACACGGTTAAGACTTGTAAGTTTGATAGAGCACGGTCATTCCCTTGGGTTACACGGTTGTGCTTCTTCTTCAACCCTCAAATTTTCACTTTTTACTCTTTTTACATGTCTTTCTGGCGTATTTCTCATTTTCCTCTCTTTACCTGTTTATAGTAAATACACCAGAAATCAAATGTCTTCTATATAGAAAATTCAATGATAAGGTGCAAACCCACATGAAGAACATGGCATTGAGCCGGTCCAACGTTAAGTGAGGCCTAAAACAAACTTTAAAGTGAGACATTTTTAACTTAAAAAATATTCCTTTATTAAAACTCTTTACATCAAAATAATTTTTTATTTAAAATTTAATTTTTAAGATTTATGAGATGCAAAATTATTTATTACATTATCATATTCAATTTGATTTAACATGTATTTTCCAAATACTTTAAAAAAAATGTCTTTTCCAATTAGTAATAAAGCTAATCGACCCATTTAATCTTTGTTGAGATATGGTTGATCTAAGATAAGTTTTTATTAATTTTAATTTTGGGGGTCTTTTTTACTTCGTAAAAATTTTTTGAGGCATTTTTTTAGTTAGTAAAAAAATATTGAGCCTTTTTTTACTTAGTAAAATATTTTCTTTTTTTAGGCCTAAAGCCCTTGCTTGAGTGACTTTACTCTTGGGCCGGCCCTATAAAAAATAATCATGTGTATTATAGGGTAAACACTAGGGTGGGGAAGTAAGAAACTGGTCCACCGGTGGACCAGTATTTTTGACTTGTATTTCCAGGTTAGCAGGTTGCATAGTCTAGTTTGATGAGTTTTCATATAAGGGCCTTTGTAATTACCCATAATAAATGTCCCTGAATGCAAATCTGATTAACATTGTCTGAAATTCAATTACCCTGAGCTGAATGTCATTACCCTCAGCTCAGCCCTCTTGTCTTCGTCGTACTCTCCATTGTCTCCTCTCTGTCGTACAATCCTTGGTGTTTCTTACAACTAAATCTGTTCCGATAAGGTTTGACCAGGGAAGAGTTGGTTTCTGACGCTGGTGTGTTCGTTGCCGATCTCCTTCATAGGTGAGTCGAAATAGAATTTTGCAGATTTTGATTATTATGTGTAGTCTATCGATTTGGGTATTGTTTGTGGGTTTCGATTTGAATGTGGTTGTGGGTTTCGATTCGAATATGGTTGTGGGTTTCGATTCGTGTGAGGAATCAATTTGGGTTAGGGTTGTGGGTATCGATTTCGGGATTTGAGGTTGTGGGTATCGAATTGGCTATGGTTGTGGGTTTGGATTTGGGTGAGGTTTCGATTTGGGTTAGGGTTGTGTGTATCGATTTGGGTATGGTTGTGGGTTTCGATTTGGGTGAGTTTTCGATTGGGGTTGGGGATGTGGGTTTCGTTTTGTGGTTGTGGGTATCGAATTGGGTTTGGTTGGGTATGGTTGTGGGTTTTGATTTGGGTATTCTTGTGTTAATTTGTGTGAGTTGAGGTAATTGATTGAGCATTGATGTGGTCTTGCTGCATGCTTTACATTATTCAGTTTCGTTACCCAGTAAAAAAAACTGACATCGGTTGGGTAAACTTGTATACCTGTGTTTTGTCCTTGCTTGATTTGTTCCATTTGTTTACATGTAAACTTGTCGTGACTTAAACCTTTGTCATGTACAGGTACATTCGCCTATTGGATTGGAGGTATTCATGGAAGATTCAAAAATTCCCAGTTGGTGTTCAGATGAAGGTATTAATTTATTGCTATGACCGTGTAATTTAGCTTGCAAGATTGGTGTGGTTTTTAAATGTTACGATTAGTTCTGAAAAAATTGTGACCCAAGTTGTGTTTACTCTGTAGGTTTTTCATCTGTTGGTGAAGGTAATAACACATTTGTTGCTGGTATTCTTCAATCACCCTCACCGACCATGTCCGAGTCAATTGGTGAGGATGTATCGGGTTTAGGAGTTGCTGTGAACAGTATGGATGATGTTGCTAACATCTTGTGGGAATGTATCAACGAGACTGAGTTGAAGAAATATCATTTTCTTAATCGGCAGGTTGCATATGACTTCTACAACTTGTATGCTAGAGTGAAGGGCTTCTCAGTACGAAAAAGCAAGGTTTTGAGAAACATCAAAAAAGTAATTGTGCGCCAAGACTTTGTGTGTTTCAAGGAAGGTTTTCGTGAAGATAAAAATAGAAATAGGGAAAATCGTTTGCGGGAAACAAAGGTAGAAACAAGATGTGGATGCCAAGCAAAAATGAGGATTCGATTGGTGGCTGAAAGTGGTAGGTGGCATGTTGGGATGTTTGTAGATGATCACAATCATGCAATGCTAGAAGGAAAGCAATCTTCGATGTTACCAGCACATCGGAAGTTGGAAGAAGGTGATATAGGTGGGTTGATGAGTATGCGAAGGGCTGGTATAAGCACAACCGAAATATATAATTTAATTGCTGACCAATCAGGTGGTTTTGATAAGACAAATTTTTTGAAGGTGGACTTGTTGAATCAAATGACGAAGCAGAAACAGAAGGAGCAGTGTGATGCAAAAGCTGTTCTGGTGTATTTGAAGGGTCTTGCATCTAGTGATGCCGGCATGTTCTGGTCACACGATGTTGATGAACAGGGAAATCTGAAACAATTGTTCTGGGCAGATGGGATAAGTCGAATGGATTTCCAGGTGTTTGGCGAAGTTCTTGCATTTGATGCAACATACCGGAAGAATAAATACGGGTGTCCCATTGTTATTCTTGTTGGAGTGAACCATCATTGCCACACTATTGTCTTTGGAACCGCAGTTTTGACGAATGAGAAAGAGGAAAGCTATGTTTGGGTACTTGAGCAATTTTTGGCGGCAATGAAGGGTAAAGAACCAAGTGCTGTTATCACAGATGGTGCTCCTGCAATGCGGAATGCTATTAGTCGATTGTTACCTAAAGCTCACCATCGTTTGTGTGCGTGGCACCTTTTACAAAATGCTCAAAGGAATGTTGGGGATCCTATATTTGTGAAAGGATTTAAAAGGTGTATGTTGGGAAACCTTAGTGTTGGGCAATTCAAAAAGAAATGGTTTGAATTGGTTAGCGACCTTAACCTTGAAGATAATCCATGGGTTCAAGGGCTGTATGAGAAGAGGCACATGTGGGCTACATGTTTGATGAGGGGAAAATTCTTTGCTGGTTTTCGGACGACCTCACGTTGCGAAGGTATGCATTCACAAGTTGGTAGGATTGTCCGTTCCCGAAATAGCCTACTTGAGTTTGTCCAGTATTTTGAGCGTTATGTGAATTACATGCGGTGGAGAGAGGTGGATGCAGACTACAAGTCAGTGGTAGGTGATGCTGTTCTGCAGACAAGCGTGCGAGAGCTGGAAAAGTCTGCTGCAGATGTGTACACTAGGACTGTATTTCTTAAATTCCGTCCTTTGCTCAAGAGTGGCAGCGTAATGAAAGTTGCCTCGATAAAGGAGACATCATCATGTTTAATATATTCTGTGTACAGGTATTGCAAACCAAGTAAGCTTTGGCATGTTGCACACGATGAAACTTTGTCCACCTTTAGATGTTCATGTCAGCGGATGGAGACGTATGGGCTGCCTTGTGATCATATAATTGGTATATTGGTGCATCTGGACATTGATGTCATACCAGAGAGTTTAGTTATGCAAAGATGGTGTAAGACAGCCAAGGAATGCATGAAAGGTTACTCTGAAGCCAATGTCAAATTCTGGGAGTCAATTGTTTTAGCTAGGTTGGGTTCACTTGTAATGAGAAGCAGAGAAATGTTCAACTTAGGGTGTGTGTCTACTGAGGACTATTTGGATACTGTTAATGTAATGGCAAAGCATGTTCTGAAGCTGAAGGCTAAGAGGGATGCCACAAATGCAGCAGCTGGTGATAATGTTCAGACTCCAATTGACGGGTTTGATAATGTTAAAAATCCTACCGTAGTTAGGAGCAAAGGATGTGGTGCTACCTCTACTGGAATCAAGGGGAAAAGAAAGTGCACTGTCTGTAAGATGGAAGGTCACAACAGAACAACATGCCCTCAGAACAAACGTGTCAAAGTAACAGATGGATCTTCTAATTTGGTGACTGATGAAGACGCTGGTGATGCTTAGATCCACCATGCTGATTGTGAAATTTCAGGTAAAGGAATTTACTTGTCCCACAAGATGTGTTTGGTTTTAATATTCTAAGTAACCCAATATAGTGCATGGATTTGAATTATTTTTTGTATTGCAGGTTGGAGGTTTGTGATTAGGGTTATTAAACACTTGCAAGTAGGCTGAGATATTTATCCTACATGGTGGTAGTCAGCTTTGATGAAATTGGTGAAACACTGTCTGTATGATTTAAATTTTTAGACCATTTGGACTTAAGTATTTCCATATTTTAGACCATTTGGACTTAAGTATTTCTATACATGCTGTGTTGTAATGCTACCTTACTAGGTTGTTGTGTACCTACCTATATCCTATATCCCTGTGATGTTGGATTATGATGTTGGTTTTTAATGTGTTGAATTTTATGTGTTGAATTTTCCAAGTTTGTGTATTGTTTTCAACTGGTGGGAATTGAAAGGGAACAGAGTTTTGTACCCTTTATAAATGGGTCCCAAAATTTCGTACCCTTTATAAATGGAATTGTAGTGGTTTGGTTCTTGTGCAATGAAGAGCATTATAGGTCTAGTTGTGGACCAATAAGAGCATGATATGTGGCATCCAACCCAAGAAGAGCATGATAGCATAACAATTGGATTTGTAGGATATGTCAACATTGATGACACCTTCAACAAAGAAGAGTCAATTTGTGGTTTGTTATGTGAAGCAGAATAAAAAAAATAGTCAATTTGTATTTACTATCAGAAATGGAAACAACCAGAATAAACAACGAAACCTTAAGTTTAGTGTTTAAAACAAACCATGGGCTTCTGTTGTTTAGGTAAGTCTTTGGTGGGTGAATCAACAATTTCGCAATCATCATTGTCTGAATCAGTAACGTCAAAATCAACCTCCAATCCTTTCAAGAGATCTCCTCCTCTAGACTTCACCCGTTTTTTGCTGATTTTGTTTGCCTGTTTTTTTGCAGCCAAAGAGTCTTCTTTTGGAACTTTTTTGGTACTCTGTAGTCCCTTTGTAGGTGTTTTCTTCTCAGTGGGCTCATCATCGTCAGATAGGGTAAGGTCCACAGTCATGTCCAACCTTTTTTTCACCTCCTCTAAAGTAGGTGAGTCCCTGGCCACCACCTTAGAACCAGCTACTCTGCCAGCAAAAGTCGCAGTTGGAGCGTCTGTGTCATAAACAGGGGCACTAGTATGCCGTGAACAACTGCCCTGAAACACGTTTGGTGAGGCTTTGGTCTCCTTCGTGTCCACTGTATTTGTTTGGAGCAAGGTACTTAATTTGTCATCCAGACTTTGTAGAAGCTTGGTGTTGTTTGCTATTTCATCGTCAATCTTGCCAACATGCCTGTTCATAGCCTGTCCAGAAAACCCAAGTTAGCATACTACAGGTCATATCAAAGTGTTACGCATAGCATAAGTAAGTTCAAAGTGCATATTGTTGAGTTAGGCAGAGCAGAAATTTTTTCAGCTAGGAACATGAACCCCAAAGATAGCATAAGTAAGTTAGAACCAGATTCAAGTCTTAGGCATAGCATCACTTTTGTTTCAAGTTACAACATAAACCATAAACCCCAAAGATAGCATAAGTAAGTTAAAATCAGATTCAAGTCTTAGGCATTTTTTGTTGAGGTTAGGACATAAACCCCAGGGTTAGCATTAGTAAGTTCAAGTCAGAACAAAGTAAAATGTGAAAGTAAAAGTCATATCAAAGACTTAATCAGCATGCCACATATTTTTCAGTAAAAGGACCTCACCTTCATGTAACCAATGAGACTATTCAAAGCCTTCAGCAAAGTGAATAGACCCTCCAAGAAATCCCTTCTGCCTACCTGGTTAAGCTGAGACAAAACGGGGAAAAAGATGAGACAATAAGGTATAGTGCAAACCCAAAGTGTGTTCATTAAAGTAACAACAAAAAGGTGGTAACTTGCCATGTTTCTCAGATCATGCATTTCTGCCTCAGCTTCTGCCTCTATTTGATCCTCAGTTTCAGCTTCTGGGTTCATTTGTGCAGCTTCGTTTGCATCCACATCCATTTCGTCTCCCATTCCTTGTTGGTCAGCATTGCACACCAACATGTTTGTTCACACCCAAACCAAAAATAAATTTAGAAGCAAAAAAATGGAAGAGAAATTGTTACTCACCGTGCCATCTTCAATGAACAAAAGAAGGAACAAGTGGTTCTGAAACACTTCTCCAGAACTAGAAAACCAGAGTGTTTTTTGTTTGTTTCCCTTTCAAAAGGTGAGATGAGGCTAGTGGTTATGAAGATGGAGATCTTAAGGATCTTCAATTACTCCTCTGCTGCCTAACCCGTCAGGCTATGAAATGACACCAACATATTTTAACTGATAATAATCTAATCACATGGACACAAAATTAAAATCTTAAAATTGAGAATGACTTCGATTGAGGGTTAGAGGGGTTAGAAACAACACAGGTATTCAGGCCAGTCACCAAAATCACTAAGATTGACTAGTCAACACTTAGAAAGCATTACATGTCCACTTGCCATTACATGCATGTCCAGTTGTCCTTAAAAAACCATGCAAATTACCCGCAAATTACATTAAGTTCTAATGAAGTCTGTGAAAGATATCAGGTTTGTAACGAGCAAGAGCAAAATTACACAATCAAACAAATGAAAATTAAATTATGTGTCCAAGCAAGGGTCGTTGTCAGCAGACAGGTCACTCCATACTTCAACCATGGTGCAACATACCCCTCAAATCCAAATTTTGTTGCCTCAAGCTGGAATTTTCCATGACAAGATCAAAGTTTTCGACCTCAAGGCATTGAATTCTTTCATTCTTCACTTCAACATTGTGGTGGTTGTAGTCCAAGATAGTTAACTTATGAGAACTTGCCAACCTTCTTAGCCACTGCAATGACACTTCCTCCATTGCTAGGTCTGGTGAACTCTCATAAGGACCAACTTCTACCGGCGTCCCATCAGTTGTTAGAGAGCGCAGGTAACACATATAATTGTAGTGCGATGAGCCTTTGATAATCTTCGGAGGGTATGGATAATACTCAGGTGTATCCAATCCAAGTAACTTGCAGGCCTCAAGCAACCACAGTTTCATGCTAAACTTCAGCACAACTTGATCACCACCACTGCCTTGTGACGTTCCATGCATGGGTTGAGAGAACGGTGCTTCATCTGTACAGAAATAATTAATACAAAGTAAGTTTACCCAACGAAAAAACAATCACTTAAAGGGAAATCAATATGGATCCTGGAAATGAAAAAGGTTTATGTAATGAGAGGCTACGTAACTCAGTTTGCACCCACTTTCACTTTGCCCCTGTGAAGATGAGCCAAACACCCACCCAGTGCTTGGAACGGCGTGGTCTTCACGTGACCTCTGAGTATGTCCTTCAGCGTTGTGTTGATCTCCCTGCTTTGCATCTGCTTTGGCAAAGTAAGCATCTAATGCCCGCCTGTGCTTGCTTAAGAGTTGGGAACTTTTCATGCTTGTTGTTCTTGAAACGATGGACCTCTGCCGAGCAGTCATCCCAAGAGTAGTAAATTCCAGGGTTTCTGCCACGATACACAACATAGAACTATTGCCCTTTACCAGACATGCTATGGAATGGAGGAATAATGGAGAAGAGCGGATGGAAGAAAATATATGGTAGGAGAACGATGGTAGCAGTGGGTGGAAAAGTGGAAAATAATGTGTGGAAATAGGTCAAGGCAAATAAATGGACCCACCCACCTTACTGGCATTGAAATTATGTCCGGTTGGAAATTAAGTTCAAAATTCACGTGAACTTGTACTTGCTTCTGGCAGGGAATATATACTTTTTTACTTTCCCAGGGACACAGTCTGCAAAGGGAGTGAGTAGTCCCTTCTATCAAATCACTTGACTTCCAACGGAAGCCTCTAGGACGCTTGGGGTGGGGGGAAATGAAAATAATGGGGGGAAATTAAGAACCGAAAATGAAAATTAATAAATTTATAAATAATCTTCATGGTTTATTAAACATATATTTACCCAATTAAATTGACTGAATATCATAAATGAATTGAAAACATATTTAATATTGTAAAAATATTTAAACTTTGCAATTTCAATTCGAATGTTATTAAATATTTTATGTGTCAAGTCCGCTTCATTTCCTGAAAACGCAGCGCTTCTAGTGCCACGGAACATCACGGATATTCATACACTTTGTTTGGTAGAAAAGAGAGTGTTAGAGAAGAAAGGGTGAAGAAGAGAAAAGTTAAAATGTGAGAAGTATAGTGGATGTATAGGTTGCTTGGTATGATCGCAATAGAAGAGGGAGATAGAGACGAGAGAGACGCTTTCGGATGTGAAAGAGCGGCGTTAGAGAAGAGAGGGTGAAGAAGAGAAACATTTGAGAAGTATAGTGGATTTATAGGTTCCTTGGTATGATCGCAATAGTAGAGGGAGATAGAGACGAGAGAGACGCTTTCGGATGTGAAAGAACGGTACTAGTCATTTAGGGTTGCATAGGTAGATCGTGACACAAAGAGAAGCAGGATAAGACAAAAAGAAGCAGGATAAGACAAAGCGAATCAGGATAAGAATGGTACAAGTCATTTAGGGTTGCATAAGTAGATCATCACACAAAGCGAAGCAGGATAAGAACGGTACTAGTCATTTAGGGTTGCATAGGTAGATCGTGACACAAAGAGAAGCAGGATAAGACAAAAAGAAGCAGGATAAGACAAAGCGAATCAGGATAAGAATGGTACAAGTCATTTAGGGTTGCATAAGTAGATCATCACACAAAGCGAAGCAGGATAAGAACGGTACTAGTCATTTAGGGTTGCATAGGTAGATCGTGACACAAAGAGAAGCAGGATAAGACAAAAAGAAGCAGGATAAGACAAAGCGAATCAGGATAAGAATGGTACTAGTCATTTAGGGTTGCATAGGTAGATCGTGACACAAAGAGAAGCAGGATAAGAACGGTACTAGTCATTTAGGGTTGCATAGGTAGATCGTGACACAAAGAGAAGCAGGATAAGACAAAAAGAAGCAGGATAAGACAAAGCGAATCAAGATAAGAATGGTACAAGTCATTTAGGGTTGCATAAGTAGATCATCACACAAAGCGAAGCAGGATAAGAACGGTACTAGTCATTTAGGGTTGCATAGGTAGATTGTGACACAAAGAGAAGCAGGATAAGACAAAAAGAAGCAGGATAAGACAAAGCGAATCAGGATAAGAATGGTACAAGTCATTTAGGGTTGCATAAGTAGATCATCACACAAAGCGAAGCAGGATAAGAACGGTACTAGTCATTTAGGGTTGCATAGGTAGATCGTGACACAAAGAGAAGCAGGATAAGAACGGTACTAGTCATTCAGGGTTGCATAAGTAGATCGTGACACAAAGAGAAGCAGTATAAGACAAAGAGATGCAGGATAAGACAAAGCGAATCAGGATAAGAATGGTACAAGTCATTTAGGGTTGCATAAGTAGATCGTCACACAAAGACAAGCGGGATAAGAATGGTACAAGTCATTTAGGGTTGCATAAGTACATCGTCACACAATATTAAGAGTTAATTAATTTTTCCATTTCACTATTCAACTTTAAAAAATGATGTACCAGGTCACTTATTTAATTTTTAATTTTTTTTGGTCATTTTATATAATTTTTTTGTCACTACCAGGTCACTATTTGCAATTTCTAAAAGGGCCACTGGGCCAGAGGACTACTGGGCCAGAGGCCCACGCACTTATGCACATACAAAACGTATTGTGCACGTGATTTTGCAGCTTTGACCACGTAATTTCCGGTCTTTCTTCACTTTTGATGTTCCTCCCATCTTTGGGCCCGGGTCTGCTCATTCCAAGCCCGATCGACCCAACATTAAAAATCCACCCGAAATCGGGTTGCCACCATTTTCGTAACGCCACATAAGCCTAAATTGCAGTAACATGATAACATTCCAGATCTTCAGCGACAACGACAACGCAAACCCCACCGGTTCTTGCGTGGTGCCTTTTTCGTCGACAAGGTTCTTGCTTCCTGGGTTTTTCGTCGACAAGGTACTGAGTTTTTCTTCTTATTTTACGCAATTTTTCTTCTTATTCGTGGGTTGTATCCAAACCGAGGGTGCACTTCCTCAAATTTTGACTACAAGTGGGGTGTGTCTAGGGTGTGTTTGTCTACAATTTGTCTTCTAAGTGTTGTTAGGGTTGGAACCCTTTGTGCCTGCCTGATTTACATAACTTCATAGTTTGCCAAAAATAAAGCTTCCTAGGTAGGGTTAGCTTCTGCTTGAAAGGAAACTCGTTTAACTCGTTTATGTCTTTTGTTTCCATTTTAACGTGGGTTGGCTACGCACACCTTTTATCCTCTTTTATCCTCTCCTTGCATGCATTTTGTCTTCTACTGAAAAATTTACAAAATATTCATTTTTTTTGTCTTCTCTGTGCAGCAGTTTGGTTGTCATGGGAACTCCAAAAACAGTGGGAGAAGATCCTTTTGGCACAAAATTTGGAATGCACTGGCTACCAAATGAGGTACTTACTCAGTTTCTTGTCACCTTTTGTCAGGGTTTATTACATAAGTCAGTTAGTACGATTTCAGTGATTTGATTTCACCAAAATTGCCATGTACGATTTCGCTATTTTAACTTCACCAAAGCTGCATTTTAGATGTAGGATTTCATGTACATTAGTAGAAGGTTCTATTTTCATTGGGACCACATCATTGCTGGACATGATGCTTTGGCTATTGACCCAAAAGGGAATACCAGGCCATTGAGAGTAGGGTTCACCAACGGAAGGCCTGCATTTACGACTGGATGGAAGGAATTGGTTGATTTTTACTCACTCACTGCAGAGTCCTTGTTTCACTTCTTCTTTTTTGAACCACTTACTTTTAGAATCCGCATATTTGATAATGATGGAACTGAAATTGACTATCCCGACAATGGAAATGCCCCTGAGGTTATCATCCTTGACTCTGATGATGAATCTCAACCTCAAGGTGATAATGAATCTCAAGCTGAGGCTGATGATGAAGCACAAGCTCAAGCAGCTGAATCTGATGATGAGGTTCAAGTCATGCAAAATGATCCAGTAATTACATGGGAAAAGGTTGTCATTGAAAGGATGGCTCAGGGTAGAAACCCTTTGGTACGTCCATCTCAACCTTATAATTTATACTTTTTTATACTCATTTCTTATTTCTACCTCATGTGATGCTCTATATCAATTACATTCTTGCAGAATTTACCAGCAAGGGTGGTACAGAGACTCTTGTTGCATGGAAGGACAAGATTAAATGTGAGAGTTGCAGGCACAAGTCTAGTTGCCAATTGCAAGGTTCGTTTTGCTGAAAGAAACAAGAATGAAGGTCATCTCATTACTGGATGGTATGAACTGTGCAAGGACTTACGCCTGTCTGCAGGGAACATGCTGCACTTTACTTTTGTCCCAGATGAACTTCATTTGCTGCTGCGTGTCGTGCGCAACAATTAAGAGACCTTTAGACAGGACTAAGGCTGCCATGTGTTATGTTTAAGTTACTCTATGTTTAAGTATTTCTTGTTTTGTTCATGAACTGCCATCCTCATTCTGAAAACAGACCTCTTATTACTAGTCTTACTAGTATTTCGTTTGTACCAATGTTGTTTCCAGTATTTGAATTTCAACTTTGTCGAGTACCATGTGCTATGTTTAAGTCACTACTAATCAGTCGCTACTAATCGTTTATATCATCTGATTTCAAACCTTGTACGCATGGTAAATTTCTGGAATTGTGTTTGGATAA
This sequence comes from Lotus japonicus, assembly GCF_012489685.1. Classification (NCBI taxonomy): domain Eukaryota; kingdom Viridiplantae; phylum Streptophyta; class Magnoliopsida; order Fabales; family Fabaceae; genus Lotus; species Lotus japonicus. Next base: position 120,731,581 of record NC_080041.1, on the reverse strand, counting down.
TACATTGTACACAATATATGTCACACCCATAACCTAAAAAGCCAGGTTGCTAAGAAAGGACTGTGTCACGTTGCTACTTTACAGAGCAATATATCATCTTCAACTACTAAAATGGAAATGGCACTAAAGCGCTATTCTACACTATGATTTCTATGCCAAAACACTCTTACACATGTTTATACGGGTTATATGATATAGACAATCACGTTAAGGTTAAACACCCATTCAATCCATTCATTTGTATTCAACAACACATTATCAGTGTAAGGTTCATTTCCCTTCATTTTAACCAAAATGGGGCATATCATTCAGGTTCATTCAACCAACCAACTCTATGGAGCATTTCTTCGAACACGTCCAATGCATCTCACCCAAACTCATTTATACCCCTCGAAATCCCATTTCTATCCCATGCATTTGTATTTAATTTAACACCCATTCATTTCCGTTCAACAACATTTCCAAACCCAACATGCCTTCTTCTCTAAACGCGTGGATGCAGTTCTTGTGTGATGCACAAATTCAATCTTTGTGTGTTGCAGATCCACAACCAATTCGTTGTTGTGCGAATTCTCTGCTAAAACAATTCCAACGAATAAAGGAGCACCCCTACACTCTTCAACTCAGACCTTACACTCTTCAAAAATGGTGATTCTTTGTTTTTTGTTGTCTTGGGACTGGGACCTAGGACCTACACATAAGACAAAACACTTAACAGGGCAAAAGCTAAATGAGAGCGGTAACAGGTAAAGCTAAACGAGGGGTGTCTTAGCAATATATGAAACTTACGTTAGTGACAGCCACTTGACCTTTAGGGAAAGTAAAAGGTAACGCATCCTGACCACACAACTTAAAATATAATATATCAAGGGCTGGTAAAAGTGGTCCATCGGTGGACCACTTTGTTACTTGCCCACCCTAGTGGGAACCGTATTATAGACACACATCATATTACCCTCAATAAAAAAAATTCTTCGCGTTACATTGGCAGTATAATGAAGCCTCCACCAAGGTAAAAAAACGTCAACAAAAGTAGTTCAGGAACTGGAATGAAAAATTATTCAAACAAAGTTTCATAGGGTTTGAAAAAGAGCACATTCATTTATTTGGATGGAGTTGAGAAGGAGTTAATTGTAAATGTCTAAGAACAAATAATTCAAATAAGGTAAAGGGAATCCTAAGTTTATGTTCATAAAGGGCATAAGCGTACATATTATAAAGGGAGATTGCATATCAGCCATATCTGCATCCACACATATTATAAACCTTGCACTTACCCCTACACTCAAGGATCAAACTCTCTATGCCCTATTACATCACAAATAGCCTTCTTATGATCATCTAAGGGTTGTTAGTTGTCTTGCTTTCCTTCTAGTTTGCCATCCACAAGACAGAAGTTTTTGCCTTGGACTATTCCTTGTATTTACATTGGTTACAAGCATGGCTATAAGGGATATAAGCTATACAACCTTACCACTAAGTCCTTTTTGTTATTATCTGGTTTGGATCTGTTTGATTTCCAGTCCCTTCTCTGGATCTTTGCTTGATCTGCTATTTTTGTAACAGGTTGGAGCATCCCTTATGCTCTAAATTAATTGATTTTGCCTATAAAAAAACAGACAGCTAAGTTCTTTCTCATTTTAAGAGATGTTGTGTTCCATGAGACAATTTTCCCATTTCACACATCAACAAATAGCTCTAATTCTCTCTACCCCTCTCTCAATTGATCTTCCAATCTCTCTTTTGTGGGACTGACGGTGCATTAAGAGCTTGTTGGGATTAGGTTTTTTCGATCTAAGAGCATCTCCAATGATAGTATCTAATGTTAAATATATATTCATATGAGTATCTATAACCATTGGAGTACATATTTAATTCCAACATGACAAATATGAGTATGTGGGAATAGATACTCCATACTAGACTTGAAAAATGAGCTTATATTTATTACAAACACTTACAATTAATATAATTGGAGATAAATAATAAAATATACAAATGTGATGTTGATGGTGGGATCCACTATAAAAACTTTTAAAAGTTGTTGGGTTGAAATAAAAAATTATAGTAAAGTAGTGTAGATGATGTGACATTATGAAGAATTGTGAAAAATGAAGTGTAGACATTTTAGTGAGTATGATGGATGTAGATGCTCTAACTACACCGATTACTTTCCTTTTGAAACCGATCGACTTCTATGTTTGCGAAATTGGGCTCCTCTATTTGTTATCATGTGTGTGGAAAAGTTGGGCCAAGCATTTAGTTTAATTTAGTTTTTAATTTTTGTTAAGTTAGTTTATTATATATTTTTTTTGAACAGAAGTTAGTTTATTATAAATCTTGCATCTTGTGTGAGATTAATCTAATTTAAGTAGAAGCTTCAGGTCTAATTTCCATGAATACAACTACGTTAAATATTTGATGAAATAATATTGTTATTGTAATAACCTTATCTCACTCGAACATGATTTTATCAATAACAACACACATGTTTAGAAATAAAAAAACAAAAATGATATAATTACTCAACCATCGTTTTCACTAATTTCATTTGCTCTCGTGTAAACATGTTTATGTATTGTAAAGTGTAAGTAATGATTCATTCATATTGCTTATTCATCTCATTTCTACTTAATACTTATGTGTTCTTTTATTCTCTTTATTTTTATCATAGAATTTATCATATTATTCATTTTTTTCCTTTTCAATTCTTATTAGTTGAGAAAAATGTCAAGGAACTATTATTCTTTTTCAAAATTCCTCATTTCTCAGTCCCAATTGCTTTCATCCTTCCTCTGTTTCTGCCAGATCGATGCTGACATAATTATTCAGGTGAAAAAATCAAGGTAGATGGGGCATTTAAACACGGAGATGCTTTATGCATGTGTTCCAAAAATAAAATAAAGATGCTTAAGAAAAAGCATACTAGGATTGATTAGAGAAATATATAATATTTTATATATAAGCTGTCGAGTTCGGTCGGTTGCCACTTCTGTCAATTCTTCTAGGTTTTCTCGGGCTTTGGGATTTTGCCAAAAATGGAAAATTGCATGCTTTGTAGTGCTTTTGGAAATAACTAAAAAAATGAATGGCTGTATGAGTTACTGTGGGCTGCTTAATACCATATTATATTAAGATCTCTATTCTTCTAAATAAGATACTCTCCTCATAATAATAAGAGAGTCTTATAATAAAGGACCAAGATAGTACTTTTTCATAACAATAAAATATGTGACTTAATTAAGATGCTACAGTATCAGAGGTGGCTACTTAGATAGAGAACATGTTGACGATACTAGGTTTCATGCATGACTTAATGTTGGATGTTGCATTCATCGGAGGAAATGCTCGGACTATGGCTTAACAATAAAGTGCTCCTACGTCCGGGCTACGTGGGAGTTATAAAGTGCTAAGTTATGTGACATAGTCATTAGTCAAGATGTTGGTGTATCATAGACGATATATGTCTCGAATAGGTGACTTAAAGATGAGGTGCTCCTATGTTTAAGATCGCGTGGGCTCACCAAGAGTGGGAGTTGTTGAAAAACTTAATTAAAGAGGCCTAGTGTCGCGCTCACCGGAGCCAGAGCCATGGAGGGAGGACTTGTCTCCATTGACAACTCACAAGCTATACCAGCCATGGGCTTGCAGGTTGCCACTAGAGAAGTGAGTTGAGCCTGGGAAAGGAACTGGAGAGGGATGATAAGGGCAAAACTGAAAATGAAGTTAGAGTTGATGATATTATTGTCCTTCACAAAATATTTTTCTAGGTGGTGCACCATGGTTCACTTACTAAATGACCCATGGTAGCCTTTGCAAACATCATATACACTTGTAGCTTTGGTCATGACACCCTCACCTGGCCAGAAAGAAATTTCCGCCCAGCCCACTTCTCGATCCTGTATTTCTTTTTCTGAATTTAAAACAACTTTCCTTCGGCTAGCAGGTGTTGACAAAAAAAAAAAGTAGTAGCAGGGTTGTTTCATTTTGAATTATGAATGCTGGCTGGGTCCAGTTGGGAAAATGAATAATAAAGCCATGATCACGAGATACTTAGAATTCAAACTTGTGCTATAAACCTTATAAGAATATATGTAGTTTGCTTACCACTACATCAATATCTTACTAATTAGAAGTATGAAGGTATAAACTTCCACAATGGTTTGAACAAAATAATAGAAAAAAAAATTTTGTTATTTAATGTGAATATCCATTCCTATGTAGTTTTGGAATTATTTTTTATTTTCTTATTCTCGTCTGTCATGAAATCATGTGTCATTTTTATGTAATACCAGAGATTTGCAAATCAAATCATAACAATTAATTTCTCCGCCAACATGGGTTTGACACGATTGGTTTTGAGTTTCAGATTTAATTCTCACTTTCTCACAGGTTAAGGGTTTGAATTACTCTGATATCAGTAAAATCCTAGTTGGTGATCAACCTTCCTCGAGGAGGATAGTCTATACGTGCTTTCTCTCCATCCTATCATTTTTGCAACAAATATGAACAATTAATTTCTCTAAGTTTTTTTTTTAATAAAAGTTTGGATAAGTGTGGGTTCCACAAATCAAGGAACACTTTAATGATTATAGTTCGTTTATAAAGATACCTACAATTCACATACAACCCTCACATTCGTAGCGAAAATCAAACACCCAAACATCTATATACTTTAGAAAAGAGGAAGGTTGTGAGCCCCACTTAGATGATTTGGCACTCTAAGAATGACTCTCACTCAACCCCTCTTTACATGACAAGTGTCACACTCCTATTCATTTGGATCAAAATATTACAAGCCCATTTTCATTTGCATTTTATATGCAGGCCCATATATTTAAAACTCTCTATTTTCCTTCCATAATTTAAGCACCGAACACGAATTTGAAAAATATTAATAAATAAAAAACGTTACACATTAATTTCAATGACTACTGTATTCAATTGTTTCCATCTTTGAGAAACAATTTTCTTTTAGACATTTATACTATAATGCTCATTTCAAATTCGAAATTGACCATCACTCTTTAATTGGTTTCTCCGTTGACATTGGTTAATTAATCAGTGATTGATTGTCATTTTTTTAAAAACTCTACAATTTATGATCAGTTTTAAAACTCCCTATTTTCCTTCTAAATTTTAAGCAATCTACTTGATTAGCAAAATTAATAATAATTAAACAACGTTACAGATTAAATTAGGAGAAGCGTCATTTCATCAAATATTCAACCATTAATGGTTAAAATTATTTAAATCAAAATCTTATGTAGATATTTATTTTTATAATCAAATTATTATTTTTAATTTTTTTAAAAAAAATTGAGTGTACCCATTAATGGTTAAAAATTGTATTTGAGTTTTGTATGGAGACTCATTATTGAAAGTTTTTTTTTGTTACAATTATTGAAAACATTTCGAATGCTTAAATGAATTTGAAATTGACACACTCATTAATGAATTTTTTCGTTGGCATTGAGCATCATTCATTTATTTGTTTGATTTATTTTTATAAAAAATAAAACGGTTATTTTGAATGAAAAAGACAAATTGAAATGGGTAGCATTTAAAACGAACAACTATGGAATACAAATAGGATTCAAAAAACCGCAAATCAATCAAAAAAGTATTAATTTGCATTTATTTATTTGATTTAATTATCTTAAATAAAAACCGCAAATTTAATTGGAAAAGTCAAATTAGCATTGATTATATTTACTGCTATCCAAATTTGAGCATATGTTCAAATGGAATCAAATTTGCATTTAGTCATCTTATTCAATTCAAATTCAAATAATTTCGGTTTTCTAATAGGAATCATCACATTTTCTCATCATTATGAGTCTCACTTAGCTGATTACTATATAAATCACCTAATGTTATTATTCAACTTCATTATTCCTTCCATTTTTCACCAACTATTAGCTTTAAAATATACTTTGTTCTAATGGCAATTGACGATCTCGCCACCCTCGATGCCTAGAAGGAGAACTGGACTATTGTTGCAAAGGTGAACCGTTTATGGCATAGTCCGAGCTTATATGGCTCGAAACTTCCATTTTCCATGGACATGATTCTCAAGGTATATTACTTTTTCACATAATCACCATGTTTTAAGTTTTTTTTTAATGGTTGGTAAATCCCCTTATGTTATCTTTTTATTGAATTTCAGGGTTGTAAGATTCACACTTCGGTTAGAAAGACTCTTATATACCGATTTCAATCTTTGCTAAGTGAAGGATGTGTATATCAGATTTCGTTTTTTAGTGTTGGTGAAAGCGGTCATGATTTACATCCAACCTCACATCCATTCAAGATCAACCTTCATATGGATACTTTTGTGCGATTGGTTCCCAACAAGGCTATCAACTTAAGCCCTTACAATTTTGTGCCACTCTCTGATATAATGTTTAAGGACATTGATACGTCTTTTCTTATAGGTATATACTCTTTTCAAATATTTTTAGTTTTCAATTATTGTTCTAAAAGTTGGATTAATATTTTTCTGATTTAACAGATGTGATTGGAATTCTCACCGGTGCAACTGGTGAGCAAGAATGAGAAGGATGGGGAAAAGCATAAGAGAATTAATATTCAACTTGACCAAGATGGGTACACTTAATGTTCAATGCTTATTCACATTTAATCCATCTTTATTATTATGAAATCGGTTTTATATTTTCCCATTTTTTGAATAGGGTTCGGGTTGAATGCACCTTTTTTGGCAAGTATGTTGCTGAAGTCGTAGGTTATCTTGCATCGGGAGATGCAACAAATGTTGTTGTGGTTGTGCAATGTGCAAAGATCAAGCCCTTTAAAGGTATTTAAAAGTTTGATCTGGTGTCGAATAATCAAAATATAGTTGATGGTGTTTTTTTTCCTTAATCCTAATTTCTTTTACAGGTAAGACAAGTCTCCAAAATGTTTATGGGGCTACAAGGGTTCTTTTTAATCCTCTCACGCAAGAAGCTGCCCCTTTCTGAGCTCGGTAAGTTTTATTCTGATTTTTAAATCTCTTTCATTTTTTTTATTCATATCAAATTAGTTCAATTAGCTATCTTCTAGATTCTTGGAATCAAATGATACTGTTGCACATGTGATTAGCCCGCTGCAGGACTCGGCAAAAAAAATCTACCCCTGAAGATGATTTCCTAAAACATAGTGATGAAAAAACCATTGAGCAACTCAAAGATCTTGCTGAGGTATACTCTTGACTTTACAATTCAATAATAATTTATATTCCATATTTAGTTACAACATATATTACACGTTTTTATCTTCAGATTTAATTTTGCATAAGTCATATTGTGTTGTTCTTGGTACTGTTAAGTATATTGCCGAGGGTATGGATTGGTGTTACCCTGCGTGCAAATGTAGCAAGAAGGTATATCTTGCTGACGGAATGTATTTCTGTGAGCCATGTAATCGTCACGTTGTTTCTCCGGCTCAAAGTTAGACTACAACTTCGTGTGATGGATTCAAAAGATACTGCTACCTTTGTCATTTTTTATCAGGAGGCTACTGCGCTTCTAGGCAAATCCTGTGCAGATCTGCTTGAAACTATTGTATGTATATTTTTGGTAGCGTATGATTCAATTTAGAATTTATGTGTATATTATTAACAAGTTTTTAATATTTTTTTTCCACAATTACAGGGTTCTGATCCTTGACAATTCCCACTAAAATTCTGAATTTGATTGACAGAACCTTTTTATTCAAGATTGAAGTCGCAAATAGTTTCCATTCTAAGTTTGAGAAATTATACCGTGTCAAAAAACTTTGTGCTAATCAAAAAATTATTAATCAATTCAGAGCGGCAATGACCTTCCTGCCTGTAATTAGTTTACCTTAATATGACATTGGTGGGCTAAACAACGTTTTTTATTTCATATTTTTAAGTTGGTATATTCACATATATTCTTGAACCTATTCTCTGTTGTACAACTATTATACAAATATATCTACACAATAAACTAAATCGCCGTGCAACGCACGGGTAAAAAACACTAGTTTTAAAGAAAGTAGTCAATATATCCTTACCAACCAATATAACGTGATGTGTAGGCATCTTCTCCTTAATTTACGGTTCAATCAAATAATTGTTCATTACTCCCTCCGTTCCTGATCTTTTGTTGTTTTAAGTTTTGGTCTAAATTCCAAAACATTTGTTGTTTTACAAACCCAATGCATTTTTCTCAATTTATTCCATGTATACCCTCATTTAATACTCTATCTCTCACCTACCACCTTTTATTTTCACCAATCAAAATCATAACAAGTTTTTTAACCAATAATTACTATTCTCTCTCTTCACTCTAACTCAACATTAAATAAGGGTGTTTATGTCAACAAATATTTCAATGATTGCACTCTTAAACAATGTGCATAACCTTAAACAGCAAAAGATCAGGAACGGAGGGAGTACTTTTTAGGAAAACAATTGGTCAAATCAGTTTTTCATCCACATTTCAGTTTTAATCCCCTTAAGGTTTAATTCGTTTTGGTCCTTATAAAATACAAAAAGTTTTATGGCTTTAGTCCCTCAATAAGAGGATTAATTGTGCTAGTTAGTGTAAGCTAAGCTGACATAAATTTCAAAATTCAAATTTATTCAGCTTAATGGTAGATCGATCATTAGCGTTGATTTGGCCGACAATAAACTTACCAACGAAATTAATGTCTACCCAGCTGATTAGATACTAAAAATCTGAACCAACTCGATTTAATTACACTCATATTAACTACCATATCACAAATTTCTCTTTCTTTTATTGATGTATGTCTCCAAAGTGGAGGTAAAATTGAGGTGAGTATAAATTTTTATTGATGTAAATGTTGACTAGAATGTAAAAGAACTTTCTCTACATTGATAATAGTTTTATTCTCTCTTTACTATAAAGTTTAAACTTTAAAGTGTGCGACGCTAACCTTAGTTTACATTGGGGCTAGTGAATATTCAGATATAACTTCAGTCAAATCATGTTATTTTTGGAATTAAATGTTCTTTATGCATTTAAACTATAATTAATTACTTATATTTACTAACGAAATATTTTTTTTTTGAATGGATTTACTAACGAAATATTGATCTAAAGATAGGTAAGTTAACTTTTAAAAAATAGGTAAGTTAGAGCTTCGTAAGTATAATGACATATATTCAAAGCACGAGAATGTCACGTTGATTAGAGTTTTTTTTTTATAAGTCATCATGTTGAGAGGAGTAGCTATAGAATTTCAATGGGATTAATCTTCTCCTCGAAAAAAAAACTATAATTACTTTCACCTAAACCTTTATTATCGGTGGTTTTTCTTTTCTCTTAATAAAAGCCACTGATAAGTATTATTTTCTTGCTTTACGATAATTAATGGGTAATACTAACAAAAGTAATAAGGCAATAGAACATTGATTTTGATCATTCTACACTCATTTTGTTAAAAACTCTGCAATTTCTCCTAACCTCTCCTTGATTCCCTAGCAAAACACCAGTCCTTCCAAGCTTGACCATCGCATCAACAAAGCTCTCCCGAAAACTCGCCGCATTCTCCGCAAACTCCGACACCACACCCCTCGTGGAAGGATCCAAAGCTAGGTTCTGATCCAGGGTAAGCACCCCTCTCTGCTTCATCATTTGGCCAAAGAACTCGTTGTCAAACACAAAACCCGTCCTTTGATCCAAAAACACTGTCGTGTCGTTCTTCCCACCGCAAAACTTTCCCAACCCGGCCTGCAAATCCGAGTCCATGTTCGGGTCCGAGAGCCTCCCTTTCACGAAGCTACAGTGGGTGAACCCGACGGTGTGGGCCCCCAAAAGGGTCACCATTTCTCTAACATTCATGCCCTTTGCGGTGAACGCTTGCAGCACCTTTGCAATTAAGATTCATTCACACTTAAATATAAGTGGAAATGGAGAGAAAAGAAGATAGATAGAAAATAAACATGTAAATGGTATGAGTGTGAATAAACATAACTTGTACCTTTGAGACAGAGAGGTCCGGGCCTGGAAGGTCCACATCGGAGGATTTGGATGTGAGCCCATCATGCCTTCCTGTGGCTATAGTGTATCTGGGCCCACCTGCTAGTGCCACTGAGTCTCGTGTGGCGAGTGTTATGATGTCTGCACACGAGACCGTTGAAGGACATGTTTTTTCGAGGATTGTTTTGGCCTCATCTATGAGTTCATATCCCCGAACAGTTCTGTTTGGTCCTGCTTCTTTCTCTGATTTGGTGCCCTTTGTTGAATCTATTAATATGGACGCATCACACCCCTGAAACAAATTCAGTGATTATAATTTTTTGTGATCAAGGATTATTAAGCCCGATTAGGACAAAAACAAAAAAATGTCGCGGATGATAAATTTAATATATATTAAGTAAAATTAATGATTTAATAACCATATAAAAATTAATATAATGAACATAAAAACTATTTACCCTGGAAAAAAAATCCTAGTTAGTTTTAATCTAAATATAAATCTTGAATTTTAAGAGTAGGAGATAATTTAAAATTCTGAAAGGGCCATAGAAACACAAGAATGGTAACTAATTAAAGGGGGAAGTTATAAGGATGACAACGGGTCGGTCTCGGGCTCGGGTTTTGCCTTTCCCAAACCCAAATTCAAAACCGTCGGGTTTCGGGTTTACCCAAACCCATTGTAGCCTCAAACTCACGTCATAACTTAACTTGATGCATAGAGTTTTTGCAAAACAAAACACAACTTATATGATTTTATTATGAAAAACCTTTTATATCTTCTTTGCAAACAAATATGACATTTTGTTGTTCAAATATAATCAAATTGTTAACATGATATATATAAGAGTAATTTTGTAATTTTATATATATTGTTCGGGTTCGGGTGCGGGTTTCACAATACCAAACCCAAACCCAATCATATCGGGTTTTACCCAGAAAAACCGGGTTTGGGTTATGTTGCCATCCCTCGAAAGTTGAGACCTAATTTGAATTCTCTCTTGTTGTGCCTCTCTCCATCCCCTCGGCCCTCTCACATACAAAATATTGAGCTAGGATCATTTCCAGCTGCTAGTGTGTCGAAGTGACCTCAAATAGCCAATATAATATCTTAATTAACAAAATAATAATTATTTTTTAAAATAATTTCAATCATCTAACAAACAAATCAATGTCTATAATGAGACTGGAAAGAGATCTTATGCAGGTTCAAAAAATGTCGGCCTTAACTAACATATGAAATAGAGATAATTACACAAATTCAAAATTTGACGTTTCTACATGAGAAGAATTGGGCATTTTAAAAGAGAAATATAATTCAATTGGTCATTTTTCCCTGAGAGTACTAAATAATTAAAAGATGAGGAATATCGGGCACGATCACCTGGGAGAAATCTAAGATCTCGCTCTTATTTGAAATGATTTTTATTCGGCGCGATAATGAGTGTGGTTAGCTATTGGGAATCTTACCTTGACAAAGCAATCATGGAAGTGCAAGCGAAGCAAGGCGCCGGTGATGGTTCTATCCTGGTTGAATGTCCTCTGAACAACATCATGCACAATGTCCTCTGCTTTGGGGCAGGTGGAATTATAGAATCCAACCCTGAGTTCACCTAATGCAAAGGGGTAGAGGAAGATGAGCATTAGAATGGTGATGAACTCCATTTTGGGCATATGTGGTATGCTTTAATGAGCTGAGTTAGTGTGTGACTGTGTTAGCAATGAAAACTGAAAAAGCATTTATGTATATATAGAGACTTGAGAGTGTGAGCATTGAAAGAGACTGATCATTAGTCAAAAGGTGAGGTAATATATTCACACTTCATCTTATATTTTTATGAATGGATATTGATTTTAGAGTGAATCTGGGTGAAACCTGCCGCTAAGACATTAAATTAAATTATAGGTATTTCTTGTTTTTTTACATATTAATGCTTCAGTTACGTGCGAGGAAAAGCAAAAATTGAATGAAATGACTTCAAAACGCAAACTTAGTTTATGTTGGGATACACATTGTATTGACGCGGTTTTGAATATTGCACAGAATCATAAAACTTGCTTTGGGGTTTATAAAACTCGTATAACAAGGGGAAAAACATTAACATATGTAAATATCTTTTGACATCAAAAAGATAAATTACATCCGACAGGGATTGATCCTGGACCTCCACCTCCCCAACCTACATGTCACCTAACTCCTACCACTTGAACTATCTTTCAGGAACTTACATATAATATTATGCAAAGTGTTACAAATATTATATATTAAATAAGAAATTAAAGGAAGAGTTAATGACTGCTCAGGGTCGGCCCAACACTAAATGAAGTCTGAAACAAATTTTAAAGTGAGACACTTTTACCTAAAAAATATTTCTTTACATGCTAGTTTTTTTTTTGAGTAAACATGGGATGAAGTATTTTTTTTCTTTTCATTGAGACTATTAGGCTTAATTTTTTGAATTGAGACCTTAATTTTTATTTGTGATTTTCTTTACAAAAAAGACTATTGGACTTATCACATGAATGAGAGACCTTTTATAGTAAGTAATTTTTTTGGATCTAAAGTCCTTACTTGGGCCACATGCGCCTTGGACCAGCCCTGTAACCGCCTAATATCCATGTATAGTGGTGTAGAAGAAAACGTTTCAAAACGAATAAAGGTCAAAATACCTAATTAATTCTTCCTTTTTTTAACATTAGAAAGATAAATTATACCCTTTAGGAATTAATTCCTGGACCTTTTCATCTCCGACTTATATGTCCTCCAACCCTTACTACTTGAACTATCATTCGAATACAATTAATTCTTTCTTTACACAATGACTTTAATTGTTATCTAAATGACTATTTTAACATATCTTGACTTTTTAATTCTTCGTGCTATAGACAAGCTGCTTACATAAGCATCACTCGGAAAGAAAAAAATAAATAAATTCAATAAGAGTAGCCATTAATAAAATAATAATTACATAGTGAAAATAATATTAAAAAAAACTACATATATACACGGGTGAAAAACAGAACGAGCTACATTTGACTTTGCATAAATATGTCTACTTTGCTTAAAAAGTTCAACGTTAAAGTCTAACATACTACTCCATCCATCCGTTCTTATTTAACTGTTCATTTTGACTGGATGCACACATATTAAATGTGTAATTAATTTTGTTGATTTTTAGAAAAAAGTGATGATTGTTTTCCTAATTTACCCTTTAAAGTGTGTGTTATCTCTCCTCATTTATTGTACTGTTAAGGGCATTATATGTAAAAACATCATTTAATGCTCTCTTGAAATGCTAAGTGGACAGTTAAATAGGAACAAAAAAGTTTCTTCAAGGTGGACAGTTAAATAGGAACAGAGGGAGTACTTATCATCAGGACTGTGTATAAAGATTTTGGAGCCTAAGGCAAAAATGTTAAAGTGATTTTGTTTTGACAAGAATCTTAAAAATACCTGATATATTATATAAATTAATAATTTTTTATATTAACGTTATAGTTTTTTGAGTTGTGAAATCATTTATCTGAGTTTTATGCTGCAAAATAAAAAAAATTATGAACAATAGAATCAGGAATACAATGAATGAAACAATGTGATATTTCGCAACATTTTGATGCCAAATATCTCATTTGATAATTACTTCAACGTAGAAAAATAAAAGTTTTCTTTTTTTTAGAGAAGAAGTAATGAACAAAGTCTGTGAAGAGCAAACTTGTAAAATACTATAGATACATAAGTCATAAAAAATAATTGTTATGAGTAACACAAATTAATTTTTTCAATTTTAAGAATGTAAAAGTAACAGATATTTTATTTACTTATTTTTTAGAAAATGAAAATTTGTTAATAAAAAATATTAGTACTAATAACCGCTAAAGTTGCAGTTCTAAGTTCTCACGTTGCGTTTCATATGTTGCCATTAATATTACCTATTTTTTTACCTCTCTTAAATCTCAGTAATATATTCTAAATGTACTAATTTTTTTATGGGGACTAAATATTTTTGAAGGCCTTAAGCAATTGCCTAATTTTCCTAAGGTGTACATGGCCCTGCTTATCATATACTTTTTCTTTAGGTTTGAGATTTACCTGTTTAAGAGCTAGTTTGGAAGCAAGGGAGCATCCAATATTTTTCGTTCCGAGCTAAAATAAAATATTAAAACATATAGTAAGTGAATAATAGATATACTCTATAACATTGGTATAAATAGTTTCTATCTTCCTCCAACGATGTTTTGTTCGCGTTTTTGCTCAGATTGTCTCAGATTTGTGACAGGTTATGGTTGTTGGTTCTTTGGGTTTGCTTCTAGAGACGTTGGTGTCGGAGGGGGAAACGGTGGTTGACAAGAAAGGTTGCGAGGGGCCCTTCGTGATTTGTGAGGAGGTTGGGGTCGTGGGCTCGCAGTAAGGAAATGTTTCTTCTCCTCCGATCTTCCCCATTTTAGGTGTGTGGCATCTATGGAGTCCCCCTTCCAGAGCGGCTTCGCTCTTGGCTCCCTCCTTTCCTGACGTGATGGCTCTTGGTGTTTCATCTAGTGACCCATCTCTCTCCTATATGTTTTGTATACATTCACTTCTGGGCTCTAAGATTTGTGGTTAGGTGCGTCTTCTTGGTGCGCCACCGCGGTGGACGTATCGTGGTTTTTGGCTGGTGGGTTGCTGCTGATTTGGTTCTCTAAAGTGTTGTTCGTAGGTTGAGGTTGTCGCTTTGGGTGGTTGGTGCTGGAGTGTTGTGGCTTGTCTCTCATGGTAGATCCATTTTCCTTTTGAAGGTCGCAAAGGTTACGGTTACTCTTCGACCTTTGCGTTTTGTGTTGAGGAAAGAAAGGCACAACTTGATTCAGACAGTACGATAGAGCGAGAAAGCACGAATAAACCACACAGAAAACTTTGTTCACGCAGTTCGGCCAATTGTGCCTACCTCTGCAGCTATAGAGTAGCTATAGCTCCCTTTATTGATTCTCAATAATCAATTGCATGTGTTTACAATAGCAATTTCTCTCAACTGCCTAATTGTCTCACACATCTGCAATAGCAGTTTCTCTCAACTGCCTAATTGTCTCACACATCTGCAATAGCAGTTTCTCTCAACTGCCCAATTGTTGTGTACCCTCGCACACCGCTGAATTGCGGCGCACTTGCACACCGCCCGATTGCGGCGCACTCCGCACACACCTGGTGTACACTAGCGCACTTTTAGGGTTATATGCCTTATCTATTTATAGGACACTACTAACTCTAGTATTACATGATAAGATAACCTTAACCGATAAGATATAATCTTATCTAAACCCATAAGATAAGATAGAGTCTTATCTAAACCCATTAGATAAGATAGAATCCCTCTACACCCATATCACAATCCTCTTAAATCAAATACAAATAATGAGCCAATCCCAACATTTTTAGTTGATGGCTTCTGCTTGAGCTTGGTGAAGTTACGGGCAGAGTGTTGGAGTTGTTGTTTGTGCTGGTCTTTTGTTTTTTTCCTAGTTTTTATATTTTTTCTGCTTCTGGGTTTTTTTCCTAGTTTGTACCTGTCATTTGCTTTCGAACCTCTCCTAATGGTGTAAATATTAGGGTTGTTTGCTTGCCAGGTTTTGGAGGGTCCTTACTATAGTGGCTGAGTTTTCAAAGGTTTTTGTCAGCTTTTTTTGGTTCGTTTACTGTACCCATATTGAAAGTGGTTATTTCTCAACTTTGTTTATATTTATATATATCTTTTAACTTAAAAAATTAGTATATTTAGTTCATGCTTTAGAGTCTAGAGAGGTTAATTTTGTTCGAAATTCTCTCTTCCTCACTTTGTATTTACAATTAATGAAACTTAATTTTTTTTTAATCGTTTTTTTGCCAATCCTTTCTCTATCTTCATATTTTCATATTTTTGTTTCTTATTTCTTCAAAATTCTTTAAATTTAAAGAAAATTAATTTTCCGATGTACAAAAATTACTTAAAGAAAATTGTGTTAAACATTTTTCAATTATATTATTTAAGCTTTGCACTTAAACTTCTAGCAAAAGAGCACAAAAGGATTCATTGATCAATTCCAGATAATTTGTGAATTTATTTGTTTACCAAAAATTAGAACAAACATGCTCATGCATTTAGACGAACCAAAATTAACAAGGGTATCAGTTGCTTTTCAAAAAAAAAAAAAAAAACAAGGGTATCAGTTTTTTTAATCTTTGCCGACCTCGAAAGAAAACTGATCCTATGTTTGAGCTAATCTCATTGCTTAGTTAGACTAAAATGGTACAATTGTAAGAAATGACACTACAAAGTTGTAATTAGTAAAACTAAAAACAAAGGAAAAGGTACAAACAAGTTGTTGCAGGCTTTTCCTTGATCTATTCAAGCGGATTCTACAATGCCATTTGGTATTGAGATGATATTATACAAAAGACATTTATGTAATTTAATACATGTCATATGTCAATTGTGTCAAGTAATGGTAGGGAAGTTTCACATCTATAGTCTATAATGATTTTACCCGGCTTGAACAGAATTGCATAAGCGAAACCCAAAACAATTATTATACTTGCATTTAACTAGTTGATATGCACCAATTGTACTTATACTTAATTCAAGTAATACATGTTTGATTCTATTTAAATTATGTCTCAGATTTAACTGATGTATATTTTTCCAGTGGAAACAGAATTGTCATAAGTGGAAGAGCACAAAATAAATTTGATGTTCTTGTCATTCTAGTATAATAAAAGTATAGATTTCAACATGTATCAACAACAGCTGGCAAGTCGTAGTTTGAAGAATAGCAAGCTGTTTTATGTGGCTTTTCTGTCAAGGTTATTCTATGGTCATAATAATTAACCAAACTAGCAGATATAATTTGTAATTTTGTTGTGATTTAGGAAGCTGCCATTCTGCATTCCAACAAATACAAGTCTGAATTTCAGAAATTCTCAAAGTAATTACCAAGTACAAGTATGAATATCAACTTAACGTCGAGATGTTCTACCTTAAGTAAATGTTTCAGGTATGAACTTAGAATCCAACAACGTTAAATACTTTGTAGGAAGAGCTTTTCAGCCAATAATGGTCCAGCTCAAACATAAATGTTTAAGTGGAGCAGATGATACTCGTGATTAAAAAAGAATTTAATTAGTTTGAAAGTCAAATCCATATTTTGGCTGCACTAGCTACATACTATGCAGCCTATTCAGCATGAGCTTGCATGGCAGGCGGTTATTTCCATTCTGTGAATTGAAGCCTCTTTTTTATTCTTTTATTTGTACTATATATATAGAAATTTAAACTCTATCTTGAGACACATACAAATTCAGAGAGCACTAGTAAGGAAGAAAAAGAAAGAGTCAAAACTAGACCCAAAATGCAGAAGATATCAATCCTTCTCTTTTTCTTCATACTTCCCTTGGCATTTGCTGACCTGCAGGTTGGGTTTTATGGTTCTACCTGCCCCAAAGCAGAGTCCATTGTGAAGCAAGCAGTGCAGAAGCGATTCAATCGTGACAAGTCCATAACAGCAGCATTGCTCCGTATGCATTTCCATGACTGTTTTGTTAAGGTAAGAGTCTATTATACGACACAATTTTATTAATAGGACAGGGATTTCGGTTACTCATCACCCAAGTATGGCAAAACCTTGAGTTGCTAATGCACAAATGATTTGATATTATATGCTAATCAATATGTGATCAAGGGTTAGAGTATCATGCTTTTAGCATTCAGTTAGTAGTGCTAGCTAGAAATTAGTTTTAGTTAGTTAGCTGAGTTGTAATAACAACCTTTCCCTCTCTTTTCTGTTACAGTTTGTTAGATGCAGAACTCAACTCTTGTGTTGATATTAAAGAGTTGCTTCATTTTAATTGTTCATTCAGAATGAAAATTAGTTTCTTCTTCATCTCTCTCTCAAAGTTCCTCAAGCATTACAGCCTTCGCCATTGGCTCAGTTGGTAAAGACGGCTCACTTGTGTGTTCCATTCCCTGATGTGAGGGCTGTGTTAGTGACCTGAGTTGAACTCAACCAAACTTTCATTCATCGAAAAAAGAGAGAGCTGATTACAACTTCTATACTAGAATTTCTAGGTTCTAATATAATCTAAGAAACTTTCTCATGCAAGAGTCCACTAACTTTAATTTGTTCGGCAATGATGCCAAAGTTTGGTAACTGGATGTCCAAGTGACCTTGTGTGGATAATGCATTGATTCACCAACCTAAGGCTAATGCTAAAATTAAACTTTTTATTACAAAATTAGAGGTCATTAAGAATTAAAGTCTAGAATGAAGCTATGATGATGGCATGTCATAAAACAACTATTGTAATAGTTTATGTTGTATGCATTTCCCTACATCAATTCAGGAACTGAACTTGAACATTTTCCTTCTTCTCTTCAGGGTTGTGATGCATCCCTACTCATTGACTCCACCAACACCAGCACAGGAGAAAAAGAAACCGGCGCAGACGCCAGCGTTCGAGGCTACGACCTGATCGACGAGGCAAAGAAAAGCCTTGAAGCAGCCTGTCCTTCAACAGTGTCATGTGCAGACATCATAGCACTAGCAACCAGAGACACCGTGGCCTTATCAGGAGGGCCCAAATACAATGTCCCCACCGGAAGACGCGACGGACTAGTCGCTAATAGCGATGTTGATTTGCCGGGACCAACCACCCCAGTCTCCCAAGCACGGAGCATATTTGCTAATAAGGGCTTAACAACTGAAGAAATGGTTACCCTTTTAGGAGCACACACGGTTGGTGTTGCGCACTGCGGTTTCTTTTCAGGTAGGCTCTCAAGTTCAGGAACACCTGATCCTACAATGGATCCTGCATTGGATGCTAAGCTTGTGAAATTGTGTAAGTCAGCTGGTAATCCTGCTGCATTTTTGGACCAGAACACTTCTTTCATTGTTGATAACCAGTTCTATAAGCAGATTCTTCTCAAGAGAGGGATAATGCAGATTGATCAGCAGCTTGCTTTGGATCCATCTACTAAGCCTTTTGTTTCTGGTTTCGCCGCGAATGGTGCCAAGTTTCAGAAGAGTTTTGCAAATGCTTTGATAAAGATGGGGAAAATTGGAGCTCTGGTTGGAAATCAAGGAGAAATTCGCAAAAATTGCAGGGTCTTCAACAAGGGCAGCTAGATTGCAATGTTGGGAGTGTGCATATCAAGAGAATTCGTTTTCTTCATTTCCCTTTTTTGTTTTGTTGGACTATCATTCATGTAAAGGCACAGTGATCAATTTGTATTCCGTTATTGTTAGTTGATTATTTTGGAAATGTTAACAAGAAATGCCCACATATATTATCTTGCTTATGCAAGAGCTTGGAAAACGAGTGTTTGTCAAAAGTATTTCAACTTTGAACAAATATGTCACTCGTCTTTTGTAACATCCCGACTTGACGACTGGCCTCACGGTCTTTCCAGTGTACTTTGTCATTCCCAGGAGGTCATCCATCCCAATATTGTTCCAAGGCAAGCACACTTAACTTTAGAGCTTTTATGAGTTGGGCTCCCGAAAAGAAAGACGCATCTGGTTGTTATGAGTAGTACAAATCAAATCTTATATGTCATCCTCAACTGCATAGTCTCATACCTATACAGTCTCGAAACACTTCTTTTTCGGGTGCGACATTGGTTCAGTCATGTTTCCTATCGCCTAGGCGGTCACTCTCCAGCCTCGTCGACCTCGGGTGTCACATCTTTCAAACTGAACTTTTCTCTGCTTGATTTTTGCTTTCACCATTGTCATTCTTTTGCCTCGCTACTCGTGCCAAGCTATCCTCCATGGTGACATATTTGGCCGCTCTTCAAAATTTTGTCAAGTCAAGATTTCGCCAATAAAGTGTGGAATTGATTCCAAGTCTAATTGCTTCACAAACTAGATGGAATTTGATTTTTGTGTTCTATATAAAACTCTTAGAAAATCTCGCAACGACTCGTGTGGGAAATCTTTGACAATCTCTTGCTTGTAATGAAATGATATAAATTGAGTTGATGACTTATCCCAAGTCCCTAACATAATTGGGAGGAAGTTATTGGAACCAACATAAAGTCGCTTTCCTTAAAGTCAGGTGGAAGGTGCGACAAACTAAAGCGTTTGAAGCTCCCACGAAAGACATTGTCGTGAGGATTGAGGAATACATCCAAATGATTAGTTGCGTCAGTATCCCCTAGGTATGGCTATGTTCCGGTCAGTTTTTGAAAATATTTTGAAATATCGATCACCATAATTTTGGAAGAGAAAGGATTTTGGATTTTCGCCAACAATCCACCGTTTTGGCCTGACCCTTCCTCAAAGTTAGTGGTCGTTTTTATTCGACTACATTTTGGTTCATCTGGCTTCCTCATACGTTAGTGACGAATATGCCGCTCGAGAAATTTATGTGCTTTGAAGGCTATTTGTTGGGATTTGTGATATATGGATAGATTTTTTCAACTCATTCATCAATTTATCAATACGTTGTTGGCTAAATTCATCAAGTTTTAGTATTGGGTATTTTGTAGTGTCACTCACGGCATTCTGAGTAACTGCTCCTTCGAAAAGTATGCTCCTTGGGAGAGTGCTTCCTCATCAGATTGTTGTCATCTATGTGTCTGAACCATTGCATTGGGAGAATGAAAACCTTTCCCACTTATGACAAATGTTCTTTCAAAAATCAAACCTGAGCACCTCTGTTGTTCACGTGGTGGTTGTAGTTGAATGCGGTGGAGATGCCTACAGCGGGGCACGGTGAGGAACGGTTGGGGTGTACTTGCAAAAGGTACGTCGACGTTCAAATCAACTTCTAGATTAGAGAAAAACTCAAAGTCTAAGAAAAACTAAGAGTTTTCATAATGAGTAATGCTTAAGAAATGAACGACTAAACCAATATTTACAAGCTTGACGTCTGTCGTGTTTGTGACTTGAAGTCTCTAGGAAGCCTTGAGGAAGGTCTTCCGAAATGATGGTACCTTTGAGTAACCTTGCGATATATCATTAAGTGTGTTGAAATGATACGCTTGGCCAACGCTGGGATGAGATCTTCCTTAACTAAGACATCTCATCCGCTACTATTATACTCGCTTCGTTGCAAGACATTTTGGGCTGCCTGAGATGTTATATACTAACTTAAAAAGCAAGATGAAATTTCACTGTTCATCAGTGCCATTTTTTTTTTGTTACAACTGAGGTTGCTTTTGGGGCCTGGCTCTTTCATGGGCTGCGTTAGGATACATGGATACTATCTTTTCAAGTAGGGTTACAGTTGTACTACTCTAGAAACCAGATTTCATCTTCGCGTGAATCCCCTCCCCCTTCGTCCTCCATACTTCATCCTTATCCCTTTCACCTATTTCACCTATTGCTCAGCGCACTGTTTCACCGATGTAGGAGGTTCCACATCCCACCGGCCAGCTGTTGCTGTGCTGGTGCATCGAAGGACGATCCTTTAGGAGCTGGTCTATTATCTATGCTCCGACAGCTCTTCCTATAATCAATGGTACTTTCCCCCTCAACCATCTTCTACTCATTTTCTCTGCTGCCTTATAGTCTGTTAGTCCCTGCTCTACCACATAGGCTATCAGCTATTAGCTATAATCCATTTTCGTAGTCATTTACATTTGTAATTTGGCTGGCCACAGCTTGCACTTCGCGTCTATAAATATAACTGCTCACACTTTGATCCGTTCATCAGTTCATTTTTTTTTATTTGTTTTTTTTGTGTGGTCTTGAGTCTACTGTATTGATCTCAATGGGAGCATAGTTGGTGCGATAGTGATATTCGCATTGAAGGAAGGCAAAGCGAAATCCTTGCTATGGTCCTCTGGAACTGCAAGAGGTAGTAATAGCAGCAACTTAGAGAATGAGAAACCGCCCTTAGTCCCTGGTTTGCACAATCTCCACAACAATTGCTTCCTCAACGTTGTTTTGCAGGTTAGGTTCGTTCTCTTCTTCTTCTTACTTCAATTTGGATTCTGCAAATCTTGAATTTCTTTCTTTGTTGCAGGCTCTCGCTAGCTGTTTTTGCTTTCACGGGTTTCTTCACCGAGTGATTGCAGAATGTGGGACTCAGGACATGGTTGAAAGCGAAACCGATCACAGCATGCCCCTTGCGGCTTCTTTGGCTGCTTTGTTGCAAGGTAGCACCCTTTTTCTGTCATTGTAGTTCGTTTCAGATTTGAATGGAGTTCCCTTAACATTTTTCCCTTCATTTAGTTAGACCAAAAAATTAGGCATTTCAAATTTTAATGATTGAAATTTATTTTTGAAGGATTTAAAGAGCTTATTTGAGCTTATCTTATAGTATCAAATATCGATGCTTAGACAAGTAGTTTATGTAAATAGTTTATGACCTACTATCTATAAGTTGTTCTGAACTTATTTTCATAAGCTGCTCAGATTAGCTTATGAATAAATGTTTATGTCTACCCATAACCTATTTTGATATTATTTCAATAAGGTTATGAATAAGCGATCAATGCTTATTGACATAAGCACCTAATTAAGTTGTTTATTCAAATGCAGCCTAAATTGATAAATGATGCTTGTACTTGGAACTGAAATGAGTTTTTCACTTTTTTTTTAAAAATTATGATTATCAAGATCTGGGGAATCCTTGTGTGATATGCTTGCAGTTGAATTTAATGTTCTCTATGTGCAGAGCTTAGTTCAGTTAGTGGAGAGAAGGTTATACTATGTCTGGAGACATAATGCTTGCTATGTCCCTTTACAATCCAGACTTTAATCTAACAGACCAGCGGGTAGAGTTATTTTTGCCCTTAATCATTTAGCAACTGACTATGTTCTGGTTCTCTGTCTCATTCATGTTTAGTTTTTTTTGTAGGATGCTGCTGAAGCGTTTCTTCATCTGTTATGCTCTTTGAGGGAAGAATTTGGAGGTTGCTATGCTCCAAATGTGAGTTCTTTAGCAGACGTTGCTGCTGAAGCGTTTCTTCATCTGTTATGCTCTTTGAGGGAAGAATTTGGAGGTTGCTATGCTCTAAATGTGAGTTCTTTAGCAGACGTTTTTGCTTCTAATAATAGAATTACTGCTCCCATACAGAGGGACTAGAAAAGCGGTCAGGAAAGATGGAAGCAACTCTTCCTTGGTCCTTTTGATGGGATTCTTGGTAGCAGTTTAACCTGTCGAAGTTGTTCATCTCAGGTACAAAAGAATATCCTCAATACAATGTAATAAACTTTTCCTCCTTATTTGCATTGCATCTTTACTATATGGTTCTTCCTTGTGATATTATAGTGCTTTCATAAATCATAAGGAACTATGACTTTGCAATTCTGCATCTCTGTCCGAGGTGTATTATGTTTGAAATTATTCTATAACTGGCTACAAGGAGCATTGCAGTTTTGATTTGATGCTGTTGCATTTGGAGAGAAATGGTTGTAGGGTAACTTTACAACTGGTTGGTAAAACCTCTAGGAAATAATAAAGTTAGTAATTTCGAAATGGTTAGTAATGAATAGAAGTATAGGGATTGGAGTTATTGGCCACTTGGGTTTTACAACCTAAGAAAACGAAATTCAATTTTTGTTATGTTTTATGTGTGACTTTTGATTTTCTGGCACTATAGTGTTGACATGTTGAGAGATCTAATGATGGTAGTAGTATGAAGGATGAATCTTTTGGTCACAATTATTGTTCATTAGCTCACATGCTTAGACGACTTTGGCATGGCCTATTGTGCCTGCAGGTTGCTGAAATGACTAAAGTTAACTCACTTAGTTACTTCAAACATGCAATTCAAGTTACTTATGACATCATAGTTTACTTTTAGATTGTTCCAGGTTCTTGGTCTGTGTGGGACATGAGACATATATTTTAATAGATTTTCTTAGGCTGGTGATTGCATAATTTTCTCTTGATTTCAATTTTGCTCTACATTAATATTGTTTTCTGTTTTCTGAGATAATATTCCACTATTGTTATTTTAAATGGAATTGTGATAATCTTTTAACTTATATTTATTCTTTTTGTAGATCTCAATGAACTTTGAACATTTTGATTGTTTGCCTCTTTCACCTGTAGTGACAGTTTTACCGTAGTAAGTTAAAAAATTGGTCACTTATGTTGGAGTTTTGGTGTTATTTTCTTTGATAATTGATGTGGTGCATGCCTCATGTAGCTCCCTGAATCCTGATTATTAAATGTGAAATATTACAGAGAGTTGGTTGTACACTGGTGGATTGCCTGAAGCAGTTCATTGTTGCTGAACATGTTGAAAACTATCATTGTAGCCACTGTTGGCATATTGTTGCAATCAAGTATATTTCCTTAATGGAAGAAAATGAGGTAATCCCTATGTGAATCTTTTGTTTATTTAGAGATAGGTAAAAGCATCCGAGGGATGCATAGACTTAGGTTGCTTAATCTAGCAATTGACTCAGGTAGAACTTGAAAGACTAAGGAGATGTTCTCAACAAGAACTCTGCAATTGGCGAAATAAATTTAATCTCAAGAAGCTACCCTGGTCAAATAGGTTTTCACATGTTCTGAAGCAGCTAAGTATTGCTCAGTGCCCAAGGGTATTCATACTGTGTTCTCTGAGCTGGTATCACTATTTTTATCAAGAATATACAATTTCGTAGTTTAATCTTTGAACTGCTGATGCATTTCATTGTCTGGTTGCAGATTTTATGCATCCAGTTGAAAAGAGTTCATATGAGTAACTTCAGAGAGCCCTTCAAACTGCAGGTACTTGAATGCATGTTGGGTCTTCAATTTCCTCGACGCCTTCATTTTTCCATCCTCCCAAAAAAGAAGAGAATAGAAATTCTTCAGTCCTAACATATATAATTGCTAATGAATATTCATTGAGGTTTGCTGTTTTTATTAATGATGGTAATGCAGGGTCATATTTCCTTTCCATTGATTTTGGATGTGTTGCCATTCACAACAACTAGGCTGGGAGTAAATATACAAGAGGTAGAGATGTACGAAGTCTTCCCTTGCATCTGCAGTATAGCTGAAGAAACCCTTTGCCTAACCATTATAATCAGCATTCTGAGGTTAGAACGTTGAAATTTAGTGGCATTCATGGAGAAGTTAGAGAACAGATCAATGCATGTGGTCTTATTGATGATGGATTTATCTCCTGTACAAATAGGCAGACACTCAATGACCCCATATATCCCTGCTCCAGCTCTTCAGTTAGCATTCACACACATTTATATTATTTTCTATTTTCTTGGGCGAACGAGCTCACTAAACTGATGTGTACCAACTATGCTCCCATTGTTTCATAGTAGCATACAATAAAACGTGATTATGAATAACAAAAATTATTAGATGTTGTATTACCTACATTCCAATGTGAAGAAATGAGGTTTCGTGACATTTTTTCCCCGGCAATGAACGAACTATTAAGTTGTGTTTAGCAAGATAATCATTTTTGAAATGAAAACACTATACCCTACGTGCAACGCACGGGTATAACATGTACACATATGTTTAAAACAATTGCTGTATTTTCAGATTTGGACTATGACATGTACCAAGCTGCTTTCGTATCACTCTATTATGGATTATTGGCTGTGTTTTATGTTTTATTAATTATGGCATGAACCTTAAGGTTAAGCTCTTAAACGCAATGCAAGTCTATTATTTTTGTTTTCATCATCAATATTTTTTGCTTCGACATTCTGCCTTAGCACTTGGGTTGTGCTAGCTAAACAATGTAGTTATAGTATGCTTGCCTTAAAAATGGTGTTCTAGAAATACGTGACACTTGATAA
Source organism: Lotus japonicus (assembly GCF_012489685.1). Classification (NCBI taxonomy): domain Eukaryota; kingdom Viridiplantae; phylum Streptophyta; class Magnoliopsida; order Fabales; family Fabaceae; genus Lotus; species Lotus japonicus. The sequence goes on along the minus strand of NC_080041.1, from coordinate 120,705,896 downwards.
AGGAGATAGGTTCAATACATTTGTTTACAAATTGAAAAAATTATGAATAAAGACCCCGTGCATAGCACGGGTCAAAATCCTAGTTAGACCTTACAAGACATTTTGGGATGCCTGAGATGTTATTAGACCTTACAGCCTTTTGGGTTGGCTGGATCATGTTATTAATTCAAGGCAAGCATCTTAGGAAAAAAAACTCATCTGCATTAAGTAGGCGCATATGCTAACTACACATAGCTCGAAGCAGTTATCATGTCTACGCCAATGGGGAAAAAGCTTCAACTTGCCAACATCATTGATTCCAAATGTAACTCTTAAAAGTTCATTCAAGGAGGAAAATTGCAGGCCAAGTGAATTTTTGAGATCACAAAAGAAGGTCCATCATGATAGGTGAACATGGGGTGGTATGCATTTGATTGCTTATCAAATGGACTATTTGAACCATTCTTTTGACACGAGTCAAAAAGCAGATATTCCACACCAAAAAAATACCTCAATTTGTGTTGTGTGTTAAGTAAAGGGATCTTTTAATCGTAAAAAGTAGAGCCTAAAAACAAGGCTTTTGAGACAGATAGAAACTTTGGTTAAGTAAACGAAAATAATGGCCCCAAAAGAGAAAAGAGAGAAAGAAAAGTGACAAAAGTAAAAGCACTCGTAATAAAAGATTCTTAATTAATCTTGCCTGGTTAGAACTGCACTTACAAAGCATTTTCCCATTATGACTTGTTCCTTGCTAGACAAGTAAATGATAAAGAAAACAAAAGTAGGGTAGTGTTTCCCTAAAGTAAAAGGATAATGACAGTAAAAGAGAGTTCTTAAAGCAAAAGGGGTTCAAAATCAAAATCCTCCAAAAAGGGGAATTGAATCATGAACTCATGCATGCATCTCAAACCAATAGATACTAAGCTACATACATTAATAACATCCTATACTTTTCTATGTACAAACCAATAGATACTAAGCTACATACATTAATAACATCCTATACTTTTCTATGTACAATCTCTTAAATGAAAAGCGTTTTGCAGTAAATTAATCACTGTAAATTTATCATTTGTTGTATCAAAGCCAAAATCATCATGTTCAAAGAGCATAGCTCAACATTAATTTAAGTACACCATTGAAAATGAAATCACACAATAGATGTCACAAAGTAAAGCAAATTCTGTGCAAGAGAAACAAAAGCTAGAAATATTTGTCAATGGAAAATTTTAAGCTAGAAAATCCATTATGTGCTTTCCTGGAATGCATGAGCGCGAGAAATAGCTGCTGGGTTGGCTTCCAAGATTTGAGAAGCGCCTAATACACGGTCTTCACCGTCTCCTTTAGGTTCAATTTTCCTCAAACAACCACCATCTGATAAAGATTGATGCAGTTTATCAGGCTTGATAGATAATGTAGTCCATAAAGAACTTTTTGAGGCCTCATTTGGGTCACAGATTCTAATGGCCTTTGGAGCCAAAACACAATTCTCTGATCTCTCATCATCTGTGAAAACTGTAATATCTCTAGTGTGTTTGCCAAGGATTGGGGAGCCATTGCCGGAGCAGGAACTGGTAGTGGTGGAGGAAGATGGCGAAACACAAGCATTGGATCCGGTCGATAATGTCCCGGTTCCAGCAGCATAAAGTGGTGTTCCCCCCAAGTATGATGCTGGTACATGTTGCAAAGGAATGCTAGTTGGGCAAGTGCCTGGAATAGCCACCATTGGTGCGGGACACCATTGCATTGCAGGGTTACACATTGGTGATGAAGACTGATGAATCACTCCCAAGGAAGCAACATTGTTCCAACCTGGATTCCATGGTAATACCCAAGGAGGAACAGGGTGGTACTGCAACAAATTTGATGTATTGTTCTCTGAAAATTCATTTCCTTGAGTAGCGGAATTTGTCACTGAAGAAACACATGTGGATGGCTCCTCTCCATATTCCACACAACTGGAAGAATTTGAATCAGCAATTCTTTTCTGTTCTCTAAGATTAAGCATTGACTCCATTGACTCATAGAGAGGGGCATTTGGACCGAATTTCAACACAGTCCCATTCTCTGTTGAAGGCCTAAAATCACTTGACATGTGCTGCTGGTAACCATATGAGCCTGTGGTTTCTAGCCTAGAGGTTGGAATTCCTTCAGAGTTCACTATAATGTGCCGGAATTGCGAGGCTAGTTGCTTGTTCTTCCGCCTCCCAGCGCCTACAGGAACGCTTCTCATCGTGCCACCAGCAGTCCAATACCTTTGGCAGCTCTTGCAGAAATGCCTAGGTTGATTGACATTGTAGTTATTGAAATAACAAAACTTTGTGTCCATGCTGTTGCATCGCGGACACTGAACAATCTTGTCTGGTTTCTTTAAGATTTTATCTTGTTCAGCATTATCAGTGTCCATATTATCCTCCACAGGATTGGAATTCACTATTGGCTTATTTTCCTTCACATTATGTTCAGAGTCCTCTTTAATATCTCTTGAATCAGAAGGATTCTCTTGTTGCTTAGAGTATTCTGCACAAGGTGTTTCCACTTGTGTTTTCTTTGTGCTGCTGAAAGCATCCTAAAATTTGAAACCACAATCAGTAATGAATCAAGCAAAATAAAAGCTAGTAAGAATAGACAAGGAAATGAAAGCAAGATACACAATTACCATGTTATATTCATTTTCCATCATGGAAGGCAATTGGTGTAACTCTTTCATACCTCAACGTTTAAATACACTATGCATCTATTTTCTAAGTCTCCATTTTTACTACTTTTTCATCCATGTCCTGCCTTATATATTGTTACCTATGTTTCAATTTCAGCTTATCCCATTCTCACTCACCATATGAGCATAAGCATAGGATACCATATCAAAGAAAAAAGAGTGCATATAGTACTGACCACATACTTGAAGATAATAAGACTTAAAAGGCATCAAAGCAATTATGTGCATAATTCCAGAAGAAATCACAAAAGAGAACCTTTAACACTATGAAGAGGGCCAAATTCATTGGAATACATGAAAACAAGTGATATAGAAGGGATTACAAGACCCAATCACATGAAACCAATCCCAGTTATCAAAAGCCTTAGCCTTCAGATGAAACAACCATCTCCCAACACCATTTAAGAAAAAATAAAAAATAAAAAAGATACTCCAATTCAAAATGAAAACAACTTCAATGATATTAAACCCCATATTTGTTAATCCGAATTTGATGTAACATGAAAGACACAAATATTCCCAATCATGTCATCCTCATAAACATTAACAAAACATCCACCCTGTTCAGAAGGTTCTGAACTCTGATAACCAGCCAAAACTTAGTACTAAAATCTCAAAAACCCCATAACATTAAACACAATAAAAATCCAAAATTTACGTGCAATAAATACAAAGCATGAAGATTCATGAAGAAATAAGCTGAAACAATTGTTGTACCGTGTGTCCAGAGTTAGCCGGAATCTGACATTCCGGCGACACCAGAATTTTCCGACCAAACAGCTTGATACCCGAATCTTTGTTAGTCTCAGACATGTTGATGTTGGTGTTGGTGTTGGTGTTGGTTTTGCACACAGTGTGAAGAAGCTAAGCACCTAAAATACCCATTACATAGAACAGAAAGAGATGAAGAATCAGAAAAAAATTGATAAAGATAGTGACTTTTGCATCTGAATTTGTTGCCAATAAAGACAACTTTTTAAGGGTCGACAGGCTTCAACACTTGCACTAAAATCTCTCCTGAGGGAAAAAGGTTCTCTGCTGCAAAAAGCACAAAGAACATGAGGCATCAAAGACTACACTACCATCTTTTTTGGATTTTTCCCACCTTTTCTTTTCTTAAATCAATGGAAAAAAATGCTTCTTTTTACTCTTTCTCTTTCCCTTTTTCAATCACAAACTCTTTTCCTTTTTGAAAAGATTGCCTTTTTATTTGCTGATATTTTGTTTTTAAATATTTTGCCTTTGCCTTCTAGATTGAGTTTCAAACATGGGACCCTGCAAATTGAATTTGAATGCCTTCATATCACTTGGGTTTCTTTATCTTTTGAATTATAGTTTTTTTTTTAATTATAGCTATTTTTTTGGTTACATAATTATAGCTATTTTAATAAGAAAGTTTTCTTTATCTTTTGAATTATAGTTTTTTTTTTGAATTATTGCTATTTTAATAAGAAAATGTATTGATTCAATTAGTAGCTAAGAGCAAGAGACAAGTAAAAGATATGAAACATAAAAATGGGAGAAATAAAGAATGAAGGGATAAGATTCAAATCCTAGTGAATAAAATAATTTACTAACAACCAATTTTTGCATATAAAAGAAAAATGTGTAGGTCTCATAAGTTACTACCTTAATGATTAACTTCTAAACGATTAATTTGACCAACATTTTATAGCATTAAAGACTAAAATTGCCAAAAAAAAAAGACTAAAATTGCCTATTGCCTTTTTTCTATGATGAACTTGATCGACACTAACAATTTTAAGAAACAATTTAATTGTTCATTCTAGCTTTGAATTATTTTATTTACATTTTAAATTAATTAAAATTACATACTATCCACCAATGCAATATTGTTCCAAAAAAAAATACCACTAAAGTGCATTTAGAGTCAACAGTAAGGGTTTCGAACCCGAGACGTTTAATTAAGTCAAAATAGTTTCATATCAATTGATCTACGGATTTAGTTGTATTAAATTTTATTTTTTAAAATAGTTTTTAAAAGGAGATTAATTTTTATGTACTAATTGTATAAAAAATATTGCATAAATATTTAAACACAACCTTTCATTTTCTATTTAAAATATTATTAAATTTAAAATTAATTATGAACTGGCAAAATAAAAAAAAGTGATTAAATAATTGTGTAACTTATTTCCTATATCTGTGGATAGAGATTAATCCCTTTTAAAAGTATTATACTTTTAAAATCGACATAATTTGAAAGAAAAGAAGAAAAGGAAAAGTTGTGGGAGTGTGGGTAGGAAAAGGGATGAGAGTTGGGGTGGAGACAGATGGCAGGTGAGTCAGCAATGTGAGAGAATGATGGCCAAGAAATGAAGATGTTGGTGACATCAGAAAGAGAAAAAGGGCAAAAGCGATTTGATGCTATTGGCATTGCCGACTCACACACCGGAAGAGGGTTCGCTTTACACGCCGCCTTTAGCGTATTCAACACCTGCTGCTACCACTATCTATAACAAATAGATAACAAGATAGATATGGAAATAAATTTGCTGTTTATTCTTTTGATAATATTGTTAAATAAATGAGTATTTGCAAAAAATAGAATATACGATCTTTATAAACACCAAATCACAGAAGATTTTTTTTCTTGCAACTTCAAAACCCAATTATATGGTGACTTGTTGCACTAGACATTGTCCTAGATAGGTTTTACTTCAGCAGAGGTCCGAGATATAATAATGCTTCATGGATTTTCAAGAAGTCAAAGATTTCCAATGATCATACAAAATCCAGTTGTAGATTTACTCAAATGAAACTATCAACTTCAAAACTTTAATATTGCAACGCCCTAGAAAAGTAACTACAATCTATCCCTACACAAGTAAAAACGGCTTACTTGAGCACTTGAGAACCTGAGGTTTTCTGCTTCACACAATTTCTCTTAATTATAATTCAACACTTCATAGGTATCATAAGAAAAGTAGAAAATCAATGGTTGGAAATACTCAATTCCATCATCCTGTGGTAATTTTACAAAATTATGTTCAGGCAAATAAGAAACATAAACAGAACACATTGACAATCATATGCTTGAGATTAGGGTTGATGAAAGAGAATCAGACAAGTCCTTTAATCAATGGCTGAGAGAGATTGAGATCGGTGAAGAGAATTGAAGTAAAGCTTGTGTAATTCGATCGGTGAAGCTTGAGGAATCGCCGAAGAAGACCTTCAGCTACAGATCGAGATCGAGAGAGTGGAGAGTGAGATTCCAAAGAGATGAGAAGTTGTGAGTGGAATCAGGTTGGAATTGTGAGTGAAATAAGGTTGAAATTGTGCAGGTTGAAATCGAGAGTTGAAACGGGTTGAAACATAGCTAGAGTTCAAATCAGGTTGAAATCGTGAGTGAAAAAGGAATCAGAGAGTTGAATTGAGAGTTGAGAATGTGGATTTGGAATCAGGTTGAACAAGAGCTTCCATGGTTAACCAAAGAGAGAGTGAGCAACTAGTTCAAAGAGAGAGAGAGAGAGAGAGAGTGAGATGAGAGTTCAGAGATAGTGAAAATTGGAAATGGGAAAAATTAAAATGAGTTAATTAACGAAATATCTACCGGGGTTATTAAAACATCTCTAACTTGGAATTTAACAACACCTGCTAAATAACTCCCACTAAATAACATTTTTTTTGTAGTGATAGCATATACTTTGGCGCCCAGGTTTTTAGAGATGGTTCCACACATCGCATTTAAAAGGCTCAACTTTTCTCTGTGGTGTCGTTCTTATATCACTTATGTCATGATATTTTAGCTTAGTTTGGTGTTTGTTTCTTTTCCCTTGAATATTTATTTGTCTCATTTAAACTCAAATTCTGGATTTTGAAATTTAAAAAAATTAATTCTGGATTTTGAAGACTTAATATTTGTTATGCTACAAATACTTCTCATCTAGTTAACGCAAAAAAAAAAAGACCCCTTTTCCAGCATATTTGCATTCTTAAATTTCTTTATCTATATTTTTATTTTGCTGCATAAAAATTGTGATGGCCCCATGGACTGCGCAGCTGATTTGCAACATAAGGCCCATTTTTTTGTGGAAGAGAGATCAGACCTACAACTAAGAGCTAGTAAATTGACCCAAAAAAAAAAGAGCTAGTAAGATTTTGATCAAAAAAAAAAACCGAGCTTGATAGGAAAAAGAAACAAGTTCAAGTTGACAAAAAAGAAAGACAATTTGAGAAATAAAACAAAAGTTTACAGATTAAAGGAATGCCAGTCTTTTCATAATTTCATTTTCTGTAAATTCCATAATAAAATAGATAAAATGGATATATTTTTTTTTAATTTCATATCTGGGCATGTTTTTTTTTATATCATAAAGTATTTAAATTTCTCTTCCAATGATTGATTCATAAACCTTCATATTCTCAACTTATATGCATGGACGGATCCATGTTAAGGCTAGGTGTGGCTCCGGTTTTTTTTAATTGTATATTATTAGTGGTAACTCTTAATACATGGTAATAGTCATGAAGTCAGAGATAGAGATGCCAAGAATGAGAGTAAATAAGGATTTTTATTTGTGGATCTTGTATATAATTTTGGACTGTACGTTAATATATTACATAGTTCATAATTGATTATGAAATTTGTTTGATTTGTATGATTTGATTGATTATAGTGAATCTAAGGACCTAACATTTTATTTGCCATGTTTTTTATTTAAGAATGTCTCTAAATATAGGGGAGATCACTTTGTGACAGAGGGTGTTTGCCATCTAATCACCCTTGGACTGTAAACTCTTTTATTTCCATGATAAACTTTCTCTCATGGTTTTATCTATAATATTTATCTTTTTCGAAAAAAAGAAATATTTTCAATATATTTTAGTCTATAATTTCTTTCATGTTTAGCCATAGTAATATATACGATCTGAATCCGCCCCTGCTTATATGTCACCAGCTCTTACTACTTAAATTGAGAACATATTTGAACCTATATTTTAGAAAAAATTTGTTTTGAAAACTTCTTTCAAATCCAAAGCAAAGTGAACACGCCCATGCCCAATTGCCCATAAGTATTCACAGTGTAAATTTGACCCTCCCCACCCAGTTCAACATTGGTGTAGTGGACCATGGTCAAAAAGCCCACATGGCTAAAACCTCCCAAAAGTTAAGAGGTGGAGTCAACCCACGAGTCTTGTGATTTTTAAAAAACTTTCACATCACTCTATCTCATACTTCAGTTTTTTTTTTTTTTAACATCAGAAAGATAAATTGCATCCGTCAGGAATCGATTCTTAGACCTCCCCTAACCAACATATATGTCACCAGCTCCTATCACTTAAGCTATCTTACGGGGAGCCTCACACTTCAGTTTATTAATTCTTCTTTGTTTGGGAGACAGAGAAAGAGAGAAGAGAAAATATGAGCAGAGAAAAAGATGTGAGAAATAAAATACATTTAAAATGTTGTTTGATACAATAAAAATAAAAGATAAAAAGTGAGGTGACGAAAAGAGAGAAAATTATTATTTTGTTTTAAAAACTAATCGGCGATTAAAGAATGATTTCTGTCAATTCTAAATCGCCAACAACTGTTAATTAAAAAAAGGCTTAAATACTCTAAAGATCCCTGAGATTATAAAGGGAATCAAAATCAGTCCCTAAAATTTTTTCCCTTAAATGTTGTCCCTAAAATTTGTTTTTTAATCAAATTGGATCCTTGTGTGTGTTTTAGTCTGATATGGCTTCAATTTAAGCTAGTCATCATTTCCACGAGTGTAATTAACAAATAATACTAAATTATTAATTAAAAAATTCTTATTATATCTTTAAATTATTAATTAAATCTCATAAATCTTAATTAAACTATTTTCAAACAAATTAGACATTACATCTTCATCTTCATCAAACTTACCTATCAAAGCCATTACTATGATCCACAACAGATCAGATATCACTTACATATCAAAAAAACAATCAAAGTAGCTCACTTCACACAGGTCAACCAAACCCAGCGCTGCCAATAAAAAATTTGCGTTTTGTTGCCTGATTTTGGAGGAAAATAAGAAGAGAGAGGGGAGAGAAGTGGTGCAACCATGGTTATTAGAGTGAGGGGGAAGAAGAAGAAGATGATAGAGTAGAGAAGAAGAAGATGCAGTCTGGAGATAAGGAAGAGAATTTTGGTTTAATTTTGATTTGTTAATTTTTTTTACACATATGCATTAAAAGAAATAAGAAATCCACGTGGAAATGATGAATAGCTTAAATTGGAGCCAGATCAGACTAAAACACACGCAAGGATCCAATTTGATTAAAAAATAAATTTCAGGGACAACATTTAAGGGAAAAAAATTTCAGGGATTGATTTTGATTCCCTTTACAATCTCATGGACCTTTAGAGTATTTAAGCCTTAAAAAAAAAAAAAGTCGAGCCTACTCCATTTCTCTCCACTTTAGGGAGATTTCAAAAAGGCGGTGAGGTTCACCTAGCAACCTCCCTCCCTCTTTCTCTCACCCGCTACCAAACAAAGATGTTATATTTCTCTCTTCTCTAACAAACTATTTCCTCTCTCGGTTGCTCTCTTCTCTAAGAAAACCTAATGCTTCAATACACTGGTTCCACCAATCATGAATGGTCGACCCAAACTTAATGTTCCACCCTAAAGCAGTAAAGTGCCTCCTCCTCTTCTCTACCTATAAATTCCTATCAAGATAAAAAAAACACAAAAACAAGTTACATGGTAGCTCAACTTAGTTATATTGTATTATTCTCTTGTACTTAACTGTGCTTTAAATATATCCTAATTAAGGTTAGTTTATTGACTTTATTCAGAAAACCCAACACAATCATGTCGAATGGCCCAACTGCGCCATTGACAATGAGTACGTAGCATTACCTGCTCACATTAACTCTGTTCCAAATGATATACATACAAGTAATTTTATTGGTCCCATTAATGCACGGATAGGGATTATATTAAGTCTTATATATAGTTGTGTTTATGTAACCCAGTCATTATTCGTCTGATAAGATATGTTAATGTATTCATCATGGATATTAAATTTCAACTTATAGTCATCCAACCAAGAAGCAACTTGTTTCTACGAAAAGTAAGAGTAATTTTTTTTTCTTGCAAACAACTTTGAAAGTATATACACTCTTGATGCAGTTCACTAGAGTCATTTTGTATTTTATCATAGGAAGGTTTAAAATTAGAGTTTGAATTGCTTACCTCGTCAACAGTTCAATGAGAAGCCCTCAAACTTTAATTAACGTTATCACTCTCAGAACTTGAGGTAATTACAGCGGCTGGAACCGCCGCTATATGTTAAAATTACATCGGTTTCAACGGATACTATTAGCAAGCTGAAAATCAATATAATTAGATTGTGGCGGCTCCATGTTGATGTATACTGCAAACAATGTCCGTCATTTTATTTCTTTCAAAATATGTCTGTTATTGTGGCGGTTTCTAGATAACTGTCAATTTATACCAAACATCAAAGGTAATTACGTCGGTTATCAGAACTGACGTTCGTGTAGATTACGTTGGTCAAAACCACCGTAATTTACAAAACTTAACCACCACAATTGACATATTTTTTTGTAGTGATCTATATCTATATCATTATTTCCCCATGCAATATAGCCCTTGTTGCCTTCTTCTCTTTCTATCCTTGAAATCATTTTTCCTTTGTACGTAGAGAATGGCAATCAACCTTTATATGATCCGACTTGCCATATTCGAAGTAAAGGAAATTATTACTATATATAGAGGTTGAAGTTTCATTTCTTTTGGTGAACCTTTTAAACTGAGTGAGTTTCTTTAAATTATTTCTTCTTTAGAACTTCCCGAACTTACTTATGAACAATGTGAGATTCTTATCATCAAGATCGTCTTGTGAATCTTTACTTTGTGAGTCATCACAATTTTCAACTTTTTCTTTTTCTTGTGAGAGATGGTCATTCTTTTCTTGACAAGCTCTTCCCTTTCTTTCAATCAGCCCAATTCCAAATCATGCTCTTGAAGTTTTCCAAAGAGTGTCGTTGTTGTGATAAAAGCACACTTAATGCAATCTAGAGCAAGTGCCCTTATCGCTCAAGTAATATAAGAGTGTATGTCTCAGCTATGGAACCCAAAAGTATCACGTGGAAAACTAAACATAAGGGGTGATTCATGATTTAGCTAGTTTAAGACCAAGTCATTATGATTGATCCTAGTTCTTTACAAATCATCTAAGATGAGGTGTGATTGATTCCAACATGAAGATATCTCATCTCATTTTTCTTTGCGAAATCATCTTATACTAGGATAAGACCAAATTTTTGTGTTTGATCCCAATTCTTTACAGATTATCTTAGACTAGCTAGTTAACACCAAGTCTTTGTGATCTTAACCGAGATGATTATCTCATCTTAACTCATTGAGGAATCCTTTTAGACGAAGTTAAAATCATATTTTTTACTGACTTCATTCTTTACAAATCATCTTACGAAGCTGAAACTAAGTCTTTGTGATCTGGAATTTATTATGACATGTAAAAATATATAGTGAATCAGGAATTTACATTCCACCAACTAATGATATGGAGGAAGACAAGCCTCATTACATCTCATATAATACAACTTTTCATATATCTCACAGCACCAAGCCCTTATATCTCATATATATGGAATGTCAAATAACTTAACCTGACAACATACTTCTTTAGATTAGGGACTTCTCTTGACAGAAGAACACATCTCAACTTAGCAAACCAGGACAGATTATAAACATATAAAATATAATAAGCCCATTACTCTTAAGAACATAATGAAATATAATTTAATGTTTTGCAGGAGGTTTTGGGTTATGGGATGGATTTGGTCTTGTTCCCGGGTAGTCTGCAACATCCACTAGCATTCTGCTCTCTACAGCTTCCTCCTTGATTTCCAACACTCCTTGGTTGTTTCTTAACCCCATTACATGATCGTCCTGCAAGTTAAACAATATCACTTCTATGATTGGAAGATATGAGCTAGTGTAGCTACAGAACCATAAAATATTGTTCTCAAGATCACCTTGTATTCAAGATTAATAATAATGTTCTTTTGTTGGCTTTTTGAAGAGAGAAAAAAAGATATCATACAACAAATTTAGGGTTCACTATGATGAAGACAAACCCTAATTGTAGTTATAGAAGGAAAAAGCCATATCATATAGTAGATTGTTATGATCATCACTAGTTAAATTAGGTTTCTATAGAGAAATCAGAACTAGTTGGAATCTAGCTGTTCCCTTTGCATTTTTCTTTTAATTTGAGGACAATAGTCTCAAATGTTAATTGGTTAAGGAAAAAACTGGTTTTGTCAAGCAGTTAGGGCACCAGACATAACCATGTTCCCTTTAAGGTTATTTTTTGCTCACTATTTTTTATTAAGAATTTTTCAGGACATATATGTGACAAAAATATCTGTCCTTGAGATAGAAAAAATTAAAAAAAATCTAGGAACATGTGGTTAAATGAGGACCTTAGCCAGATGATCTTGCAGTATTGATGGATCCACTTTCCAGATCATGGAGCTTCCTATGGATTCACAATTACACAAGATGAATCAGATCAAATAACACTCCTAAATTTATACAGTTAGCAAATGTTGACTAAATGTAACTCTTGAAACTCACTTGTTGCTGGAACAGCAACAGCATATCCAAAGCAGGAAAGACCAAGAAGAATAACCAGAAGTTTAAGAAAGGGTTTCTTCTCCATGATGTTAGAGAGAGAGAGAGGGAGAGAGTGAGAATAAGATAAGAGATTGAAAGAGAAGAAAAGACTAGAAGTACCGAAAAGAGAAGAGAAGCTTGGTGAGATGAGAAGGAGAAGGGTGAAGAGGGTCTTTATATAGAAGAGCAAGGTTACCACTTCTGAATTAAATATCTGCAAAAGATTAATTAAAAGCTAGCACTTGTATGTACGCGTTACAGCAAAGTAATGTGTACGCCGAATGGTCACATATTCTCTAACTCTGACACAATTTGTAATGTCTATGTCCACACAGATGAATTCACAGTGAGAATGGTGTTCTGCCAAGACTTCGCATACCACCTCATGCCTAGAACCGGTCATATGGAGCCTGAAATTTGAAAGATTGGACATATGTAACGTGACCCAAATATGAGAAATTTTCACAACAAAGCGATCTATGAAGACTCTAATATCATATAAGAATTTGAAAGACTTAACGCTACCCTAAAACTAAGTTATCTTATAGAGAGGTGATGATTGCATTCTCACATATAAAAGTTATCTTACTCAGAGGGATTTTTACTTACTAAGCGTGTTAAGTCCGTAAGGCTTAAGAGTGTGTTTTGGGTCAATGAGGACTTGGCATGTTTTTAAAAGATACTATTTATACCATTTGAAATAGCCTGCAATCCTGCATAATTGGACTTCCCCACACTGTATTAACAATTTGGCCCAGATATACCAAATCTTGCAGGTTTAATTTCATGTACACAAAAAGCCAATCTAATACTTGTCTAGTTCCCAATTTATATTACCTTTAACATATTTATGATAAACAAGTTTTTAATACTAAAACAATGGACAATTTTGCTATTAAAATGCAGTGAGCTAGCAACATGTATACAATGTTAATTAGTTTTGGCACACCAAGAAAGAAGCTTCAACAACTGTCGCTCTTGTTAGGGTGACACGAAGGGATGATGATCGATGTTATAAAAACAAAGGTGAGTGTCCTTAAAGAAGGGCATGTTTCCCAAATAATAGAGGTTGGATTTTAAAGCAAGTGCAATCTATTATTCCAGATGTCAGGTGTTCCTTTTTTTCCAATTGAGTTGAGTGCGTTGGTAGGTAGGTGTTAAGCACCCTTACGGCAGTTACGGGTATCATCATCTTTTGCACATCTACACTACAATAATACTAATGAATATGAGTCCAGTACCTAAGGCCCCCACCATTCTAGAATCTCATTATGTTCTAGCTTTCTCAATTACCAAGTGTTTTGGTCCATTCCCAATTACTCCATTTTAGTTTTTTTTTAGTGGGCTTATAACTGGGCTTTCCTGGAAATGATTTCTGTGCATATATGGGGTGATGAGCTATGAGAGACCTTCATAATAATTGATTTTCTCTCAGTTCTGTAAATTAACACACACATATCGTGGGTGAGCTAAATAATATATGTGGTATACTACAGCTGATGAAGCCGCAATATAAAATAAGGCATTAAGTGAACAATAATCAATTTATGGAAACTAAATTTTGAAATATAAAATTGGGTTCATATCATTAATTACATTGTAACCTCAAAGAAAGATGTTTAGTCAAACATCATAAACATGAAAAGCATAGAAATTATAATCGTAGCTAATATCTCCCATAAAAGAAGAAGAGATAAACAAATACAAGAGTCATCTCCATCTTCAATTGGCCTTTGATATGTTTCTCCTCCTTCATGTGCATTTATGGCTCTCCATAATGTTCCTAGCAAGTCTCAAAATTAAACCAAGTTATTTGACCTAGGGTCTTCCTCCTTCTATTTAAAAGAGGCCTAAACACATTCTATCACGTTTTTAGCTTAGCACGAATGCGCTTAACATCAGCATAGTCGTGCTCTATAACACATATGCAGCCCAACTAAAAATCAGCATGGTCGTGCTCACTTAAACTCTTTTTTTCTCTGTACACAAGCATCTGATCACTGATATGACGTTTATATAGATGTTGTGAATAAAATATTTAAATTTTCTATGATTCGATGGTTAAAAGAATTCGAAATATCCATTCTAGGGCGAATACTCAGAGTTGTTAGCTTGCAAACTTTGCCAATTTCACATGTCCCCCCTTTTTCCATGTTTTCCTTTTATGTTTTTACATTTTCCACTTCTGATCTACCTACTACACATTTATCATGAAACACATAAATTTTGTACGAAGTGCAACAAACATGCACAACTTATAGTAAAAGAACATTGAGAAAACACTACAAAGTATTTTTTTTAAAAGCCAAATAATGTTAAGAATAAGGGCACAAGCGATGTCCCAACCCGGTACATAAAGCAATAGGAAAAACATACTTTTTGGAATAGTTTGACTATTTACCTTTTTTTAATCAAGCCATGCCCTCAAATTAAAAAAAGAAAAGAATCAAGCCATATCAAACACATATCGGATCAATCTGGTAACCAATTTTTTTTTTTTTTTTAATATTCATCAACAACATATATTATTTGTATATGTCGATAATTGAGCCTGTGATCAAATAGAAAAGAATAATGTTATGTTGACATCTCTAAAATGAGGTGGAGAGAGGTGGAGGAGGAGAGAGATAAGAAGGAAAGAAAAAGTAAGAGAGAGAAAGTATGAGATGTGATAGATGATAAGAGGAGAGAGATAGAAATAAAAATAAGTGGAAATGAAGTGTTTAGAAAATGAGGTGTGTATATATCATTGTTGAATAGAAAATTCTAAAAACTTGTGGATGCTGCCGGTATGGTAGAAAAACAAGTAGGCCTTTATGATCTTCACAAAAGGGTTTGTCTGTGGATTATGAACCGTGAATGCACCAAGTTTAAGTTAGGTCAGTGGGCACAGAGTGGAAAATATAATTAAATGAATTAAAAGTTGACTTTTTTTAGTTTGTGCGGTACATTATGCATTTGTCTATTAAAGTCTCTTTATTGTGTGTCCCCTGCTATTTAAAGTACAAAAGGGTACTTCTCCCTTTGGCCATTACCAATCTCTTCTTCTTAGTGCTCTTTCCTTTGTAATCCAACTTGTTTGCTTTTTAGTAATATCAAATTATTCAAGATGAATAGAAATTTCCTTAGACTGCTTGGGCTGATGATGATGATCTTTCTGGGTTTCTCTTATGTTCTCAATGGAGTCTCTGCTATCCCTGCAACCAGTAAGCTAGCCTTTAATTTATAGGATATTTAGTTGATTTAATATTATGAACTTGATTTCTGTGTAGAAATTATGTTGTGAATTGAATTTGATTGATGTGTCCTGTTACTAGGGACCCAGAATTTGAAAGATGAAGATACAACATTTCTACCTTCTTTAGCTGAGGTCAGTGCTCATAATCTCTCTGAAGAATGGATTCTCTCAATACCTTGTCATTATATTCAGCTCTTTAATTAGTACTTTTATGGAGTTTACATATACTCCTGGAAAATATATTTTTCTTTATTTTATCATTATTATAATTTTTTTTGATTGTATCATTATTATAATTAACTTCAACACCTAAAGCTGTCGATATGAGTCAAGTCTCCTAAAGCAACTCAATTAATCAACCAGGTTCACACATGAGAGCAAGGATAAAATTATAAAAAGCCTGCAAAATCCTTGGAGGACCGCTTTAAAAAATTCTATATAAAAAAACATATAATTAGAAAAAAAATTAAAAAAATTAATTTTTTTGGGGTTGTGACTCCTACCAACCACTTTAGATATGCTCTGCATGTGGGTTGAGTTTCGTAACTAATTAACACAATTTTTCTCCTTATAAAAAGCTTTTTCTAGACATGTAAACGATAAGACAAACACATATTAAACCTTTTTCAGTTTTTTGAGATCAATGGTATGGTATCTCTCTTTTGATTTTGTCCTTGTTTATTCTGTCATGCAGGTGGAGCATGTTTTTGATGATGCAAACAATAAGGAGGTGCTTGTTGCTATAGAGAGGAGGATCGATTTGGAAACCCATGACTATGATGGAACTGGAGCAAATAGAGACCATGAACCGAAACCCCCTCGAAGGGTTTAATCCCAAAATGACAATGTATATTTAATTAGTTCCACAACCCAATGCTGTAAAAGAGAATATCTATATTGTTTTCTCTTATATATAATCAAACATGCAAGTGGCACCCTTTCCTTATTTAATTATAATGTTCTATATGCACTTACACGGCTTTAATTTGTTTAGTCTTCTATCCAAAGTCATACTTTTTATAAGCAAATGAATTTATAAAGACTTAATACATGGTATAAGTACAAAGAAATACTTAAGCATGCCAATACAAAAGTCTGATAAAGAAAAAACTTAAAAGAAATTAAAGAAAAGAGAGAAAAAAAAATTAATGGTCAAATTAGTCCTTGGGTTTGTAAGCGAGTTTGATTTTAATCTCTCTGAGGAAAAATAGCGTTCAGTGACAGTCATTTTTACAATTGC
Source organism: Lotus japonicus (assembly GCF_012489685.1). Classification (NCBI taxonomy): domain Eukaryota; kingdom Viridiplantae; phylum Streptophyta; class Magnoliopsida; order Fabales; family Fabaceae; genus Lotus; species Lotus japonicus. Next base: position 120,689,052 of record NC_080041.1, on the reverse strand, counting down.
TGACGGTTTTTAACCGCCACTAAACATCATTTTTCATTAGAGGGACTAAAATCAAACTCGCTTACAAATTCTGGGACTAATTTAATCGTTAACCCAAAAAGAAACATGTTATTATTGACATGAGATTTCTATGATCTCCTTACTTTCCAATACTGGTGGTGCACGACCTTGGATGTTAGCTTGCATGACTGTATTACATGAACACAACAAAGGTTGTACTTACAGAAAATATTTTGGCGCTCAAGTCAGTAAGAAAGCAAAGAGAAAATCTTAGATCTAAGAAGAACTCAGAGTTTAGCATAACGAATAATACGTGTGTAAATGAACGACTACACTTGTATGTATACACTCAGAGTCTGCCGTAGCTGTCTCTCCAAGTAGCTAGAAAGTAAAGAGAAGTTGCAACTTCGTTCATAATATATCGATGAAGTGTATTGAGTTTTCATATTTTAAAGTTGTGGTAGTATAAATATAGATGCTCATAATTCATTTTAGTGTTAGGAGTGGTTGATTCAGTTTTAATTATGCCCACCAAACTTTTATATTTCAGAATGATACATGTACCACCAAATAATACATATATTATGTAACACATTTTTTTCTATTCCTCTCTTTTGGTCATGTCATCACATCACATATTAAATCTATCATTTATTTCTCTTTAATAGTTTATCACCATCGGATCGGGTGAACACCAATTTTTATTATTTATATTGAGATTCAAGTAAAGAAAATTTCTATCTTCAGAAAATTGTGCACACAAAAGATATGGTCCCGTCATCTGCATGCATGTGTTATTTTTCAATCACTTAATTGAGAGCATATAATAAATTGTTCATTGTCAAAAACAAAAAAGTTAAAGAGAGTTGCAAAATCTGGGGGTGGCCATGGCACCTGTATGCCACCACGTGCCTCCGCCATGATGTACGTGGTTGGGAAGGTGGTTGAAGAAGGTGCAGTTAATGATGAAGAGTATTAGAAATTGGGAGGCCTATACTCAACCACAAAAGCTAGCTCAAGAGTTGAGGTTTGCACTACCCTTATAAAGGCTATCTATGCTCTATCTCTAGCCAATGTGGGACTTCTAACACACCCCCTCACGTCCAGGACTGAACAACCTGGAACGTGGGATCAACAACAACGGGTGGCCCAATTATGGGAGGTCTCCACAACAAACAACAAATGGATCTAGGATAAGCTCTGATACCATATTAGAAATTGGGAGGCCTATACTCAACCACAAAAGCTAGCTCAAGAGTTGAGGTTTACACTACCCTTATAAAAGCTATCTATGCTCTATCTCTAGCCAATGTGGGACTTCTAACGAAGAGGTGAGTGGAAGAATGGAAGGGGTTGGGGTGGTGGCTGAAGATAATGCTGAAGATAGTACTGGATAATGTAGTGAATGTTCTGTTGATAATGTAGTTGGAGATAATGTGATTCAAGATAATGTTGATGCTAGTTGGAGATGATGTAGTTCAAGATAATGTAGTTGGAGATAAATTTTATTACAAAAAAATTCAAGGAACAAGAATGGGCTTGGGGAAGCAGCATGCTATTTAGGTCCTTTTAATTCTTGGAGTTAAATTTTTCCTACATCAATAGTCTTTGTCAACTTTAGTGGCATGTTGAGATGAAAGTTAGAAGAAATTGGTAATGAGTGATTGGAAGTTGTAATTTTGTGATGAGAAAAGCTGTAAATGGGGATGAGATTAAGTTAATTTGTCTGATCATCAGGTTTGGTGTTTTAGAAGGTCCAATTTTATTAATCTTTAATTAGTGTCTTGAGAATTTTGACTATGCTTCCCATAGTTGTCAAAAAATTCCAAGCTGACAAAAATGATTGATTATTAATTATTACTAATATATTATAGAGTCTTTATTACAAGTGCTCAAATCAATGGAAATCAAATGGTCACCTGCACTGCTGTTGGCGAAAGAATCTATCAGATAGAAGTTTTGTTATCAGATTTTTCAACCTTCTTGAGGCTGGGCCAGGTTTAAGCAGACCATAATTCTCACTTCTCAAACCAGAGCATGCTCTGTTCTTCTTTCCACCACTACCCTGAGAGCACCACCCACCAAAAGAAAAATGCCCGCGATACCGCTTCAGAAGATCCCTATCAATTCTATCAAGAACGGCATCATTTCGCTTGAATTTTCGCGCGAAAGGACGGTTGCTGAGAACCATTTTTCGATAATCTTTGATTCCAAGAGACCTGGGGTGTTGTTTTGGAGGATTGTCCCAAGTAATGTAGTGAAGGTCATGGTTGGCTGTGGTGTTCTTGTAGGATTTAGAGTTGCATATAACTGTTTGGAAATAGCCTTCTGGGGATGAGACGAAGTTAGTGTAGTAGAGGAGGAGGGTCCTTGGAAGATTTTCCCATCCAATAATGCAGTACTCTGCAAAAGATCTTGATAATATTGTCCAAGCTGAACCTGAATTGGGGGAATTCAGAATTTCATGTTAGCTGATGCAAAATCTTACTAGCATAGAATATGGCAGGCATGAAGAGGTCTAATATAATGTAATGATTCAAAGTTTGCAATGTGTGAGAATTTTCCTTGGCACAAAATCTTCTAGTGTTGTGAAATTGGGCTGGACAGTAAGCAAGCCCAAACATTTGTATCTTTTGTGTTTTGTGTAACTACTTTTATCCTCTACGGGAGGCAATTCTGTTCGAGATAACACATTCAAATCTTGGTGGGGATAGTTGTCCTAGAGTTGTTTTTTCTTTTTCAAGCACAAACTCGAAATCAGACTTAGCTCATTCAAAACATGGTATGTATTTGACATAGCTCACTTTAGAAAATAAACAACATGCAACAACTTGTGAGGGAATGAATGATTTGCTGATAAATCAGATAGGGCAGGAAGCAAAAAATACACCCAAAAAAATCCTTGTCATATTAAAAATTTCATAATATTTTTTTGGCATGGCTTACATGAATCTTCAAACCAAAAGTGTAGAGATAAATTAATATTATACTAACTAATCTCTTAAAATTGTGGCACATAAAAAAAACAGAGGACAAACAACACCATTTGGCATTTACAAAATTATTCGTAACATAGTGTATAATATCTAGGATCTCTTCAAAGGATTTGAATGCTCAAGTGAACAAGAGCATCAAGCTTAATTAAAAACCCTGAAGATATGATTAGAATTGGGGGACTTAACTCTGACCCCAAAAGTTAGATTAAGAGGTGATGCTTGTCTTCCCATATATAAAAAGCTATATTTACCACATCTCTTATCAATATGAAATTTCTCAACTGTTTTCCATGACATAAAGTACAAAATCTTTAGTAGTACTTGGACACTCTACATAGAAGTTGACAATTTTGAAAGGATTCCTTTCCTGGTGTCCAACAAAAGGGGGAAGAAGATTAATTGCCACAAAAATGCCTATGGCACTACCCGTGTGAGCTTGAAAATAGAGACTGACTAAGTCTTGAAAAGATAAACCAAACAAAATAAACAAAGGGGAAAGTGATGTGTTGCTAATTAAGACATGTGTGCACCGTCTATATTGCACCCAGAATCTGATCATCATCTACAAGTAAGAAGGCACGTGCATTCCTTGAGTCCACAGCTTATCTAAAAGAAAGCCATCGTGCATGTGCACCAGTGCTCTGTTTTCAAACAAGTGACATTTGTACTTTCCAAATTTAAGCAGAACTGATCACTGTTATACTATTTACATGAACCATTTGTTTTGTATATGGATAAAGTTTATATAGGATAACACTTCCATTGTGTAACTAGTATTAGGTAAGGTAAGTTTCAGATTGCTAGATTCAGTTAAATTTTATTCCGATTTTACATTCAATTTAATCATTTAGAAACTTTCATACGCCATATAAAAACTTGTATCATGCTCACTAAAACTCAGAGTCATGCAAGAATCTAATATATAAAGGGAGAAGCTTTGAGATGGTAATCCTAGAAGTTTTTCTAGAGTTACCATCTCATCATCTTAAATTTTTATTCTCTTGCCACATGAATTTTTAACATTTCTGTTCCGACTTAGGCCTTTATGGTCCGGCCCATCGCAAATTGGCCACCATTGGACTTAGCTCATAGCGTATGTTGACCTAGACAAACGGAGCTAACCTGGCTTGACGACCATTGTCAACTTGATCTGAGTCCGCAACCTGAATCATACTCACAACAAAGGACTCTAGATGGATATTCACATGGAAGAATCCAGAACCAATCCTTCGGCTCATTGATGATATTTCTAGGAGAAGGATCCAAAATCTCATACATGACTGAAGAAACGGATAAGCACCAACCAAGGAGTCTAGTTGGGTCGTCCAATAAGGTATGAGGGACAACGTCCTCTTTTAGAATCCAACGACACCCTGCATCCTACACTTAGCCCATAAGGAAATGTTACCCTTGCAAGACGATGACAAACCGTCAACGATACTCTATAATTAGTGTGTGACACTATTCATCATGTGGGCACAATTTACCCTAATGTTACTCTGAAAAATTATACCTTACTTAGGTATTGAAGTGTCTTAATTTGCAGGTACCCCCACGCGCTCTCAGCTTGACGAAGGAGAGCGACAGACGTTACACCAACATGTTGGCGGAGTACGATGAAGGACCCCAACATTATGATAGAGGATGGTGGAGAATCCTCAACGTGGCGACGAATGACCTTTAATTTGTATGCACTGACAGTGTAAAAAGTTTTACATAGTCATTTAATCACATCCTTCAATTTCTTATTTTAAATATTATTAAAATAATCATGAGCTAACAAAATGAAGGGTTGTGATTGAATGATTGTGTAAAACTTATTTAACCGTCGGTGAATAGAAATTAATCTCTTTTAAAATTATAGTCACATTATGGGCATCAATGCCATTGCCAGCTATCACCATTCACCAACCATTTAATTAGACTCACTCACCGGCAATATAACTGAAAGGGACTTTTTTTTTCAGAACATTGATACTTTAACCACTACACGTTACTTCTGATACATTACAGATGTTTGGTTTATGTTATTTCAAAAGTTATAGCATTTATCATTTTTAAAATTAATTTCCTTGGATGTGATCTAATAGAAAATTCTCTAACTTGAGTGATGTGAATGTTTATAAACTAACTTACAAGATGGGAAATATAAAATAAAGATGCGATGTAAGAATTGAGAATATCCATGACAATAAAAACATAAATACATTGATGCAGTATGCATATATATCAAGGGACAACTCATGAGTATAGTATTCATATTTCAGAGAATCACATGGTCCACATATATGCCATTTAAATACTTAGCAAAAAGGGTAAAGATAATATGCCGTGTAATGAAGGGAACAAATTACTATAATATGCGTGTAACATACATCACACAAACACAAAACCACAGTCTAGAATAAGCAAAGATTGATGAGAGAAAAATACCTGTGTAGAGTTTAAAAGATGTTGGTAAACTCCTCTGCTTGATAACCCACCAAATCTCTGATTTATTGAGACTATAAAGCCCAGGGTCTATCATTATTGGCTTCCCTCTCTTATTCCTAAAATTGGGTATTAAAATTGTCAGAATTTTGGGCAAGGTATTGAAGTATGAAACAGAAAATCCTATGAAGGAAAAAAATTTGAATGCTAAATTTCTTCCCGGCTATCCCTGAAAGTGTATGTGTCGGCAGATAAATCTCTAAAGAAAAAGGAAATGTCTATTGCTGCTCCTGATTATATTAAATGCCGGTCAAGTTAGTTCCTATACTTACTTGATCATATACACTAATTTGACCGACATTTTATACAATCATAAACTGCGAGAGAATTTTCTTCTTCTACAGAGTAACTTTTGCTTCACACTTAGAACAAAATTGAGCATTCACTCAAACATTAACACTTACAATTTCCAACCCAAGCGACTGCTATGCTGTATGAAATTGATATCCCTTGGAACCTCAGAAAAAGCCTGGATCAGATCTGGATTCAAAGAGATTCATACCAACTTGAGTTAATCATTAACATATGCAACCACCACTCTTCAAATTTCAGATCATTTCACAAACCCAATATAAGAAAGACAAAAAATTGCAAATTGAAACTATCAATTATGCAATTGGCATAGCATTTAAGGCCACTCACCATACCATCTTGTGTAACTAAGGGATAATCAGATGCACTAAGATTAATAAACCAATCCCATTGACATGTCCTGAGAAGTATTGCAATAGCATGGAGTGTGGTTGCAAGCATTGTTGGTCCTCTGTAAGTGACCAAATTGCGTTTCCCCACAATCCAAACATTCCCAACTTCACCATAAACAGGATCACTAGCCACATGTTCTGCCACATCTCTATGTTCTGCTTCTGGAGCCCCATAATCCATGTGAATCAAATAGTAGTTCCCTGGATGATACAGCACCCTCAGCAGCCTTTTGAGTTTCACAGAATCTCCTTTGGATGCAGAGATCAAGTAGGCAAAAGTAACAGGGTATGATGAATTGCTGGCTCTGATGAAACTGAGGGAGTCTATGTTAACATTCCTGAAGGTGGAGATTTGTGTGGTTAGTCTTGTGGGGATGAAGAGAAAAAAGAATAACACTGAGGTTAGCATGAAGAAAACCATGAAAATTTTGAGACCCATTTGAGAGAAAATTGCAAGAAATTGAAAATTTGAGGGAGAGAAAGTGAAGAAGGAAGGTGAGTGATAAAAGCTATAAAATGTTAACCAACACATTGGGATGTGAAGATCAAGATATTATAGTGGGAGTGGGAATTACTGAATTAGGAAGAGTGTGGTTTACATTATATTGGGGTTCTTTTCTTTGAACTGAAGGGCCTCCATTTGTCAGTAAATTGTCGGTTGAGAGTGGAAGAGGTAGATTCGAGACTCGAGAGCTACATTTGGCACCCCACTCATTAGAAATGTCATCTCACTTTCGGAAACTTAGGTTCCGAAATATTTCGGAAATAAGGTTTCCGAAGTATTTTTTCACTCAAAAGTGGGGTGTTACATGTATTTTGCACTACAAATCATGAATTAATTTCGGAATATAAAGAACCCGAAAATCCGAAAATTGGGGGTGTAAAATCTAAGGATTGTGGTGTCAAATCCAGCTCAAGGTAGATTCTGGTGAGAACACTTCACATGCCTCATAGATATGGCTACTAGTAGTGGCTATTATTACAGATTCACAGTGTGTTTATTAGGTAAGAAAAATATATAAAGGAGATTAAATAAAGAAATAGAGGGAAATATGCTATTTTTTATTTTATTATTATAGTAAAACAAGGCGAAGACGGGAAAATCCAAGAAATATATGAATCATGAGAAAATGTTCTCGAGGGTTAGCTCAAGTGGTAAGAGCTAGGGGGACATAAGGGTTGGGGAGGGGAAGGTTCAGGGTTCGAATCCTAGAAGAAAAATTTGAAGAGATTTTCTAACTTACTAACAACTAACCACTAACATTTGCCTATAAAAAAAAGGAATCACAAGAAAATAATTTTATTTTCAAATTATTTATCGATCCATTGTTCTCTTATTTTAATGGGAGGTCTATTTGATAAATGATTAGAATTATATTATATTAATTATATATTTTTTCTTTTCATTCTTTATCTAACTAAATATATGGAGATTTTTATTACTTTTGTTTATTCAAATAATATATAAACTTATCTTCCTATGTAACCAAAAAGTAATATATAAACTTTATTATTTTTAGCTAAGCTTTACATTGCTATTTTTGTCCTATTGTTTCATAATCAATTATTTTGATCCCTATGATTTTAATTTTGCAAATCAAGTTTCCATAGGTTTAGAAAAATTGACCACATAGGTCCAACCACTAGTGTTCAATCAAGAAAAAAAATGGAACATGGAAACAACTTATTTTATGTGTAAATGTAAGTTAGAAAACAAAAGTAAAATAGCAATACAAATCCTCAAATTAGTGAATAGCAATACAAATCCTCAACCAAAAACTAAATAACACTAATATATATGTTACGTTTCTTTTTTTTGGTCAATTAATTTTTTAATTATTAATGAAGTGATTCATTTTAATTGGGCCTAAGTATTGTAATCTGATTGGTACGGGTAAAAGTGTGGGCCAGAACCCTTTGACACATGATGAGTAGGATTAGGGTTATAATAGGTTTGACTAAGGCTATGTTTGGCATGTCATTTCAGCTAGCTTATAGCTTATTTTACTAGCTTAAAGCTTATTTGACTAACTTAAAAGCTCTTTAAAAGTGTTTGGTGAAGGAGCTTATTTTAGTAGCTTAAAGCTTTAAGCTATAAGCTATCTCAGGTAGCTTATAGCTTAAAGCTTATAACTTATTAAATTTATTCTCATTTTTATCCTTATTATTTTATTAAAATTCTACCATTACCCTTATATATTTATAAAAATACTAAACCTATTTTTCCCTCACATTTACGTATGCAGTTTCCGCCACCATTCCCGCCACACCGCTGCGCACCACAAGTATTATAAATATTATATTAATAAAAATAAATATTATATTTTTAAGATGATAAATAACTGGAGCTAATAAAAATATTTAAAGTGATAATAATTTTAATATTAATATCATATTGGTATTAATGTGAAAATAAAGTAATGTTAAATATAAAAATAATTATACAAGTATGTCCTTTTATGTCATTTTACAATTTCAGCTTGTTTAACAGCTAATTTTATCAAACACTTTTTTCAATCAAGTAGCTTTTCAGCTTTCAGCTATCAGCTAGCTTATAAGTTTTCAGCTAGCTTATCAGTTAAACATGTCAAACATAGCCTAAGTCTCACTACATCAGAAAATTGACTTGATAATTGTGAAAGAGAGTGTGAGATACGGAGGAAGATCTCGTCCCTAAACATGGTAGATATTCTTTTCTTTTCTTTTTTTCTAAATCAAGGACAGCCCTCCTTCTTTCCCAAAACAGTATCTTCAACAAGTAAGTGTTGATGTTCTAATTTCATATAGTTGCTTTATAAAATTTTCCACTTACATTTGGTATCAGAGGCTAGATTATATGAATTAGAACCCAATTGTTTTTATGATTCGTTCATTGCTTGATAATTATGAAGCATGTAAATTCTCATTGTTTCTGATTAATTCCTACTACTGGGTAATTTACTAATTTTCCTGCGACATGTTCGTTAATTAGCGTATTTCAATCCCCAATTTTAATCCTACTCTGTTCGACATATTGCCTTCCTTTGTGCCTTAATGTGTATTAGGGTATTGATTAGACTATGATTTTGTGGCAAAATTTTGATTGCAAGTTTACGTTTGGTTCCAAATGAAAATTTTAATATTAGTTGATTAGGAAAAAATTCTATTCAAAGAACATGTACACATACATATATTTTCTCCCTGGATTCATAATACGAGACTGTGACTTCACGTGATATACACATGTATTGTTTTGGTTTTATATTATATTATACCATATTGAAATTTGAGATTCTTTGAAATTCATGAATTACCTTATCTGAGATAAGAACATGGAATGGAACATTTGCAAAAAGAATTCGATGCATTTGCTTTATTGTTGAGTACAAAACTAGTTGGGAATGGTATATTGTGTTGAGTTCATGATTGAGCCATGGATTTTGAGCAAGAAAGGTTTGATTTTTAGGCAAGAGCTTTCATAAATATTGTGTGTGATTACCACCAAAGTGAGCTCATACATTTTAGTTTATGAAATTTTGTTTGTAGTTTGAGGAATGTTTCTGATCACTCTGCATAATTGTCTTTTCAAAGGTGAGTTATTGTATGTAGCGATTGAGGTTGAATTGAGGATGACTATTGGGGGTACATTGGTCTATAAATTTATTTATTCAGAGAAGATAAATTCTTAAACTTAGGTCCCGTTTGGAAAAACAGCTTAATTAAGCGCTTATGATATAAGCGTTTATTCATAAGCTATTTTTAAAAATTTATTGAAATAAATTAAAAATAAGTTGTATATAAGCATAAGCTGTTTTTCATAAGCTATCCTGAGCAGCTTATGAAAATAAGCTGAAAATAACTTATGACAGATCATAAGCTGTTTGCATAAGCTCTCCTAAACACTGACATAAGAGCTTATGCTGTCAGATAAGCTCAAATAAGCTCTTCCAAACTGGGCCTTAATGTATGCTCAATGAGTAGCTTATTCTTGAGATTTATAGATGATGTTATCAGGGTGAACTGATTCAGGGAATATATCTGTCCAAAGAGGATAGATTTTAAAAACCAATATATGCTTGTTGAGTATCTCATCTGAGGTTTTGAGTTCTGACCTTAGTCATAACCTGGGTTTGCGCATTCTGCTCAACATGATAGTTTGTGTTAATTAAAGCTATATCTTGCCTGTATTATTTGTTTTAATGCATTCATGTGTTGTCTTAACAGTGAACCTCTTTGTGAATAACCATTATGCTTCTATTGTGATCTGACTGGGTCTAATTATAAGAAGATCGATGCAAGACTTAGTTTTCATTAGGAATTGCTAACGTTGATGTGACATTGCTTGAAAACAAATTGTCATCAATGCGCAAAGTACACCTAATGAGAAGGAGAAATTAGTTAAGTGGGAGAGTTCAAACCGTCTTAGTTTGTATGCTATTAAGAGGATCATTTTTGAACACATGATCAATAGATTGCCTGAAAATGAAAATGCTAAAGATCTACTTACTTTTATAGGAGAGAGGTTACAAGTATTTGATAATGCTGAATTTGAATGTTTAATCAAACAACTAACTGACATGAAATATGTTAACATTGCGGGCCTAACGGAGTTCATTATAAAGATGGTTAATGTCCAAACCAAATTAAAATGTTGTAGATTGATCTAAATGATAATTTCATCTTGTCCTATGCCTTAAACAATCTACCTGCTGAATTCACACGAATCAAAATTGTCTATAATATTATTCGTGAGAAGTGGACCATCAGTGACCCCATTACTAAGTGTATAGCTGAGGAAGAGAAACTTAAGAAGAAAAGAATGATTTGACCCTTCTGATTTTTAATGTTAAACCCCATTCAATTTGAAACAATATAAAAATACTCTACTGCTTCTCATGGGAATCATGATTTTAGAAACCAGGTAACAATCAAAATCATAATGTTGGAGGTTATAATCTTGTTGCCTTCAAGAACTCATCTTGGTGCTTCTAGTTTAAACAAAAGGGGCATAGGAAAATGATTCCTTTGAGAAGCATTAAGAACATTTTTCTTATGTTTCCAATTAATCTTACCAGACTGAGGTTTAGTGTGAAAAGTTAGAAAGGCTAAATCACTTTTTCTTTCTTGAGTTTCTCTTCCTCAGTCACACATTTAGTAATAAGGTTATTGATGGCCCACTTATCATCAAAGGTATTATAGGCGGTCTTGATTTGTGTGAATTCAGCATACAAGTTGTTTAAGGCATGAGACACAATGAAATTATCATTTGGGTCAATGCTCTGGGATTTTAATTTTGTTTGGACATGAACTATCTTTAGAATGAACTCGTTCACGCTCCCAATTTTATATTTCATGTCAGTTAGTTGTTTCATTAAACATTCAGATTCACCATTATTAGATACCCGGAACCTCTCTCCTATAGCGGTAAGTAGATCTTTAGTATTCTCTTTTTCAGGCAATCCACCGATCAAATGTTTGGAAATGGTCATCTTAATAGCATACAACGAGGCATTCTTTACTATTCTCTTTTTTAGGCATTCTTATATCTTACTATAAAAATTAGATTGAGGATCACTTTTATATTATGCTAAATTTGTATATTAATTTAATGATTCTTATGATTGTTAGGGTGTAAATTTAGCAATTCTTTCATTCTCTAAACAGTGTACAATTACGACTCTCTCATCGGTTGAGAATCTAGTAGTTGTTGTTTTGCTTCGTGATGGAGGTAGCGATAGTAAGAGATAAGAATAAGATGGTTCATATGAGGAGTTATGGCTAAGGAAGGAGGTACCGACCAAAGGTAGCAACGAAAATGGTGGCTTAGAGAGTCATAGGAAGCCACTTCAGGGTGTGGTTGTCTTTTGTCTCTTCTAGGGTTTCGTCCCTATTCAATAATGCAAATTATTGCACATAATCTACTATGTGAGAGTTTTTTCCCTGTTGTTTGGAACCACTTTTTGTTTATTTAATTATAGATTAAATTTTTTTAATTTATTTTTAATGAAATGGCCTCCCAATGACATAATTAGCAGAGTCACGTCATTAATAAAGGCCAAGTTATCAAGTTCGTACGCTATATAGGCCAAATGGATAGGAGGATCAAAATTGCACAGTTGTATTGATCAAAATTACTCATTTTGAACAATGATGACTAAAATTAAACAATCGTATTATTAGTTCAGATCCAAATTAAAGTGCCCTACTTTTATTTTCGGTAAACCACTCAACGACCCATGATCCATACTTCAAGTTTTTCCTTGAAAGTTGAAACGTATACATAATTTGATTATCTTACAAGTCTTATTTTGCTTTCAATCAACAAGAGAGCTGTAAATTAGGCAGGTAGTGCTTCAGTTGTTAGCTTTGATGTCTTTATCTCTTTCAACAAGAAAAGACAATTGGGTTGTTATGTTATATTTGCACTTTTTATTTTGTTTGACGTGAACCATATCTTTCTTGGAGACAAGTCAATAGCAAACTAATAATTAAGAAGGATAAAGGGAAATATCAAATATATATTAACATAACCAATGTCTTATTTGTTCGATTTCGTTGTACTCACATACTTAAATTGGTGATGATTTATGGATCAGGGTCATCTCACCACATTATTAAGCGTGTAAAAGAGTCTCACTTATTTATTAAACATAAAAATGTTAATTTGAGAGAATTTCTACAAAAAAGGATCATCATATCAAATAATCAATTATTCTAAAAACTTAAATTGTTGGGTTGGGTCAAATTTTTTATATGAATGATTTTATATTATTTTGTCTAATACACCACTTATCCACATAAAAAAGAAGTTTTTACTTCTCCCATTTTAGCATTGAAATTCATGAACATATATACATTTTGCACCATTGCAAATTCAGTCATATGTGTACTAGTTATGGTGTATATTGTTATCGTATAAAGACATAATAAAAACTCACAAAGCCAGTAAAATTTTAAAATGTGTCACGTTAAACAATTAAATTAATTAAAAAATACTCAAAAAAATTGGATTAGAAGTAGAAATTAGTTAGTAGTTAGTGGGTGAACCAAACAAACAAGCATCTCCTTTTAAAAAGAGCCGGTTACATTCCACACTTTCCTCTTCGAATCCAACAGCCATTTTTCCTTTGAAATCACCTGAATGGGCCACGTGGACACCAAGCTAAGAGAAAGCTCCTGAAGCTTCCACATCACCATGACAGGTCATCACATTGCACAACCAAAACAAAGACCTAAAGGTCCTAAACTACCAAGCTACTCCACTAAAAAATATTTGGTATTATGACAAAATTTTATATATTTTTTTAAATGTCCCAATAAAATTATGACTCCTGTATTCGTAAAAAATAATTAAGAAAGGACCAAAGACTATTTCTAAGAACATACTATTAGATAATGTTATTTTATATTCGGTAGATATTATTACTAATGATAGTCATGAGATTAATTCTCTTTAGGCTTGAAGATCACATTAAGTGAGTAGACTACTCCCAACAAATCAATCTTCATACATACCGTTTTATAGATCAAACTCTAAATTAATGTTTAGAAAGCTCAGCTATCTATTTGCACTTGTTGGTTATTATTAGATAGCTTTGAAAAAATTTGAAAAAGTACTAAATTCCTTCATCTAATTTCAATGAGTACAAGATAAGAGAATTTTCCAAATATACTACTATAGTCTATATAACTTTCAAGAGTGTGGCGTAAATTGTGGCATAGATTCAAGGAAGATCACAAGACTTGGGCCATATTTTAAAGTTTCTGACATGTAAAATTGAGAATTCTCCATCTGGGTTGGCTCATTCGTGGGGACCAAGAAAGTGAAAGAAAATCAAAGAAACTCTTTGGGAATGAAAATCTAACTGCATTTCAAAATTCAAATACAATAGCGTGAACAATAATGGCTATGATGAACAACTTCAACATCACAACACAACCACAGCTCCTCCAAGTTCAAGTTCAACAACACAGTCTTCCATCCAATCACCCCATCAAGGTTTGTTTTTGTTCTCTCTCTTGCTCTTTCTTTGTTCCTTCAATCTTTCTTCTTTACCTTTTCTTTAAACTGCAACTCCCTTTAGCATCAAATTTTCTTCTTTCAAGTTTCACTTCACCATCAAGATTGTCTGCTACCGACACATCCATTTCTCTTATTGCCTGATTAATCTATACTATAGAAGCCTTTCTCTTATATAAACTACACTAAACACCCTCTGCATGTTGATGTTATCTATCTTTTGATTGAAAAATTTGAAGTCAATTTGGTCATATCAGGCACAAGATTCAATCTTTCCTAACAAAACAACAGTGGCGGGACAAATAGTGAGAAGGGTCTTCCAGATTCTGTTCTACTTGCATCTGGTCCTGATTTCAGTTTTGGTGATTCTCCTCACCATCTATGGTCTTGTCTCAGATTCTCACACCCACCATTTTCATCCTAGGAAGTGGTACCCTCCACTTCTAGCATCAACAGTATGTGCTGGAATTCTTGGTTTTACATGGCAATGGATCATTTCCTGCCACCCCACAAAGGCATTCAAGGTAGCATTTTGGCTGAGTCCCCTGCTAACATGTGCAATGGGAATTCTGTTTGTGTGTATTGGCTCACCAGTGAGTCTTTCAGCTGGTGTGATTGCTTTGGTTTTTGCAGTTATTCAATCGTTATACGGTTGTTGGGTCAGTCCACGATTCGAATACGCCACCAGAATCTTGTCAGTTTCAATAGCTTCTCCTCCTGAAAAAACCCAAGGGTTAACCCTTTCATCAATCCTCATTAGTGTCCTTCTCTGCTTTTTTCTTGTGGCCGGGATCGGAGGCGCTAGAGCTCTTGAAAACAGAACCAAACTAGCACCCCTTTTCATCTTAGTGATCCTGCTGAGCCTGGGATGGAGTATGCAGTTTCTTAAGAATGCAATGCAAGTCACAATTTCAAGGGTCAAGTACGTGCATTTTGCTGGAGGAGCTGCTGAAATTGATACAAGAGTGGCAATTTGTGACACAATCAAGTACTTAACTGGAAGTGTTTGCATTGGATCCATCCTTGTCCCGATCTTCGGACTCTTCCGGGGCTTCGCGCGATCAATGAGTCTGATTGGAGGGCACACAGATGAGTTCATGTTCTCCTGTGTTAGTTGCTACATGGGGATTGCATCTGTCCTTGTGAACTTTGGGAACAGGTGGGGTTTTGTGCATGTTGGAGTTTACAACAAGGGGTTTGTGCAGGCTTCTTCTGATGTTTGGGAAATGTTCAATAGAGTTGGATTGGAGCAACTGATAGACTTAGATCTCACTGGAGTGTTCTGTTTCTTTAGTGGGGTTGCTGCAGGTGCAATTTGTAGTCTGGTGAGTGGAATTTGGAGCCTTGCAATGCATAAGAGCTATGCAATTGAAGTATCCATTTATGGTTTCCTCATTGGCTATTTCATGGTAAGAACTATGATCTAAGAACTTGGTTGCATTTGACAATTTGAATATTATCTTCTCTTTTTTTTTTCATCCATGTTCAAGCTAATTATCTTCACCTGTGATAAAAACACACTAATTGTGGTGTCAATGGCTTCTGCAGTGTCGGTTGGCGATTGCGTGGCCACAAGCATGTGTTTCAGCTTACTATGTTGCTTACGCAGAGAACCCACAGAGCACTCAATTTGACTCCACTATTCCAGTACGCTTGGAGCAGCTTCACAGATCTCAAGCTTTGCAAAGATTCTGAACCAAACACTTCATGAGATAGTATGTTTGATGATAACATAGTTGGAAGAACAATTTTTCATTGTACATAGTGATTTAATTTTGATGTAGATAAACGCATCATAGGATTGAACATGAACATGTTTGGTTTCACATTGAAATCGTTCACAATCACTTCTTCTTTATGAAGGCTACTTCCAGTAGCTAATTTCAGAAGCACTTCTCCTCCTAATACAGAATCCTACAAGTTTCCAAACATACACCAAAGCAATACCAGAATCAGTTAAATAAATTGGTCATGGAGCATAATAATACTAGTATGTATACCTAATAATACTAGTATGTATACCCGTGGAGTATACTAGCATAATAAATCTCAAGAGAGATTGAGAAAGAAAGAAAGAAAGAAAGAAAGAAAAAAAGAAAAAAAAGTAAAGAAAAGAATGGTGAATGAGATAGTTGGTAAAAGCATGAGAGTGATTTATCATTTATGATTGGTTTAAAGTGTGATTGCTTTCTTAGCTTGTTGAGTTTCTTTGCATATCTAGAAAAACCAACTTTCTTTGAAACCCGACCTCATTACAACCCTCAAAGACCTTAGAGATCCTTGATTGAACATGCAAATTTGACAAATGTTAAGACAAGTAACAAAATTGATTTTTGTAATTCAGTGTGTGAATGGAGTGAAACACTTACCTTACTTTATACATAATGAGATACTGATATGTTGAGCGAATACGTATTTCTTGGTTCGAAAGGAATGGATTGTATGCTTATTGATTTTCATGATGAATATGCATTTGTGTTAATTTGTGTTACTGTTGTGTTATCTTTTGTGGTCTTCACATTTTGATTTTGGATCATTCAGTTTGAGATTTTGAGAAATCATGCAATTTAAGCTTTATAGAATTCAGATTCCATGCCTCTTGAATGAAAGTCAATACCTTTTGTTTGAGGACAAACAAAGTGTTAAGTTGGGGGAGGTGATAAGTGTTCATTTTACGTATGTTTGAATGTCATTTTAAGCACTTATTTGACTTGTATGTTTGCATTTTTTATCATTATACTCCCCAAACGAGTTAACTTAGTACGTATTTAGCTTTAACATAAATATAGTGAAAATATCATTAATTTCATGTTCTAACTTGGAGTTTTGATGTAGGGAAGAAATTCAAGGAAGAGCCAAGTTGGAATTAAGAAAATGAAGATTTGAAGGCTTGATGCTTAGCACGAGGAAATGGTGCTTAGATCCATTCTGGCAAAAAGACCATGGCGCTTAGCGCCAGAAAGTGGCGCTTAGCACCAAAGGCGGTGGAGAAAACCCAAGGGGAAAGTAACAGGGGCGCTTAGCACCAGAAAATGGTGCTTAGCACCATTCTGACGGATTCAACTTTTATTTAAGGGCCAGAACACGTTTTTGTGGGTATCTCTCCATTTCCTCTTCGAATTTCTCCCATTTTTGCAGCAAAACAGAGCTAGCGAGTTGGGCTTCATGGAGGAGAGGTCCCTGGGTCTAGGATTGACGAATTGAAGCTCCCGAGCATGGTGGCGACCGCCGAAGACCGTGACAACCTCTCAGAGGCGATGGAAAGCTTGGGAAAGCTTCTATCGCCGTGGATCCTTCGCCGTTCTTCTAGGTTTCATCTCTTCTTCCTTATCCCTTGTATATGTTGTTTCTATTTTTGTATTTAGCTTGTTGAAACTTGATTCTTTGATTTGTTCTAAACTCATTCATTGATGTAAATGGAAATATTTCATGTATGGTGTTTCTTTCTATGCTTCATGCTTCTAACCTATCAATTGATAATCAAAAGAGCTCCACTAATTTATAAATAGATCGGAAGGTTGATATGAATTAGTGCATGCTTAGTTCAGTGAAGGTAGAACGCCTATGTCGTAGGTCACAATTTGTGTGTTAAAGTTTTACTTTCTTCGCTTCAAGTATTGATTGGTTTGTGTTAGATTCCTATGGACTAGCATGATATCGGGAGATAATTGCGGGTCCGGTTCAAGAGAGAAATCACTCAGTGAACTAGTTGTCTTAGGGTGATAATATCTTGAGTAGGAGCAATAGTGGATTTCCACGTGACAGGTGGGGTTCTTAGTTCTAACAGGAGTTTCCGGAGTGACAACGGAGATTTGCAAACCTAGGGTACCTTGTCTTAGGATGAATTGGTCATTGGGAATGTCTTTGAGAGATAACTCGAGCTATATTATTCCTTTTGGATTTTCTAGATGGTAAGGGATTACGTCTAGGAATTTCAACTGATAGATTCACCTAGGCTGGGGATAGTTGGGTGGATAGCTCTCGACATCATAAATGAAATGAACCATTACAAAAGTGTTTGAGTTGAAAGCAATTAAAGGATTAGCTGAAAATGCATTCTAAATATCTTTTCTTCTTTGTTACCTCAGTAAACCTTCTTTTATTGTTTTCTTTTATATTAAAAAACCATAAAAACAATTTATCAAACATCTTTTTATCCGCTCAGATCGATATTTAACTGGTGGAACTGATGTTCACACAATCCCGGAGGACGATAAACCCGTATCTGCTTTGCTATGATTGAATCATAAGGGTTTAGTTCCAAAGCAGTACAAACAATGTGGAAAAAACCTTTATCAAATTTGGCGCCGTTGCCGGGGTTTGTGTTTGTAATGTTGGTGAAACTAGTCGAATGTTGATTTGAGTTGTATATAGTGTAAATATTCCATGTTTTGCTCTTGTGTGTCAATATCACTGATTTGTTCTTGTTCTTAATGCTTGTTGTAGCATGATCAATTACAACATGATCTGAGGTTTAAAATTCTTTGAATCAGACTTAGAATGAATCAATTAATGAATTTAATCTCAATTAGGTTCATTAGTCAAGAATTGATGATTTGACGCATAAGATGTTATATATAGGTGAGTTGTGCATCTTTGTTGGGTTGTTGTTCTTGTTTTCAATTCCCTAAGGATTCCTTACTTTTGGTTCTTAAATAATCTTTGCAAGTTTCAATGATGAAGTTCTTCTTTGGAGTTATGTAAATCAAGATAGAACCATGAAGTTTTGGAAACCATGAGTTTTGGTGTGTTTGTTTTCTATGCTTTTGTGACCTTTCTCTTTTGACTTGTAGCATAAGTGATTTTGTGAAGTTGTGCTTAAAGATGAGTTTTCATGAGTTTCACAAGTCTTATTTAACATATTGAGATTGTTCAATGATTTTGGAAGTAAGAAATGTCATGAAATCAAATTTCAGGGGTTTGACTTGCTGGAATATGCATGTAGAAGTGAAAGGAATTAGACTATGTGGTTTTAATAATAAAAATCTGCGTTTGAGACTTCTAGCAGAACCAAAATATCATTTTTCATGCATATAGAATGGTGGAAAACAAGGATAGTAAGTATTGCAAATTTTGAGGCATGTAGTTGTGCGTTTCCAAGTGAAAAACAAGTCCCCCTATGTGGCTTCTCTGCATAGCTGTGAAAAGTTGCTTCCAAATTCTCTTGTACAAACTCATTTTTGTGTTTGAGTGTGGTTCTTCAAGTATTAGATTAGTTTTTAAGTTGACCTCTTTAATATTGTAGTGAAAAGGTACGAAAACTCCTCAGTGTGTGAATTCTTGATCGTGAATTGTGATTTTGAGTAAACATGGTCAATTGTGTGTCCTGAGGCTCTCCACAAGCTCTAAATGGTATAAATGAATGATTTTGAGGCCTACCAAGAAAGAAAAGTGAGAAATGCAAAAAATAAGGTATTGAGTTGTGAATGTGCTTGGAAATTGCATTTGAAGTGGTCTAGTGTGTAGTATGTTGAACCTTGGGAAAATTGTGCTTGAAATGCTAATTTTAATGTTTACACAAGTTTCATATGGTATATACATGTGTTCGACCCAATTGACATGTGCTAAAAGTGAGAAAATCAAATTTTGGCCTATTTAGTTGTGATTTAGAAAGCTTATAAAGTTTGGTAAATTCGATCTTTGAAACTTGTGATTGTGAATTGAATTATGAAATATCAAGTTCTCAACAAGTTTTAATTGATAATTGAAGGATATTAGTGAGTGAAAGAGGTGAGCATATTTGATAGAACATGTTTTGAGCTTTAAAGTTGTGAAATATGCATGATTTGGCTGAGAAATTATGCAGATCTGGTGCCTACTGTCAGATTGGCGCTTAACGCCAATAAATGGTGCTTAGCGCCACCCTAAAAAAACAACAATGCTCTCATTTCTTAAAACGATCATAACTTCCTCGTTTCTTATCTGATTTGAGCAAATGACCACTCTCTGTAAAGCTCTTTAAGTTTACTTTCATATGAACCAGAGTTTAGATTGTTTCAGTGAAACTTATGATTTTGCTCATTCCATTTTGTCTCCTAACATAAATTGTAAGTGATTGTCAGCAGTAATCTTTTGTTACTGGTGTTGCTTGGCCTGAGGACAGTCCAAATTTTTCGAAGGGGATCATTTTTGAAGAATACAGGATTGAGCTCGACATATCATCATGAGGGAGTTCTTTTTCTTTCTTTCTTTTCATTTGTTTTTAGTTTCTTTAGTATAGTAGTTTGTGAGTAATTAACACTTTATGATGAATTTCATGGAGAATATAACTGATTTCATTGGGCATGGTTGATGAAGCATTAATATAATTACATGATATGTTTTTAAATGAGATTTGAGCTGTTTGAGTCCATGATTTAACTGGTGTCAGCGCTCAAAGATTGCATAACATGATATGATTGTATGATTCACATCGAATTGATATGCATAACATGAAATTTTTGAAAATCAGGGAATGCTTTGAACCTAAGCCATGTGAGGGAGTGTGCCTATACAATTGTGAGCTGAGAGAATCATCACTGTTTTGCATGATTGGTTTTGTTTGAGTCTCCGATCGTCATTTTTGTATGTAATTTCTTGAAAGTGATCAAGGCATGTTCTTTCTTTAGTGCTTACATTGCCACTTAGCCAAATGACCATACCCTTTTATTACGAAATCAATTGTTCAACCCCATTGAGCTTGAAAAGGAAAGAATTTAGGATTTATTTCTTGTTTATAACCTTGAGCCTAAAAGGAAAACAATGATCTCACCTAAGCTGAATAGGCTAAGAGAGCATTTGCAAGATATGGTTATATTCAAGTTGGGGGGAGCTATTGTTGTGTTCAAGTTGGGGGGAAAGGCATGTTGGTAAAAAAAAGTTGAATTCTCAATCTCTTGTGTATATGTATATAGTGTGAATAGCTGTAAAAAATGTTGTCTCTTCTTAAAAAAAAGAACAAAAAAAAAGGAAGAGAGATTGAGAAAGAAAGAAAGAAAGGGAAAAAAAAAAGTAAAGAAAAGAATGGTGAATGAGATAGTTGGTAAAAGCATGAGAGTGATTTATCATTTATGATTGGTTTAAAGTGTGATTGCTTTCTTAGCTTGTTGAGTTTCTTTGCATATCTAGAAAAACCAACTTTCTTTGAAACCCGACCTCATTACAACCCTCAAAGACCTTAGAGATCCTTGATTGAACATGCAAATTTGACAAATGTTAAGACAAGTAACAAAATTGATTTTTGTAATTCAGTGTGTGAATGGAGTGAAACACTTACCTTACTTTATACATAATGAGATACTGATATGTTGAGCGAATACGTATTTCTTGGTTCGAAAGGAATGGATTGTATGCTTATTGATTTTCATGATGAATATGCATTTGTGTTAATTTGTGTTACTGTTGTGTTATCTTTTGTGGTCTTCACATTTTGATTTTGGATCATTCAGTTTGAGATTTTGAGAAATCATGCAATTTAAGCTTTATAGAATTCAGATTCCATGCCTCTTGAATGAAAGTCAATACCTTTTGTTTGAGGACAAACAAAGTGTTAAGTTGGGGGAGGTGATAAGTGTTCATTTTACGTATGTTTGAATGTCATTTTAAGCACTTATTTGACTTGTATGTTTGCATTTTTTATCATTATACTCCCCAAACGAGTTAACTTAGTACGTATTTAGCTTTAACATAAATATAGTGAAAATATCATTAATTTCATGTTCTAACTTGGAGTTTTGATGTAGGGAAGAAATTCAAGGAAGAGCCAAGTTGGAATTAAGAAAATGAAGATTTGAAGGCTTGATGCTTAGCACGAGGAAATGGTGCTTAGATCCATTCTGGCAAAAAGACCATGGCGCTTAGCGCCAGAAAGTGGCGCTTAGCACCAAAGGCGGTGGAGAAAACCCAAGGGGAAAGTAACAGGGGCGCTTAGCACCAGAAAATGGCGCTTAGCACCATTCTGATGGATTCAACTTTTATTTAAGGGCCAGAACACGTTTTTGTGGGTATCTCTCCATTTCCTCTTCGAATTTCTCCCATTTTTGCAGCAAAACAGAGCTAGGGAGTTGGGCTTCATGGAGGAGAGGTCCCTGGGTCTAGGATTGACGAATTGAAGCTCCGGAGCATGGTGGCGACCGCCGAAGACCGTGACAACCTCTCGGAGGCGATGGAAAGCTTGGGAAAGCTTCTATCGCCGTGGATCCTTCGCCGTTCTTCTGGGTTTCATCTCTTCTTCCTTATCCCTTGTATATGTTGTTTCTATTTTTGTATTTAGCTTGTTGAAACTTGATTCTTTGATTTGTTCTAAACTCATTCATTGATGTAAATGGAAATATTTCATGTATGGTGTTTCTTTCTATGCTTCATACTTCTAACCTATCAATTGATAATCAAAAGAGCTCCACTAATTTATAAATAGATCGGAAGGTTGATATGAATTAATGCATGCTTAGTTCAGTGAAGGTAGAACGCCTATGTCGTAGGTCACAATTTGTGTGTTAAAGTTTTACTTTCTTCGCTTCAAGTATTGATTGGTTTGTGTTAGATTCCTATGGACTAGCATGAGATCGGGAGATAATTGCGGGTCCGGTTTAAGAGAGAAATCACTCAGTGAACTAGTTGTCTTAGGGTGATAATATCTTGAGTAGGAGCAATAGTGGATTTCCACGTGACAGGTGGGGTTCTTAGTTCTAACAGGAGTTTCCGGAGTGGCAACGGAGATTTGCAAACCTAGGGTACCTTGTCTTAGGATGAATTGGTCATTGGGAATGTCTTTGAGAGATAACTCGAGCTATATTATTCCTTTTGGATTTTCTAGATGGTAAAGGATTACGTCTAGGAATTTTAACTGATAGATTCACCTAGGCTAGAGATAGTTGGGTGGATAGCTCTCGACATCATAAATGAAATGAACCATTACAAAAGTGTTTGAGTTGAAAGCAATTAAAGGATTAGCTGAAAATGCATTCTAAATATCTTTTCTTCTTTGTTACCTCAGTAAACCCTCTTTTATTGTTTTCTTTTATATTAAAAAACCATAAAAACAATTTATCAAACATCTTTTTATCCGCTCAGATCGATATTTAACTGGTGGAACTGATGTTCACACAATCCCTGAGTACGATAAACCCGTATCTGCTTTGCTATGATTGAATCATAAGGGTTTAGTTCCAAAGCAGTACAAACAATGTGGAAAAAACCTTTATCAGCAGGTTATTAAGCTCATTGAAAACTTTCCTCATACGTATGTTCTCATTGGCCATCATCCCTTGCTGCTCCAAGCCTTGTTCATTGGCTTTATCTACTAGCTAATTGGAGAGGTACAGGTTTCCTCTATTGTTTCCAAACATACATAAAGTTGAGCCAGTGTCACGAAGAGAGCGAATGTACAACACATGTGTTGTCCAAAAATCTTCTATGGCTTTCACAAAACGCTTCATGGATTTTTTTCCTGCCCTTTCAATGGGTCGCCATTTCTCCTGTATTCCAGTATGAAATGTTACTGGGAAATGGGAGCATCCCATTAATATAGGGTAACTTTAATCTTCATAAAAAACTCAATCAACATATGAGAGCAAATACATGACACCAGAAAATTTTGTGTTAATTATAACTAACTTTACTTCATTTTCTAATAATTTCCATGAACTTCGGATCGTATGTCTTTATGAGATGCCACAATTATTTTTCTAACATTCAATTTTGGGTTAAATATTCTTTTCGTCCTTGAACTATAGCGAAATTTTGGTTTCCATCCCTCAATTAAATTTCTGATGGTTTCTGTCCCTTTACTTAGTAAACCGTTTGTTTTCCGTCCTTTGACCATTTTGACCGTTGATGTGGCATGCCAGCTTGTAGGTGACTGCTGAAATGTCAATTATTTAGCCGGTTTTGAATTATTTTAATTACACGTGGAATATGCAGAGGGACTAAAACAAAAAAAAAGTTAAAATTGCATTTTTAACCCATCATCTCCATCCCCAATCATCTTCTCTCCACCATGTTCTTTAAAATCCCAAAAAAAGTGACCCTTAAACCCAGAAACAACAGAAACATGACCCAAATCCAAACCAGAATCTTCATCTTTTTCAAGTATCTTTCTTTTGAGAATCAAAAGAATATAAATAAATAGATAGAGTTTCAGGGTATAAAAAACCCGCACAAACAAATTGAAAGCACAAAACACAAGTACAGGGTATTACACCCAAATTGTAGAACAGAAAACAACATTAGAAAAGCAAACATAAAGGAAACTAGACTAGTAAAAGTAGAGCTGTTTTGAGACTTAAAGTCCACGCATGGCCAGTGCTGCGTAATCCACAAACAATAGAGGACCCAGAAAAACGCAGCAGATCAGGTGTCATACAGCAGCATACCAGCACAATTAAATTAAAACGCAATAGACATACAGCAACAAGCCTCCAAAGCTAAACATAATCAGCTCCTGGAAGCAGAACACCACCAAATATTTGTTGATCTGTTGTATCCTGACTTGTGTAAAACCCATAAATTGTAGGGAAAAAATCCTATCTTCATCTTTCTCCCTTCTGTGTGTGTCAACTGAAATTATACCTCTCTAGTTTCCTGTGCATCAGAGGAGGGAGAACCAAAAACCCAGCAAACCCAACCCCCCTTCTTCTTCATCAAATCCCCTCCTTCACCACCGTAACCCACACAACAACACTTCCTATTTTCACTTTCCACACAGTCACAACAAATGAATTTAATGAATCAGAGGAGAATCTATCAAAGCTCAATCAATCCAACATATTTAAAAACCCATATTCATCTCTTCAAACTAAGATTTGGCCCCAAAAAACCCAAACCCAGCCCCCAAAAAAGACCCAGATTCGATTCAACACATTTAGAGGTTGGTGGAAGGAGAGAGGAAGCAGATTGGATTCGTGGAGTCGCTGGTGAAGTAGATCAGAGTCGTGGAGGCGCTGGTTTGATGGTAGAAGGGCTTCTCATCTGCTTCGATGGCAGATCCGACGCTCGGATCTGTGGCTCGAGAAGAGAGATCGATAGAGACGTAAACCATCTTCTCCATCGTGAGCTCCGTCCCGCTTCTCTCGTGATTTTGCCTTTGCTCCAGTCACCCTTCAATCGCTCTCTTCCTTATGATCTTGCTCTCTCAATTTTGCAAGAGGGTCGAGGTCTGGTGGTTCAAAAGATCTGGGCGTGGGAGGGTTTATATGTTTGAGAAGTATATATTTTCTGGGTTTTTCTGGAATATGAAGATGATAAGTTAAAATAAAATTTTAACTTTTTTTGGTTTTAGTCCCTTTGCATATTCCACTTGTAATTAAAATAATTCAAAATCGGCTAAATAACTGACATGTCAGCAATCACTTACAAGCTGGCATGCCACATCAACGGTCAAAATAGTCAAAGGACGGAAAACAAACGGTTTACTAAGTAAAGGGATAGAAACCATCAGAAATTTAATTGAGGGACGGAAACCAAAATTTCGCTATAGTTCAAGGACGAAAAGAATATTTAACCCTTCAATTTTTTTTATTTCAATATTATAATTCAGTATGAACCTTCTCAAATGATCAAAAGTGCATATACTTCAACTTAATAAATGTGTTCAAATACAAATTGAGTGCAAGGTAAACAACCATCATCCCAATCCATAAAATTTATGTTCACTTTTTATCACCAATGCAAACGAACATCCAAACATTAAACAAAATTTTCCAATCTACAGGAAATGTCTTGTTTTATTTTTTGCAGTCAATGCATGGAGTTCCAGATTCTACCTACCTAGAGCTTAAAGCAATTATACAAATGTTAGAGTACGCTTGGGAATTACAATTGAAGTATCTGATTATTGAGACCGACTGTCAATTCTGTGCGGAATGGATCAATGTATCTATTGATCCAACTCACGAGTATGTGGACCTTGTTCGCAAGATAATTGAGTCCAAGAATCGGGTGGGGTGGTTTGTCATTATAAAAGGGATTGTGAGGGAAGGGAATATGGTGGCAGATTTTTTTAGCTAAAACTGCAAGATATGGTTCCATTCCCCTAATTAAATCTAATGATATCTTAGCTGGGAACCGTTACAGGCGGACTTTTTCAGAACGTATGGAGGAATTGATTCAAAAGGACAAGGATGGAAATTGGTACCTGAGAGTCCGGAAGGAGGTTGGTGTTCTAAAGCAGAAGAAAGAAGTTGATATTTTAGTCATCGAAAGGAATAGCAGCATGCAAACTGTGCAGTTTGAAAGTGTTTTCCCCGAACGGAGGTCCAAAGCTTCTTTCACGTTTGAGGCATTGTATAGCTGCTGTTGTCTGCTAGAGGCTTGCTTCAGAGTTCTGATTTCTGAAAGGGACGTTGCTGGTGGCCCAGTAGAGTCAAAGTCATTCTGAGAGGCATTATCCTAGGAATTTTATCATGTGCTTAGATTTTAATTCAGATAGTGTCTTCTTTGAGGATTTTTAACATGGTGGATATTCTTGCGGTGTATATGAATATCCGCATATGAACTTGGTCAATTCATGGGTAGATATATTTTTCTCTGGATTTGAACTGATTGAATTTAGCCATTTAGGCAGCTTGCTTCTTCATGCTTAAAAAAAAATGTTGGACACCATACCTTAGTCTGTAGATTACAGGAATTAATTCATACGAAGTGGAAACAAATGCCAAGCACCCATGCCCATTATCTTTGAACATATACATCATAAAGAGGAAATCCCAAAATTGATAGAGAATGGTCCAGCAAAACAAGTTTGCGACCGACCTCCAAATCTACAGATAATGTGATGTTACATAAGATTTACTAAATAACAATTAAAAATACAACAAATCTATCTGGCACATTTTAAATTAGAAATCAGATATAATAGATGAACCAAAAATCACGTCGAAAGCAACCTTCGCATATGGAAGATAGCAGGCCAAAAAAATAATTTAATTTTTTTTTCCAATATTAGACAATAAAATATATACTTCATCCAAAACGTGTAACCGATACATAAAAACAAAGATATCTTAAACAAGATTGAAACCTACTTGGGAAAAAAAGTCCCAAAAAATCAAATTGAACATTTGAAAAGTTCTACTCCAAATACAAACAAGCATAAAAGCATTAGATATTGCCAAAGATAGGGTCCAAAAGAAGGTAACCTAGCTTGCTAATAAATGAATTGATGTTAGGCAAGCAAGTAAAAAGTGAGACAATATAAAAAACAACTAGGAGTTGGGAAACTATGAACTACGAACTAGAAACTATTACTAAATGTTTTATGCTTTTAGGGTTGTATTCTTATAGACATATAAGGTACGACTTTTGCAAGAAGAATGGCAAAACGAGGAAAAGTTTTCCAATCAAAATTTTAACAGGAAAGTTTTACAATCTACCAATTATATTATCTCTGATGCAAACAAACACTATAACATAAGACTTAAAAAAATTCAATCTACAATACCATATAAAAAACTTTTAACAGGAAACAATGAAATCTTACTAGCAGAAAAGTCACTTTAATTTGTGGAAAAAATGTATTCTATTAGGAGATTTTCTCATTGTATTAAATAAATTTCACACTCCAATGTGTTCCTTCTATTGGAATCTTCTAATCTTTAATAATCCACTCTCATTCCAAAGAAACATCATCCCTAGCTTAAATGGAAAGCTATATTCCTTCCTTGAATAGGTTTTGACATAATTTGTGTCATTTTTTGAAAGCTAGCTCTAGCATCAATGTCGCCTTGACCTTAAGATTCGAAATATGATTATTTGAATCTCTGGGTCTACGAATCAGTTGTCGAGTTGCTCAATTAGGTGCGTTTCGAATTGATGGCACTCATTCATGCCTCTCCACATTGTCATCGAATTGGCAACATAAAAAAATACAATGAATGCTTGATGAGACCAGTAGAACATCAAAGTGGAAGAACATAAAATGAAAATACAAACCTCTCCACAAGCTTTTGGAGTTCAGGGTAGAGTTTTGCTTTCCTTAAACTACTCATTCGTTCATAAATTTTAATGAATGAACTTGAAAATGTAATCTACAAAGCAGACAGTTGCGCACACACTCTCAATTATTTCGTTTTTTTTAACCAATGGCATCAAATCAAATATGTATAAAGAAATTTCAATGTGAACATTAAAAATGAGTCTTTGCAAGTACTGTAGTAGCCATTAATCAGTAAAGCAAAACATACATGTAGTATAATAACACGAGTCAAGTCAGTTATAAGTGGTCATTAGAGTCTTCCAACTTTTTATATCCAAAGGAAATCCTTAAACAAAAAATAATTCATATTCGCCATCAAAAAGTTCAACACTAAATTGTTTTTCTAATAACTGCTCCTACATAAAAATGTGGTTATGCTCTGTTATTTGAGAAGTTTGGTACAATGCCTCAAAACTTTCCATGGCCACAGTTGAAAACGTCATAATTTCTTGATAAGCTTCATGATAACCCGTGAGCAGTCTAGTAAGTATTGTTCCTTGTTCATCAGCCACTGAATTTTCGGTACGTTGTATCCTATCTTTTAATTGATTCACTTGTCTTATCGGTACATGAATTGCACCAGGTTCCAGTGGAACATCCTTCTTCTAAGGCTTGAAGCTCAGTTCTCATTGATTGTAACTGGGACTAATGTTAACACGCCACCTTTAGTTGTTCCGCAATGAGTTGAATCTTGCTCAGCAATTGTTTTAAGCTTTCAGCCGTTATGTTTTCCGTAAAACCATCTACAACAGAGTCCCGTTATCTACAAATTGATTATATCTTTAACTTTTCAATGCTTGTTTCCGAATGGTTTTGGGCAACCCTCGTAAGAGTTAACTTTATCCAAATCTTTAGACATTGCATGTATATGCATTGGACCTTGAATATGTTTAAGAATGATTCGTGTCATTTCTTCAAGGATAGCTCTAGCACCACTGTTGTAAAATCCGATATATGATTATTTGAATCTCTGGTTCTAGGAATCAGTTGTTCGAGTTGTTCAATTAAATGTGTTCGGAATTGATGGGACACATTCATGCCTCTCCACATAGTCATCAAACAGCGAACATAAAAAGCATACAATGAATGCTTAATGAGACTAGTAAAACATTATAGAGGAAGTACATAAAATGAGAATACAAACCTCTCCACAAGTTCTTTGAGTTGAGGGTTGAGCTTTGTTTTCTTTAAACTGCTCATTTGATCAGAAAATTTATCTATATGACCAGAAGCAAACATAATATATTGATTGAGTTTTTCTAGTTCTCTCGTTGTCTTCTCGGAGCCCTTCAGTTGTAACTCTAACTTCCTTAGCAATTTCACCTTCTTCTCATGCTCCATCTTTTTATTCCTTTCATTCTAAAATTTAATAAAAAGGTAAGCAACAATTTGAACACAACCACTAGTTAGTTAGTTGTAAAAGAACGCATATCTTCATCTGCTCATTTGTTTTCCTAGCTCTAGCATCATTGTCGCCTTGACCTTAGGATCCGAAATAGGATAATTTGAAGCTTTTACAAATTAGTTTCAAGCTTGAAGCTCAGCTTTCATCGATTGTAACTTCCACAGTTGTTCACACTCCACTTTTTGTTGACCCACAATGATTTGAATCTTGATCAATAATTGTTTCAAGCTTTCTGCAACTGTAATTTCTGAAAAACCATCCACAATAGAGTCTCATTAACTGCACATTGATTCTATCTTTGACTCCTAAATGCTTGTTTTCGGATGGTTTTGGACAACCCACATAATATTTAACTTTATCCAAATTTTTAGATATAGCATGTATACACAGTGAGTCTTGAGTAAGTTTCAGAAAAATTCATGTCATTTCTTTAAGGCTTGCTCTAGCATCACTTTTGCTTTGATCTTATGATCCTTAAGGATTATTTGAAGCTCTGGTTCAATGAGTAAGTGTTCAAGATGCTCAATTAGGTGCGTTCGAATTGATGACACCCATTCAAACCTCTCTGCATGACCATCAAACCAACATAAAAAACATAGAATGAATGCATAGTAAGACTAGTAAAACATTAAAGTGGAAGCACATAAAATGAAAATACATACCTCTCCACAAGTTTTTGAGTTCACGGTAGAGCTTTGTTTTTCTTAAATTGGTCACACGCTCATAAATTTGATCTATAAGGCTTAGGGCTCATATCTCATTGATTGTAACTTGGACTATTATTCACACTCAACCTTTTGTTGACCCACAATGAGTTGAATCTTTGTCAACAATTGTTTCATGCTTTCAGCCGCTGTGTTTTCAGGAAAAATCATCTATAATATAGTCTCATTTTCTGCCAATTGCTTCTATCTTTCACTCTTTTATGCTTCTCTCCGGATGGTTTTGGGAAACACGTGTAAGAATTTACTTTACCCAAATCTTGAGACAATGCATGTATACGCACTAGGACTTGCATAGGTTTTATAATAATTTATGTTATTTCTTCAAGGCTAGCTCTAACATCACTGTTTCCTTGACCTTAGGATCCAATATAGGATTATTTGAAGCGTTGGTTCTACGAATCAGTTGTTCGAGTTGCTCAATTAGGTGTGTTTGGAATCAATGACACTCATTCATGTCTCTCTCCACATGGTCATCAAACTTCCAACATAAAAAGCATACAATGAATGCCTAGAGAGACCGGTAAAACATTAACGTAGAAGCCTATAAAATGATCATACCGACCTCTCCACAAGTTTTTTTGAGTTCAGGGTAGATCTTTGTTTTTCTTAAATTGCTCATTTGTTCAGAAATTTTATTTATAAAGCTTGAAGTTCAACTCTCATTAATTGTAACTTGGATTGTTGTTCACGCTCCACCTTTTGTTGACCCATAATGAGTTGATCAACAATTGTTTCAAGCTTTCAACCGCTGTGTTTTCTGGAAAACCATCCACAACAGAGTCCCATTGTCTACCAATTGCTTCGGACTCCTCAATACTTATTTCCGGATGGTTTTGGGCAGCCCCTGTAAAAGTTAACTTTATCCAAATCTTGAGACAATGCATGTATACTCACTAGGCCTCTAATAACTTCTCCTACATAAAAATGTAGTTATGCTCTGTTAGTTGAGAAGTTTGGTACAACGCCTCAACTTTCCATGGCCACAGTTGAAAACGTCAGAATGTATTGAAAAGCTTCATCACAACCCGTGAGCAGTCTAGTAAGTATTGTTCCTCATTCATCAACCATTGAATTTACGGTACAATGTATCCTATCTCTCAATTGATTCACTTGTCCTATCGGTACATCAACTCCACCAGGTTCCGGTGGAACATCCCCTTCTAAGGCTTAAAGCTCTGTTCTCATTGATTGTAACTTGGACAAATGTTAACACGCCACCTATAGTTGCTCGACAATGAGTTGAATCTTCCTCAAAGATTGTTGTAAGCTTTCAAGTTTCAACCGTTATGTTTTTTGGAAAACCATCTACCACAGAGTCCCATTGTCTGCAAATTGATTTTATCTTTAACTTCTCAATGTTTGTTTCCGGATGGTTTTAGGCAACCCTCGTAAGATTAAACTTTATCCAAATCCTTAGACATTGCATGTATATGCATTGGACCTTGAATATGTTAAAGAATAATTCGTGTCATTTCTTCAAGGCTAGCTCTAGCACCACTGACCTTAAAATCCGATATAGGATTATTTGAATCTCTAGTTCTAGGAATCAGTTGTTCGAGTTGTTCAATTAGATGTGTTTGGAATTGATGGGACACATTCATGCCTCTCCACATGGTCATCAAACTGCGAACATAAAATGCATACAATGAATGCTTAATGAGACTAGTAAAACATTAAAGTGGAAGTACATAAAATGAGAATACAAACCTCTCCACAAGCACTTTGAGTTGAGGGTTGAGCTTTGTTTTCCTTAAATTGCTCATTTGTTCAGAAATTTTATCTATATGGTCAAAAGCAAGCACAATATATATCTTGAGTTTCTCTAGTTCTCTCGTTATATTCTCGATGCTCTCGGAGCCCGTCAGCTACAGCTCTAACTTCCTTAACAACTTCACATTTTCTTAGTCTCCATCTTTTTATTCCTTTCATTCTAAAATTTAATAAAAAAAGGTAAGCAACAATTTAAACACAACCACTAGTTAGTTAGTTTTAAAAACACACATACCTTCACCTCCTCATAAAGTCTCTTCTCCCAAGAATAAAACATATCCACAGTGGAGCGACAAGGAAGTGTTCCGGCAGTTGAACTATGTACTAGGAGTTGGGAATGGAGTTTCTGCAATTTTAACAACTAAAAAGTAAAAACATCTGATAGTCAGGACTTGTTTCACTAAAATTAATTGTCCTAAAATATTTTCTGAACCTCCGCAATGTTGTTCTCCTATGAACCAAGTTGTTAGTATAAAAAACTAAAACCTTCATTCACACTATCATACCTAACCAACATTCATCGTATAGCTTGGTCTCCAATATATCTTCGACCATGAATCTACCCATGTCAAACTATGAACTACAAACTATGCGAAACTTACCACTTGTCAATTCTTACAACCAATCATAAAGTCACTATGTTGATGCCTCATCATGCATGTTTATCATTGTTCTAACTATCATCATCTATCCACCTCCGAAATGAAAACTTTTCTACTAGCTTTGCATAACTCAATCATTAAAAATTATACCATAAAACGTAATTTATTAGAGACATATAAGGGGTGTCTACTAGGGTGGACATAAAATTATACCATAAAATTATGTGGTTATGGTTGTATTGTTAGAGACATATAAGGGGTGTCTACTAGGGTGGACACTTTAAAAATTGGTCCATGGATGGTCCACTATTAAGAACCACTAGATCTTAGAATCTAGGAATATTCTATAAATGAATGACTATGATTGAAAGGATGATAAAAGGGTAAAAGTGTAAAATTCTTTCTCTTATTAATAAAAAATAAAAACTAAAAAAAATTCAGAAATAATAAAACCCAGGAACATATGAATGTTGATCTTCTTCATCATTTTCATCATGTCACCCACAAAAATTCAGAAATTAAACATCTTCATCTCCCAAACATTTTCATCATCAACATCATTCTCTAACCCTTGCTCAACCCAGATACAATCCTAAAAAACCAAATCTCAGGGAGCCTTAACCCTTGTGTTATCAGATCTAAAGGTCAGAGCTTTATCTCCGATTCATCTAACACATTTAAAATCTATATTCATCTCCGTCGAAAATTCCACTTCACGACAAAGGTACTTGCGTTAACATATCTAAGGGTCGAAGCTTTATCCCCTTAATAGAAAAGGTTGAAGCTTTACATGTCGAAGCTTTATCTACTTATGCTATCAAATCTAACAATGGTGAAGATGAAGATGTGATGAACATGAATGGGGTTCTACCAACCTTTCTCTCTGCAAGGCTACTTTTTATTTTTCTTCTATGAAAGTCACAACTTCAAGTTTTGGTTCAGATTGGGGGGAAACTCATTTGCAGTTTGAGTGTCTCTGGAACAACCACACAAGTTGGGTGTGTTTTGTGAAATAAAGATAAATATGAATGAGACCTTCAAAATAAAGATCTAAAAATTGTTGTCACTGTATCTCCTTTTTTAATTCTTTTCATCCATGCTTTAATAATGGAGATATTCTTGTGTGCGTGGTGCTGGAGTTGGTGAAATGGTGAAATGTAAAGAGCGAAGAGAATGCAGAGAAAATCATGAGAATGTGTATGCTGATGTGGGATTGAAGAGATGAATAATTTATCTCTTTGAGTGTAAATTACTAAAAACACCCTTGGTCCATGGGTGGACCATTTTTTAAAATGACCACCCTAGTGGGCACCCATATAAGGCACAACTTTTGCAAGAAGAATGGCAAAACGTGGAAATTGTTGCTCAACTCCAACCATCTATTGTGAGTAGTCTAAATATTAGTTCATGCAAATATTGACTCCTCTTAGATCACCTTTTTTCTACTACCCTGCTGTCCCTCATCTTGGGGATGATGAGTTTTATTTCTGTTCACGTTTAATGTGGGGGGGAAGTGTACGGCCTACATGGTGTTCCGGGAATACAAGGTGTCTTTTTTAACAAGAAAATTTTCAACTAACAAATTATATTATGACTAGACATAAGGCTTAAACAAAATTTCCCAATCTACAATACCATATAAAAAAGTTTTAACATGAAAACATAGTATCTTACTAGCAGAAAAGTCACTTTAATTTGTGGAATAAATGTATTCTACTAGGAGATTTTCAATCCTATTAAATAAATTTCACACTTCACTGTGTTCCTTCAATTGGAATCTCCTAATCTATCTATATATATATGTAAAGGAGACTTGAACTTTTTTGCATTGATTATCTTACCTTTGTATTAAATACATTAGAATAAAATACAAAACTAAAAAAAAACTACATCTACTTTATTATTCATTATATTAATGAATAATTGTTAAACCTTTCAATTTCCAAATTAAAAAAAAAAATTCAATTTCACATATTGTAAAATGATTTTTAATAATTATTAAATTTTAACTATTAATTATAACTTGAGGACAAATTTTGAATAATAATAATTTAAATTGACTACCTTTACATTAATAAAAATATAAAGTAAAATAAATTTTACATGTATGACTAATTGTAAAAAAATTTAAACTCTAATATATTATAATTATAATTATAATTTTAAGGGTTAAGCATCATATTGGTCCCTGTCTTTGTGTCGCCGTCTGATGTAAGTCCCTTACCGGAAAATTTATTGTAAATGATCCTCGTCTTTGAATTTTTTTTGGAGCGGATCCTCGCCGGAGGTTGGAGCTCCGGCGAATGCTGAAATGACATGCTGACTGGGTTTATTGAGGTGATGTGGATTTAAAAAAAAATTAAATTTAAAAAAAAATAACCACATCATCAGAAACTTTAATTTATTTAAAACAATAAAAACAATTATCAAAACTAACCCTAATTTAATTAACAAAAACAAATTTCCCTCAAATTAACCCTATATCATCTTCATCAAAACCAACCCCATGTTCATCTTCATCAACTACTCTACTGCTAGAAATCAAAAGAATCATAACAAAAACCCTCATCGTGCCACTCCCAACGGCATATCCTCACCAAACACAATTTCTCTTCCTATATCTGTCTCCACTGCCACATGTACGATTTCTCCGTCTAACTCGCCGATAACTGCCGCGAGTTCGGCGCTCTGAACCTGATGTGCATGCACAGGAACACGGAGAAGATGTCTTCTTCTTCTCGTAACCTAATTCACCACGAAGATGTTCATCTGGGTCATCTCTCTCCGTCGCTGATTCGGACTTCCTCTCCTTCTCTTTCTCTCGATCTGGACCCTCTGTTGACTTGTTGGGGTTACGGGTTGGGGTTTGGGGGTGAGGTTGCAGGTGGGTGAGGGTGAGGGTGAAGGTGAAGGTGAGGTTGGAGTTTGGGGGTGAGGGTGAGGTTGCAGGTGGGTGAGGGTTGAAATTGGGTGAGGCCGTGAACCCTCACGGGCCGTGAGGGTTGGGTTGCAGGTTGCAGGTGGGTGTGGGTGAGGGTGAGGGTGAGGTGAGGCTACAGGTCTAAGAGATCAAAGAAGGAGAAGAAGCACAAGACAATTTTGGAGTTGCATTTTTCTGGGTTAGAATGATGAAGATGGACCAGTAGAGTGGATGATGAAGATAATGAAGAGTTTTTTTTGTTACAGTTCAGTTTTATTTTTTTTGTTAAAGAGATATTGAAGGGTTTAATTTAGTGACAAATGTTTTTTGTGGTTCTGGGTTTCGATTTAATGTTTCAAGTGGCAGAGTTGAGTTAGTGTGTTGATTTCCCCTGTTACTTGCTTCTGCGTGTTTTGGTTTGGCCCTGTATATACTCTTTGTAAATTCTGGGTTGTTATGCCTAGCATCACCATTTATATATTCTTTTTGGCTGATAAGAAAAAAGCATGGTGCTTCCATTTTCAGAACCTGGGTTTTGTTTCTTGTTGGTTTATTCCAGAATTTGAAGAGCAAAAGCATAGATAATAATATTTTTCATGAAGATCTATGATGCCAGAAGAAGAAGAAAGAATGAGAACCCTAATTTGATTGGGAATTTGGGTTAATTGGGGGGAAATTAATTTTGTTAATTAGATTAGGGTTAGATTTGTTAATAGGTTTTATTTTTGTTAGTTGGGTTAAATTATCTGATGTGTTATTTAATTTTTTATTATTTAATTTTTTTTAAATCCATGTCAGCATGATTAATACAGTCAGCATGCCAAATCATTACTCGCCGGAGGTCCGGACTCCGGCGAGGACCTGCTCCAAACGGTTTACAAAGAAGAGGATCTTTTTCAATAATTTTTCCGGCGAGGAACCTACATCAGACGGCGACACAAAGACAGAGACCAATATGATGCTTAACCCTAATTTTAATTATTAATCATAAGTTGATGAATTTTAAAAATTAACCAATAAAACTTATTACTACATTTTACGTATAAATAAAAAACTAAGTACTAAAGTTAGATATCATCTTAATAAATTATATATATATATATATATTTATATATATATATATATATAAGACTGGAGTTCTACATTACTGGCAAGATTACATAAATTCTCATTTTCATATCAATTAATTATCGACATAAGGTTGAAAAATGAAAAGATACAAAAATAGCACAAATAAATATATTTTAAATAAAATAAACATGTTAAATACTGAAATTAGTTAATGGTTGAATTCTTTTTGTAAATATATATTTTGGAATTTACTTTTAAAATGTGAAATGATTATGCATGTTGTTTAAATTAATTATAATGTAGTTGTGTTATTTTAAAAAATAATTTTAAATTAACTTATGATTCTTAATAATGATAGTAATAAATTATTGATGAATATTTTATGTTATTAACTATTAATTGTCAACTTTTCATTTTCTTATACGAAAGAATAACTTATTACGTAGTACTTAAAATAGTTAGAATATTAACTATCAATCATAAATTCAGAGAAATAATCAAGAAATATATTTATATGCAGACAATTTTAATAATTTAAATTAAATTAAATAGTAGTAAAGATAAAACTTATTAATGAACAATCTAGAAAAATAGTTTCAAAATTAAATGAATGTCTCTATAAGATATTTACTATTAAATATACTGCATGTGTGTATTATTTGAAAAATAATTTCAAATATTTATTTTGATCTATCTATTATATAGTACTAAAAATATTTTCTCAAGCTTTCTTATATTATTAATAATATTTTCTTTTTCAATTTTTTTATTAATAATATTATACCATAAAGAGAACTCTAACTAAGTAATTTAATGCATCAAAAAAACTCTAATACTATCTATTTCGATGTCTAAACACAATAATTTTTGGGTTAAGCATCATATTAGTCCCTGTCTTTGTGTCGTCGTCTGACCTAGGTCCCTCGCCGGAAAAATTATTGTATATAGTCCTCATGTTTGAAAATTATTTGGAGCGGATCCTCGCCGGAGCTCTGAGCTCCGGCGAGTGCTGATTTGGATCGCTGACAAGGATAAAAATGCTTACGTGTATTATTAGGAAAAAAAAGAAAATTAAAAAAATACACATCAGAAAATTAATTTAAATTAAAAAAATAAATTAAATTAAAAATACAAATTACCCAAATTAATTAAGGGTTTAGAGTTTAACCCTATTAACAGAAAAAATAAAATTAAAAATCCAAATTCCTTATCCTCTTCAACCCCAAATCATCATCATAATCCATTCCCTAAACCCAATTTGCATTCAATTTGGGATCTTTCAAAAAGCATATTACCCCAGCAGATATGAATCTGTGATCTCATGACAACTGCTTGCTCAGCAGCAGCTTCTGCAGATATATCACCCTGGCCACCAACATTGGAGGATTCACCTTCTGCAGCATTGCCCTGTTTCTTTCTCCTTCTCAACAGTTCTTCTTTCTTGGGATCTTTCAAAAAGCATATTACCCCATAAAAATTCTTACCTGCATCCTCACCCATATCCACGGATCCACCTGCAACTTCAACCCCAACACCCACCCACCCACCCACCCACAGTTTCCCACCCTAACCTATCCTCAGCGACGGAGACGATGAGGCCGAGGCTCAGCACAGCTATTAGTTAAACCTCCATGCCGGACCCGACGGAGATGGATTTCATTTCCCTCTGGAGCACTTCATGCTTCACACACTGGACCACTTCACGCTTCACTCTGCCCTTCGATTTACAGATCTGGTTGCAGGTGGGGGTGGGGTTGGGGCTCACAGATCTGTGATTGCAGGTGGAGGAGGGTTTGGGTGAGGAGGTTTGGGGTGAGGCCGTGAGGAGGTTTGGCTCAGCACACCAAACTTATGTGTTTCTGGGTTTCTGTTGAAGGATTCAACATCATGTGTTTCTGGGTTTTCTGTTATGACGTTGAAGATTAGGGAATTTTTTTTTGGAAGTGAAGACCTGGGGAAATTAAATTGGGTGTTTTGGTATTTTCTTTTGTTTATTATTCTTAATTTTATGAAGATAAGAAAATGAATATGAGATTAATGTAAAAAAAAATTAGTTTGGGGTGAATCTTCAGATTCAATTTGGAAATTGGGGATTTGGGTTAAGTGAGGTGAATTGGGTTAAGTTTGGGGGGGAATTAATTTTGGTTAATCAAGTTAGGGTTGGATTAGGATTATGTTAATTGTTTTTACAAAACTGAGGTGTAATTTATTTTTGAATTTTTAATTTTTTTTATTCCACATCACCTCATTAAAGCTAGTAAGCATGCCACACATGCACTCGTCGGAACTCCGCCCTCCGGCGAGGATCTGCCCCAAAAACTTTTCAAAAATGAGGACCCAAATCAATAAATTTTCCGGGGAGGGACCTGGTTCAGACGGCGACACAAAGACAGGGACCAATATAACGCTTAACCCTAATTTTTTCTGTTATATTTATATTTAATAAATATTTTAATATTTATTATTTATATAATTACACTATAATAATTTTCATATAATATTAAAAAATATCGTAAATAAACCCGTGCAACGCATGGATATAATATCTAATAATTCACTCTCGTACCTGAAGACCATGGACCACCAGTGAAATGTAAGAATGATATTATCCAACTTGGTAAGTTGTGGTAGCCACCACGCAAACGGTGTCATAAGCATTGCTTATGGGTGGAAGAGTATTATACTCCCGATAAAAGACAATATATGCCCAAACAACTTAAGCAACTGAAGAAAAAAATAATACACCCCTATCAGAATCACTGTTAAGAAATAGTAGTGCGTGCCAAAGGCTCCTTAGTTCTTGTTTTAGTATAATAGTACCAACATGTTCCAATAAGCCAGTATCCAAAGGCCCTACTAGTAAGGCTACGATTCTACACCATACAACAAAATTTATACTAGAAAATAACAATTATATTATCACTAATCCAAACAAACACCCTAACATAAGGCTTAAGCAAAACTTTGGAATCTACAATAACATAAAAAAGTTTTAACAAGAAATCTTAGTATCATACTAGCAGAAAAGTCGCTTTAATTTGTGAACAAATGTATTATACTAGGAGATTTTCTCATCATATTATATAAATTTCACACTTCATTGTGTTCCTTCTATTGGAATCTCCTAATCTTTAATTAATTCACTCTCATACCTGAAGACCATGGATCAGCAGTGAAATGTAAGGATGATATTATCCAACTTGGTAAGATGTGGTAGCCATCACGCAAACGATGTCATAAGCCTAGCTTATGGTGGGAGAGTATTCCACCCCCGATAACAGACAATATATGCCAAAACCACTTAAAGCAACTGAAGAAAAAAACAATACACCCCCATCGAAGTCATTGTTAAGAAGTAGTAAACCATGTCAAGGCTCCTTAGTGCTTGTTCTAGTAGAATAGTACTAACATGTTCCAATACGCCAGTATCCAAAGGTCATACTATAAGGCTACAATTCTTCACCATTCAACAAATTTTATACTGGAAAATAACAATTATATTATCACTGATGCAAACAAACACCCTAACTGCTTAAGCAAAATTTTCCAATATGCAATACCATATAAAAAAGTTTTTACAAGAAATCATAGTATCTTACTAGCAGAAAAGTCACTTTAATTTCTGGAAAAATGTATTCTACTAGGAGATTTTCTCATCCTATTATATAAATTTCACACTTCTCTGTGTTACTTCTATTAGAATCTCCCAGTCTTTAATAATTCACACTCACACCTGAAGACCATGGATCAGCAGTGAAATGTAAGGATGATATTATACAACTTGGACCACCACTCAAACGATGCCATAAGCCTAGCTTATGGGTGGAAGAGTATTAGCAGACAATATATGCCCAACCAACTAAAGCAATTGAAGAAAAAAATAATTCACCCCCATGAAGTAGTAGAGCATGCCAGGGCTCCTTAGTGCTTGTTAGTACCAACATGTTCCAATAAGCCAGTACCAAATGTCCTACCAACATGTTGATCATGATATATTTTTGTAATTTTCTTTTTCGTATTTTCTTAAGATTTTTGCATATTTTCTCTATTTTAGATTTTATGATATATAAAAGCATACTCTCGTAAACAAATAGAATAAGGACTCGTTTGGTACACCGTATTAGGCATGATAGGATACGCTTATACAATACATTATAGACTTATCTATTGTTTGGTGCTCACATTATATTTTATAAGCTTATACGTCAATCATCTCTTATACATTAAAATGATGGATTATTTAATCCGCCCGCCCTATAGATGATGAATAAGGCATGATAAGAGTGTGATGTATAAATTACTTGAATATATTCAATCAACCCCCACCCACCACCCTCCACCAACACCGCCGTCAATACTACTACCACCACCACTGCCGCCACCACCCCTACCACTACCACCGCCACCACTC
Source organism: Lotus japonicus (assembly GCF_012489685.1). Lineage (NCBI taxonomy): Eukaryota > Viridiplantae > Streptophyta > Magnoliopsida > Fabales > Fabaceae > Lotus > Lotus japonicus. Next base: position 120,648,008 of record NC_080041.1, on the reverse strand, counting down.
CACCACCGCCGCCACCACTAACGTCACTGTCGCCGCCATTGTCGCTGCCACCACCATGACGCTCCACCACTGCCACCATCGTTAATATCATCATTGTTATCTCCACTACCACCACCGACGCTGCTGCCACCACCCTCCACTACCATCATCCCAATACCACCACTATCACCACCACTACTATCACCATCAAATTATACTGTGTATGATCAAACATTGTATAGTATTAAAATTTTATCAGGTCTCATCCTATCAGATCTAATACAGTCAGGGCTTATACTATCATGTCTTATATAAAACATCATACCGCATACTAACAGAAGTAAAAACAAAACAGAGAAAAAAATTCTAATATAATAGGGCCCAATACTCACATTCACCATTACATATACTAAATTAACAAACATGTTTCTTTCAAAAAAAAAAAAACATGTTAAAACATTCACATATTATACACATTGGGCTGAGCCCAAAGACAAACACACACAAACACAAACACACATCTAACCTAATTCTAAAAATCACTTAAAAACACTGTCACAAACATACAAGTTGAAAGCTTAGACAAAAAAAAAACACTGTCTCAAACACACACGCGCTCAAACGCACAGGAGGGGAGAATAAAAACAAGGGACAATTTCAACATACTAAGGCTATGTTTGGCATGTTTAGCTGATAAGCTAGCTGAAAGCTGAAAAGCTAGCTGAAAGCTTATAAGCTAGCTGATAGCTGAAAGTTGATAGCTGAAAGCTGAAAAGCTACGTGATTGAAACAAAAGTGTTTGTAGAACTAGCTGTTAAACAAGCTGAAATTGTAAAATGACATAAAAAGACATACTTGGATAATTATTTTTATATTACATTACTTTATTTTCACATTAATACCAATATGATATTAATATTAAAATTATTATCACTTTAAATATTTTTATTAGCTACAGTTATATATCATCTTAAAAATATAATATTTATTTTTATTTATTTTTATTTATTTTTATTAATATAATATTTATAATACTTGTGGTGCGCAGCGGTGTGGCGGGAATGGTGACGGAAACTGCATACGTAAGTGTGAGGGGAAAATAAGTTTAGTGTTTTTATAAATATATAAGGGTAAGGGTAGAATTTTAATAAAATAATAAGGATAAAAATGAGAATAAATTTAGCTTAAAGCTTTAAGCTACTAAAATAAGCTCCTTCACCAAACACTTTTGAAGAGCTTTTAAGCTAGTCAAATAAGCTTTAAGCTAGTCAAATAAGCTATAAGCTAGCTGAAATGACATGCCAAACATAGCCTAAGACTGTTAAAAAGACAGAATTTTCATGACCTCACAATGAGCCACCATTTCTCCACTCTTAACTGTTACTGTGGAACCGAAGTAACCTTATTAAAATAAGATCAACTTTACTCTGCACATAAAAAGTACAAATGTACAATCAACAAATGAGATCAGATGCATGACCAGATATTTTTATTGGTTATGATCATTTAGTGATTGCTTAAATTAGAAGACGAGACATTAATGAAATATCTACTCTTTCCCCCAAAACCATATTGATTTGTTTGTTTTTGAAAAAGAATTTGGGGTGCCCAAAAAACGTGTAATACACTAATCATATGTGAGATAACAAATTTCATTCTCTTATCATATCTTGTTTATATTCAACTCTATCATGCACCTATTCTAACCTGACCACCAAACAGATCATAATTTTCTCCATAAATTTTACTTCTTTTCTTTTGGAATGGTTAACCAAAAAAATTTCACATTTTATCTTCTCACTCCTCACAGTCTATTCACCTGAGCTTGTCTCGCAACAGCTGGACCCGATGGAATATTCCACCCGTCTAAGGTTGAAAGCTCAGCCCTCAAAGATAGGGATGATAATGAGTAAGATTTGGGTATGACACTATAATACTCATCCTCATATCCACGTTTTCAAACATTAACGGCACGCATCCCCATACTTGCGTGTGTAGCAACTTGAATGCTCGTTCCCTCTGGATACCTATATGCTCGTACCCGTTCTCATTACCCGCAATTTAGCTAACTGAAATATAAATTTAACTATTTTCATTTCAATAGAAAATAAAAATGCAACTACTTTTATGAATAAAAAACATTAATAAAAATACAAAAGATCATCAAAATACTTAGCAAGGAAACTCATTCAACTAAGCATACTTAGAAGGAATAAGCGAGAAAATTATAACTTAAATTTATAATTTTAAATTTTTAATATAATCTTTAAAGTTGTAGGTTTACTTATTTTAAAAAAATCGAAATAAATTAGTTATAGCTTTTGTTAAAATAATAATAATATATATTTTTTATATATACACACACGTATGCGGGTATAAGGTGGGTTGAGTACTATAGTATTCATACCCGCACTCATACCCACTACTTTTTGCGGGTAATTACCCATACCCAATGTAGCGGGTTTTTACCCTACCTATGATAGGTATTTTTTAAGGCTATATAATGGGTCCAAGACCATTGCCATCCCTACTCAAAGATTCTAACCTCGTCAGCTGTTCATGCTCATCTGTTTGTTGATCCACAATGACACAAATATTTGTCAACAATTTTCTTATTCCTTTGGATGCTCTGTTCTCTGGAAAACGATTTCATGGTAAGATTGTGAACTAAGAAGTTGGTTGCATTTGACAATTTAAATGCTATCTTCTTCTATTTTCATCCATGTTCATGCTAATTATATTTGCCTATGATAAAAGCACACTAATTATGAATTATGGTGTCAATGGCTTCTGCAATTCCGGCTGGCGATTGTGTGGCCTCAAGCATGTGTTTTAGCTTACTATGTTGCCTACGCAGAGAACCCATAGAGCATTCAATTTGATTCCACTATTCCAGATTTCCAGTACGCTTGATTCTGAACTAAACACAGAATTATGAGATAGTATGCTCTACTAATTGCATAGTTGGAGGAACAATTTTTCATTGTATATAATGATCAAATTTTGATGTAAATAAAAGCGTCACAAGATTAGAACATGAACATGTTTGGTTTCACATTAAAATCTTTTATTTCTTAACAAAAGCCACTTCCAGTAGCTTTTTTCAGAAGCACTTTTCTGCCTACATAGAAACCTACCCAATTTCCAAACATACACGAAACCAATACCAGAATCAATTAAATAAAGTAGATCCTAACTATTTTACAAAACAAAGGGGCGTTAGTTCATAGGAAACTTTTCCATGAAGAAAGAAATAAACCATATGTAACTTCAATGTAACTTATTACAGGTGATTTGTGTGACCAAAGAAATTTGCGAATTCACATCATTAAGAATATATATGACAGCCATATTTGGTTTGATTGATGTGGTAGGGAGGGAATGGCGGGTAAGATTGGTAGATATCCTAAGTTCCAGCCATTACTACACCTCCATTTACCAAAAAAGAATAGAAAAAGGAAACTATGACATACAAGCAATGCAACCAAAACAATACATGTTAGTGGTACAACAAATTTCCAAAATGTCAGACTAGATCATTTGGATCCCAGATGACCTCGTCCCCCACATTCTGTACACATAATATTACCGGTTCCCCCGCAACCTACATGGGAAGAGAACAATCAAATCAAAACGGTGTGGTCTGATATGGTTCAGTTAAAATCAAAACATAGTAACCAACAAAGATGCTCAACATCAAAAAATTCAATGATGATAATGGTAATAATAATTGTGCAAGTGCATCCTTTGTAATCTAGCAATGTAGAATGTCACATCAATTTGCAGTTTGCAGCTTACTTTAATTCAAGTTATACCAATTATTCACCATAGAACTACTTCTAGACATGTGACGAACACAATACTATTTCCAAATTGAGCAGCATCGACAAATCTAAGTTAAAGGTTGTTAGAACAGGTAAGAGAATATACCTAGGCAACGAACTTTAACAATGATGCCCTGGCTTTCCAATATGGAATCAACATATAGACCACTACCAGCACAAGTGGCACAAAGCACAGCGCCTTTGGCATGACAATCGGTGCATCGATGATTGTTACCGATAGCTTTCTCTGCCAAAGATAACCCAACAGGCTTCTCAATTATTTCTTCTGGGATAGCCTTATCATAACAAAATAGAGATTCAAGATTACTTCTGCGTTTATTGTCGTCTGCCTTTAAACTTGACACAGCCTGAGACATAAGGAAGTAGTTAGCTGTGACATTCATTACACAAAGACCAAACTTTTGCATAAGTAGTGTGGGAAAAGCTCTCTAATCGTTTTGAAAACCAATCAAAGGAACACAACCCTTTAGAGCTTTATAGCAATACTAACTGTTTCTGAGCTTTATCTGTATATAAGAGAATTTTATATTAAATGTATACCATATGTTCAGACACTTGGGCTCTATTTAGTAGGCGAAAAAAATTGAAAAAAGTTGCAGGAGATAACTCCAGTTTGAAAGCCAAGGTGCGGGCACTACATTGAGTGCATGTCTAAATAGTAAAAGATTGAAGAGTGGAAACCCTATTCCTAAGGGTCTCAATATACAGACATGGATAGATCTTACTAAAAATGAAAACAATTACATCGCAAAAATGATCCTCGTATTCACCTAAAACAATCTGAAAGATCGATATCTACATTTTCCTAGAAACACTTCAATAGAAAACAATTAAAATTATTTCGAATTGATTTGGTCACTTCAGTTGTCCTCTAGGAAAAGCAGGATATTAGGAGCTCATTCATATGATCTGTGGGCAATCAAAATTTATATTCACTAACTAATCTGTTACATGAAACATACTAAAGATCAAAGGCTAAATCCAAAAAAAAATTGACGTTATTAAGTTTTGACTCCTTATTGTGCATAAAAACTTATCACCTCAGCAGTATCTGAAGTTATTTGATTTTAGGATACCTCAATCTCAAATTCTCAATGTGCAAACCCAGTAGATCATTCAGTATAATTCTCCCTGTATATGACGAAGATACTCCAATTCAACAGAATCTTCTATTACTCTAATTTTACTTTTTACCATCATGCAGAAATAAATCTTGCCCATGTATATTGATTAAAATGGTTGATCCTCACAGTCCAATGAACTTTAGCAAACCTAAGATATTGTCTTAAAGAGAAAAACAAACTTCAGCTCGTGTTTCTACAACATGCATATATCCTTTAAATCTTCATTAAGCTAGATCAGCTTTTCCAGGGAAAAATAGCATGTGAAACTCAAGCACTTCAGAATTCAGAAAACTCCTTGAAAGTTTTCTGATTACAAGTCATTGAAGAAACACTTTGTTTGGTTCTTCTCTTTCGGGTCATAATTAACGCAGAAATCTAAATCAAATCACATAATCACTCCTCTGCCTAATCATCTCATGAGATTTCTCCCCTGGGATTCTGAGTGTGATTGAATCATATCTCAAATTCCAAACACAATAGTATTGAAAAGAAATTTTGTTCTCAGTCGAAACATATCAATGCCATTACATGACTGATAATTAATGGGTAAGCATTTCGCAATACACAAACCAAGGACACACCTTTCTCAAGCACTAAAACTACCCTATATCAAATATCAAACTTCTTTCATTTTCTGTTAAAGTACCAACTGCATCAAATATTCAAATCAAATATGTAGAAAGAGCTTTCCATGGGAACATTAAAAATGTGTATTTTCAGGAATTGTAGCAGCCATTAATCAGTAATGCAAAGCATAGACTACAATACTATGATTCAAGCCAATTATAACTAGTCATTAGGGTCTTCAAATTAGTTCTATGAATCCTAAGGACATCCTTAAACATTAAGCAAAAAACAATTCATATCAAGCATCAAGAAATTCAACACTATAGCAGCTGTTTCTAAACAATTCTCCAAAAATGGCATCCATAACATAACTAATTGAATGGATATCCATCACCAAACAAGATGAAAATCACTAACCCCGCGTGAAGCACAGCTAGAGGCAGAGCCATTAGGAGGAATATCACGGAGTTTGAAATGGGAGCCAAATTTGATGGTCTTGTTGGAACTGGTTACAACGTTAAACGCTGAAGCATTTGGGCAAAGAACAAATTTTGATGTCGCCATTTGTACAGTAGATGAATCCAGAGGTGCCCAATAAACAGGCACAGCTCAAATGGTTCAAGCAACCGTGTTCCTCGTACAAATCGCCCGTTTCAGCAAATGGGTCTTGGAGTTCACGATGAAACACACACGGGTCGTGGATCACCCGGTTTCCAAGTCCGAATGGGAATTCGGATGCGGTTTATGGACCTAAATAATGGGCCTGTGTAGCCTATATTTGCTTTGTTTCTTGTTATTTTTTTTAGGTTGTGAATGTGAGACCAAGTATGTTGTGTTTTGTAGTGTTTAATTGTGTAGCATTGTTGTATGGTGAAAACTATGGTGTCTCCTATTTTAGGGGATGCACCGGTGTCCTCCAAATTTTCATTGTGAGATTACAAATTTGTCCCCTAAGTATTCTGCCAAAAAAATATGTCTTCTTCATCAGTAGTTTCTTCTTTCTTTCCTTCTCCCTTCATCTGGGTTCATCTTTCTTCTCAATCGAAACATAAAACTCAACAAAGGAAGCAATCATCACAAACCTTGCTGAAGTTTTCAGCAAAATAGATGAGAAAATTTATTTTTAGGGTCCATTTACAAATTGACAATCCTGAGAGGAGAAACCCAACGGTGTGGGTGATGATTAAATGAATTGGTATAAGACAAATTAGTGCATGTTTTTTTTTTAAACAACGGATCTGGCACTAAGAAGATGAAAATGGCACCATCCAAAAACATATCTAGATCAATCTTTCTAGATCTGAACAATACAGAATAAGGCAAAAGAAGATCGAGAACCAAAAAATGAAACACTGATTTGAAATCATCGCTGAGGAAGAGAAGGAAGATTTCCGGTGCCGCCGTGGCAAAGGAACTACTTGATGTCGGCGGAGATTTAGGTGTGATTTCCGGACTCGATCAAAGGGGTGCGGGGGTGGGCCAGCGGGGGTGGGATGGTGGGTGGTCGTGGGAGGGTTGTTGATGTCGTGGGCGGAAAAGGACCAGGCTTGGGCAGAGGAGGAAGATGGTGGCTGTTGACGTTGGGGGGTGATGAGGTTGGGAGGAAGAGGATTTTTTTTTAAGTGAAGAAGAAGTTAGAGTTTAAAATGGGTATTTTGGTCACTTCACTGATTTAATCTGAACCATTCCATTTTTATAATATTAAATCAATGGTGGAAATTAAAGGGGTATTTGGTGTCCCCCTTTCATAAAAGTTTTTTCCATGGGGGCATGGGTGCATCCCCTAAAAAGGGAGACACTTTAGTCTTCACCTTGTTGTATTGGTCTTGTATATATTATAGGGTTTGCCCACTTTTTATCTAATCATTGTTGACAAAAAAAAATGATGAGCTTGACTATGTATGGTTTGAATGGGAATATCAAACACTTGAATTGTCTAATGAACAAAGTGTTTGAAACTTTAAGATAAAGTGGAGTGTTTAATGTGATCAAGCGCAAAATAATTATAACGTTTTTCTAGTGACTTGCCATTTTATTAGGGTAGACCCTATTGTGACGAGATAAGTCGGATGGACATTTAGTATAATTGACACTTATAATTTGTATTGATTTTTTACCAATCATATTTTTTTTGATGATGATAAAATACTCACAAAATATATGTGTCAATTAAATGTGGGGAATTGAGGGGATGTTCAACAATTATTTTCCTGACGGGATGTTGAAGGCTAAATGCAAGAAATTTCAACATGGTGTATCTAAATGGTTTAATGAGCCATTATGTTGTCTTAGTGATAGATAACATCTAAGGTTGCCTGCTGTAGGGGTTGGTTCTTGCTCTGTTATTGCTCCACTTTACTCTATTGTCCCTTTAATGTTTTGTTTTTTTTAATTCTTTTTTAGAATCTTATCCTTTGCTGTAATGAGTTGGGGTACCCCTTATCCTGACTATTAATGCATTCTGCTTGTAAAAAAATCATTTTCCTAAATAAATATACCTAACTTCTAATATGATAGAACTCGTATAAATATTATATTTAATTAATGGAAATTTAGTTAAAAAGTTTGTTTGGTGTGTTATCGACATGAATCACATGATTTATGAAAACCTTTTCCCACAAATGGCATAAATGAAATGAAATATCAAAATTGAAAAAAGTAGCTAAAGTTATATTCATTGCCCATTGAGGAAGTCACATCACACGCATAGTCCACGAATAAATGACACGATATTTATGCTACATGTCTGACATATATTTGTAAAAGTATCATTTTTTAATTCAAGTGAGATAACATAAATAAATGGCCCCTGCGGATAAACATCCAATATATGCAACATCTAACCGACATTTGCAATTTGTGATAATTTTTAAGCAATTATATTTTTTACAACGATACTATATGACACGATTTATTTGGTTTATTTAGAGACAGGAAAACCCAAATCTGCGGGGCCCAGCCCGAACCCGACCCGAAATTGTGGGTGAAACCCGATTTCTTTGGGTTTGGGTTTCACCCAAATTTTAAAACATGTTTGGGTTTGGGTGTGTGATTGATTAAACCCGCACCCAAACCCAAACTCAAACCCGAAGTCTTATGCATGTAATTACCAACCCTTATATATATACTATTAAAGCTACTAAGTAGAAGTTTTTTTTTAAGTTACTAAGTAGGTTTATATTCATGAACTATATTTTTCTTTTGTATTGGAATGATAATTAGGTTTAATCAGCTTATGTTTATGTTGTTCTCTTATGTACATGTTGTTTCCGGGTTGATATTTTTGATTTTTTGTCGGTTCAGTACTCACATTGAGTTTTGGGTTTGGGTTCGGGTAACCCGAAACCTAGGGGTTTGGGTTTGGGTTTAACTTTTGCACTCATTGAATTCGGGTTTGGGTTTGGGTTTGGGTGTGGGAATGGCCAAACCCGCACTCACGGGGCCATTGCCAACCCTAGGTTTATTGATTAAATTATATTTTATTATTAAAACAAGTTTGGTAAAAGAAATACATGGTGGGCATGACGTCGTGCGACTCAAGTGTCGTGCACATCACATTTTTCTATTTTTCAACTATATCGGTGTTATAATATCCCCGCATATTGCAAAATTAGATATTGCATAAACCTACGTTTAAGAATCATATCCCTAACACTCTATTTATTTAAAAGTTAGTTTGAGACTTTGAGTAGTGACAAATGTCTTAAGAGGGAGATAGAAAAGAGATTGACAACTGATGTCATTTGGTTATATTAGTCGACGAGATAAGGTAGAAAAGTGTGTGATCCTTGCCACATTTTATTTTCCTTTCATACCCACATCAGCCTTCTATTTTATTGGTGACTTATATTAAATTAATGAGTTGCTAGGTAAAAGTGTCATTTTATGTAAACTTAATATTATCCCATCTATTTTTTATTCAACCAAGCAAACAAACCAACGTCTTCATTCTTTTTCTTATTTTTTTATTATGTTCTCACTCTCACCTCTTTCGCCCTATATCAAATAAAGCGTATGGCTTATAAAAAAAAAGCTTAAACAAATATACCTAACTTCTAGTGTGACACTAGAACTCAAATATGAGTTATTTAATGAAAAATTAAAGTTTTTTTTTTGCGTGTTTCCCATGGCAGCCCAGATTGAGCGTGTGAGAAGAGTTTTCGGGTTTAATCCCCACATAAAAACACTCTGGAAAAAAAATGATTAATATTAACTGTAACTAAATCTCGAATCTGACGCATCTGAAGGATGACCGGATACTGTATTTATATATCGAGAATAAAAGAAAAAAGTTGCTAAAGTTACACTCATGGCCCATTGAGGAGGTCGCATCATCATGCATGAATAAAGGACCCGATATGGAAGGTGGGAGGGTTGAAAACGACGTGGTATCATCATCTCGTTTTCCGTCATTCTCTTCATCATCTCCCCCAAACTGCCACCACCATGAATGCAACTTCTCATCCACCGACACGTGTGTGTGAAGACTGAACCCACCCTTTCTTTCACACCATTCACTCTTCCCTTTCCCCAACCGAACCACCCACAACACAACACGAGACGTACGCGGCAGCGAACCGTTCCATTCGGTTGCCGTCACATGTCATCATTCAGATGGAATCTCATTCTCAACTTCTCCACTAAATCCCCCCATTTCTTCCATTTCTCTTCTTTTCCCACTTACCCAGTTCCTCCAAATCACCTTTCACCACCAAAAGTTTCCACCTTTGTGGTCAGTTCCTGATTTTCAGCTACACATATTGATTCTCTTTTCATTGGGCTTCTTTCTATTTTTGGAATCTTTTTTTGCCTCAACAGGGTTTTCTACTTTTCTTAGCTACCAAGTTTCAATCTTTCTATCATTATGAACATGGGTTTTGCTTTTTAATATCTGGGCATGTCTACAACTACCACAACTACTACAACTACAACCACAGTTTCTCTTTCCAAAAGAATGGGTGGTTTCAGTTTCACAGTGTTCTTCAACACCTCGTTTGTCTTTTTGTTGTGTGTTTGTTTTATAGTTCATTTCAAGTACTCTTCAGAACATGCTGTTTTGAAGAGCAACAACAACAACCGGTTTGGTTTTGGTGTTGAACAATCTTGTAAGAGCTTCCTGAGCCTGAGTTATGAAGCTAAGTGCTTGTACATGAAATCCAACAACAATAATCCATGTGTTTCTCAGGGCTATGTTGATTACCTTTACCTTTTCTATTGCAAATTTGGGGGGTTTCCTATATTGGGTCATTTTCTGTTGTTGCTCTGGCTATTGGTTCTGTTTTATCTGCTGGCAAACACTGCTTCTGATTATTTTTGTCCTTCCCTTGAACATTTGTCTAAGTTGCTGAGGCTATCCCCTGCTATTGCTGGAGTGACCCTTCTATCTCTTGGCAATGGTGCTTGTGATGTTTTTGCCACCCTTGTTTCTTTTGAGGGTAGTGATGATACCCGGGGGATTGGGTTTAACACTGTGCTTGGGGGTGCTTCCTTTGTGTCATGTGTTGTGGTGGGGATTATGAGCATTTGTGTTCGCCATAGAGGGATTCGGGTTACGAAATCTGCCTTGGTGAGAGATGTGTGTTTTCTTCTCTTGGTTCTTCTAGGCTTGTTCACCATTTTGATCACTGGGGAGGTCAATGTTGTTGGGGCAATTGGTTTCTGCTTGTTGTATGTGGTCTATGTGATAGTTGTTTATGTCTCATCTTCCCCAAGGAAAGGTGTCTGTGGGGATGCTGAAACTGAAAGTGATGACAATTCAAGTAATGGCAACAATTTAAGTGCTCCTCTGCTCAGTGGGATGGAGAAAGGACTAATTGATTCTGATGCAAATGGAGCTCAGGAATGTTGCTTGAAAATTGAGAACAAATGCTGCTGTGTGAAATCTTCAATATGTAGAAGGTTACTTTTTGTCTTGGAGATGCCCCTTTACTTGCCTAGGAGATTGACAATACCTGTTGTATGTGAAGAGAGGTGGTCCAAACCCTATGCAGTTTCTTCAGCTATACTAGCACCACTTTTATTGTCTTCCTTGTGGATCCCAGACAAGGAAACCAGTTTTTTTAATTCCAACTCAAGCCTAATAGTTTGTGGAATTGGGTTATTGGTTGGAATTATATTAGGGGTAACTGCATTTTTCACAACAGAAGTGTCAAATCCACCTAGAAAATACTTGTTTCCTTGGCTTGTTGGAGGGTTTGTGATGAGTGTGGCATGGAGCTACATTTCAGCTCAGGAATTGGTGGGGTTGTTGGTTTCACTTGGTCACATATGTGGAATAAGTCCTTCAATATTGGGGTTAACAGTTCTTGCTTGGGGAAATTCACTTGGGGATTTGGTGACTAATTTGACAATGGCTTTGAAGGGTGGTCCAGAAGGTGCTCAAATAGCAATATCAGGTTGTTATGCTGGCCCTATCTTCAATATAGTGGTTGGGTTGGGCTTATCTCTTGTGAGCTCTTCTTGGTCTGAATACCCTTCATCTGTTGTGATCCCTAGAGATCCTTACCTGTGGGAGACATTGGCACTTTTGGTGGCTGGATTGGTTTGGGCACTTGTGGTTCTGATTAGGAGGGATATGAAGCTTGATGCAGTCCTTGGAGGAGGGCTTCTAGTTGTTTACTTCATTTCTCTGTTTCTAAGGCTGGTTCAGACACTTGGATCTCTCCAATTTCAGGATATGTTAGTCTTATAGCATACGTAGATTGGTTTCTCTTTTATCAGAATCAATGCCAAAACTCAAAAGCTACTAAGAAGTTTTTCCTAGAATTGGTTCTTACTTCAGAATCAATTGTAGAAGAATTTCTTAAGAGGCTTCAAGAGATGATGAGAATTATAAAATCGTCATCAGATTCTTATAGCCATTAGCAACTGACATTACTCTCTGTAAAGAAACTATATTATGTAACTATGATAGGTAGGGACTAGGCAGGCATAGTTTGGCATAGTTTGTTTGGGCCAAGGGGTTTAGCTTCCACTGCTGTTTATACCTAGCTTTCATTTGTTAATACCATTAGTAATGCATCAAGATCAGATACTTAATATACGCCTCATTTTTCTCTATAATTCTCTTCATATTACATCTATTATATATTACATCTACTACTCCTCTATACGCGGACGTCTACGAATATTTTTACTCTCTCTACACTACTCGAGTATCAACAAATCATTTTTTCTAAATCAAAACAAAGACGTTCATACTTGATAGGGTATAAATATGATCCATAAATATTATTGGGTGGAAGATTAGTAGAGTAAAATGATTAATTATGCAAAACGCACATGATTCAAATGATGCCAAGAAAACAGAGTTCCTTTTTTTTCTGGTAAACACACAAATGTTTTTTTTTCCCCTTCACTTTTCATTCCACATCCAAATGAGTGATCAAATTGTTTCCAATCTCCCTCCTACTATGTTCCTTTGTTTCAAGTTTCTACTCAGTCACTGCTTGCGTAAGGATATGACCCAGCCGCCAAGGTAGTAATGGACATTTGTCCTGTGCCTAGAATTGAATGAACCGAAAGAAAATGGCTACGGAAAGTGATGGCAGAAGTGGACCATAAAAAAGAGTGATTGTGGAAGACTGAAAGTAAGACAGATCAACCGTCTCAGAAAGTTACGTCTGGGATAAAATCATGTGGCCCAATTTTGGTCGATACCCCAAAATTTCTTGTCAAAAGAAATACTGTAATGAATAATATATAATGATGAGCATGCATAAAATCTCAAAGAAGATGATGGAGTATGACGAAATTTTCATTTTTTTTATTCTGGTTCTCTTTGGTGCTTGCTACCATACCACAAGAAAAATTGTGGGTATGATACATGAGCTGATGTGGACCAGTAGAATTTAAGTGGGTTAGTTTAATTTATCATTTTTCGTTTTATTGTATTTTAATATTAAAAAGTTGGAAAATAATTTTTCTTAACCCATGGTTAACCAACCCTAGTTAGATTTCAGTAACTTATTGTATTCCCAATACTTTAAACAGGGTTTAATATTTTCTCCTTCATCCCCTTCCTCTTACTAAACTTCACCTTGCCACCCAGCCACCATCAATCCCACGGCAACCACCAGCCAAAACCCCACGAACCCACCACCCACGACAACCACCGTCCCCTCCTTCCTCCACCTCCAACACCACTATCTTCTTCCCTCTCACCACCACCACCACCACTAGATCTGCCATAGCCGAACCAACACCAAACAAATTCCTTCTTCCTCGTACCAGATCTTCATCTTCTTCATCTCTGGGTACTGAGTAACCCATCTTCAATCGCCGCATTAACCTCGCGGTCGTCGGCGAAGGCTGCGCTCCAGCGGCGGTCGCACCGCGTTGACTGCGGCGGCGACGAGCTCAAGATCCTCTACCTCTCGCAGATCTCGCCCCTCCTACGCCACCAACCACGAATGGTTCAATGAAGCTCAGATCTGGTTATTGAAGCTTAGGGTTTGAGATTCTGGAGACTGGATTATTTTAGTTAATTTAAATCTGGGTTTTTTTGTTGTTAGATGATAAAGATGGATGAGGGAGATGAAGATGAGTTTTGTTTCTGTTGTGTATGGTTATAGTTTTTTTCTATTCTCTAAGGCCCTTTGATATCTTGATAAGCCCCTAATTCTCATTCTCATTGTACTAAAACGTGAAACTTCAATTTCCAGAACTAATTTCTTCACATTGTAAATCTGTTGTAATATTTGTTCAATAACCGCACAATAAAGCTTCCACTCTCAATCATGAACTTACAATTATAAAGCTGATTTTGGGATGATGAACATGAAGCTTTTGGGATGTTGGGGAGTATTGGGGAAGGTTAACCTTAATCTGGTACATCAATGGTGAATATGATGAATCTGGAAAAAGAGTGGGAGAGAATAAAGGAAGAAGAATGGAGATGAACTCAGAAGAAACTAACTCATCAATTGATTGTGCAAATAAGCTGCCTTTGTGAACTAAATTGACAAATCCATTGCTAATTCTCAAGGCTGCCGTAGATCCCTAATTCTCTCCATGCTATGGTCATTTAAATCTGAATAGTGACTATTTCTAGTTTCTATTCTGAAATTGTAAACTAAATAACGTGATGGTTGAAAAACAAAATGCAAACAGTATATCTATGATAAAAATAATATAATATTTTAAAAACAAATACAACATTAAGATTTCATTAGAAAAAGTAAATAAAATATTTTTAAAATAAATACAACATTAAGATTTCATTAGAAACAATAATATAATGTTTTGAAAATAAATACAACATTAATATTTCAATAGAAAAAATAAACATAATATTTTGAAAACAAATACAACATTAATATTTCATTAGAAAAAAATGAATATAATATTTTGAAATTAAATACAACATTAAGATTTTATTATAAAAAATAAATATAATATTTTGAAAATAAATACAACATTAAGATTTCGTTAGCAAAAATGAATAAAATATTTTGAAAATAAATACAACATTAAGATTTCATTAGAAAAAATAAATTAATATTTTGAAAGGTAGTTAGGGTTGATGACACACTCAGAGCAACTAATCACTAAGGGAAGGGTGGAGAGGTACATAGGGTTGATGACACACTCGGAGCAACTATTAACTAAGGGAAAGGTGGGAGAGGTACATAGGGTTGATAACACACTCGAAGCAACTAAGCACTAAGGGATGCGTCAAAGAGATAGTTAGGGCTGAGGAAACACTAGGAGCAACTAATCACTAAGGGAAGGGTTGGAAAGGTAGTTAGGTTAGGGTTGATGACACACTCGGAGCAACTAAGCACTAAGGGAAGCGTCAGAAAAGTAGTTAGGGTTCATGACACACTCGGAGCAACTAATCACTAAGGGAAGGGTCGGAGAGGTAGTTAGGGTTGATGACACACTCGGAGCAACTAAGCATTAAGGTCTAAGGGAAGCGTCAGAGAGGTAGTTAGGGTTGATGACACACTCGGAGCAACTAATCACTAACGGAAGGGTCAGAGATGTAGTTAGGGTTGGTGCCTTAAACTAAGCGCGACTAAGCACTAAGGGAAGGGTCGGAGAGGTACTTAGGGTTGATGCCTTAAATTAAGCGTGACTAAGCACTAAGGGAAGCGTCAAAGAGGTAGATAGGGTTGATGCCTTAAACTAAGCGCGATTAAGCACTAAGGGAAGGGACTGAAAGGTAGTTAGGGTTGATGCCTTAAATTAAAGGCGACTAAGCACTAAGGGAAGGGGCGGATAGGTAGTTAGAGTTGATGCCTTAATCTAAATTGTTTTAACTTAAGCTAATTAAGATATTAATTATTGATTTGCACACTTAACATAACTTAACCAGTATCTTAATGGTTCATGTGGTTGCAAATTTATCACTTGTCCATGGTTCGATTCTTGTTGAGTGAATTTTTCCTCCATTATATCCTTTTCTTTTATTATGAATTGATTTTTACGAACTATTTTATTAATTTATCAAAATCTTTGAACAAAATCATACCTAGTGGTGTAGTGGTTACCTCTATGCTATAAATATGCGAAGTCCTGTGTTCGAAACCTTACTTCTGCGTTTTTTTTTTCTTGAAAAAACATCATTAACATAATACTTATATGACTCTTGGAGCCTTAAATAAAAAACTGTCAACGTAGTACAGTGGTTGGTGCTTGGGCCAAATACTTTCAGGTCTTGTGTTCAACACCTATTTACCTTTTTTTATTATTAAATGCAACCTATACTTTAATTTTTTCTAATAAAAGATGAAAGGACAAAAGGGGTACCATATTTTTTTTTGGTAAGCCAAAATGTATTAATACTAGCACAAGGGTTGCTACTTGCTAGAACCAAGAACATGAAAAAAAGCAGCCACAAAACAGAGCACATTAAAGTACCACTGATGCTGCCCAGAAAACTTACAAAAGAATCAAAAGATAAAAAGAAAGAACACAAGAAGCAGTTTGCAAAACAATTCATTAAACCCCTTAGGAGACATATACCAGCAGCCCCAAAATTACAATGTGCAGCAACCAATAGAGCCCTGCATCATTCCTTTTGACAACAAACCAGAGTTATACCAGTATCCTCACCAATTCCATACTTCCACATATATTGCTAAGTAGAAATTTCCTTCCCCACAAATGCTTACACTATATTGGACATACATGCCTGTGATTCCCTGAATCAGTCTTGAAAGGAGTATTTGAACTCTTTTTAAAGGGGTACCATATAAAATTAGATAACTCAAAAAGGCCAACCAAAGGGCATTTAACCATGTCTGAAGCATAAAAATTTGGCATACACATACAATGCCTTTCTAACAATGTCAATATATCATCTTAACCAGCATGATGATCACTCAAATCATGTTACATACCATGGAGTTAGACACACTCAAATCCAAAATTTATTTGCATATTCACAAAAGCTAAATTGAAAGCATCAAACTCTTCTCTTCTATTATGAAGGAGATTTGAAGCCATTCAGATTTTTCACCCCTCTCACTTCTCAGTTCCCATGTTCCTTTACATGAAGAAAAGATGAAAACCAAACAGAGAAGATAGAAGAAAAACCCCAAAAGACAAAGACCCTCTCAAACTCATATCTAAGAGTCTTCACCTTCCTAAACCTAAAAACACAAGAAAAGAAACAGCAAAATCTACTTGCACCGCATCACCAGCATTTACAACAACCTCCTCTGTTTCCTCTGCCTCCAACACAGACCAAAAGAGCCAAAACTAGCTACATGTAGCTTCAGGTCATGTCTCTATTTCCTTCCGGTAAAACCCTCCACATTTTCTAAAGTCACACTAGCAGTATCACCAGCACTCAAGAACCAAGGGTGCCCTGAAAATCAAAATCCACAAGAATCAGAATCAAAACCCCATTGAAATTAACCACACAAAAATCAAAATCTCAATTGAAAGTAACAAGAACATACTCAATGCTTGTTCTAAGAGATCCTTAGCAGCAGGAGAAACATTCCGGAAGATTCTAAAGGAAACCTCAGATTCCCCCTAATAACCGCCTCAAAAATCTCCGAAACGGCGGCGTCCCGCTCAACATTATGTACAAAATCACTCCACAGCTCCACACATCCACCTTCTCTCCATACTCCCTCCCCATCAAAACCTCCGGCGCGACGTAATACGGCGTCCCAACCACCCCACTCATCCTCCTCCCGTCACCAAACCACTCCGCCGAACCAAAATCCGCCAGTTTCAGATCTCCACCGGCACCAAACAAAACATTATCCGTCTTCACATCATGGTGCGCGACGCCGAGCCGGTGACAATGCGTGATGGCTTCAAGAAGCTGCTTCATTAGGCTAGCAACCTCAACCTCCGGGATGGGGCCGCCGCCGACGATCAACAACAGCCCAGATGATGAACCCTAACTCTCTCTATTTTCCCTCTTCTGGAAACTTCAATAATCTCAATTTTCCTATCATCTCCTTAATGTTGAAATTCAAAATCCTCATTAATGTTAACCACACTAGGTTAACTTAACCCAAGCTGACAATTTTAATTATCAATTTTCTATTTTTTTTATATTTTTAGATATTTTTTAAAAAATAAAATAAAAAGTCAAAACTTACAGTAAAACGTTTTTTAATTGGTCCAAGTCACTAAGATATGATACAATTGTGGTATGGTAGTATTTACCGTTCTCTTTACATAAGAATTATGAGCATTGGTGAACAAAAAAAACATTGGTCTATAAAAGAATGTTCCCTATTATCGGCTGATCATCGGCTGTTCCATTCATCGTTGTCAGCTTTCGTGGAGGTGTTGACGTAGGTGTTGGTGGCGTTGAAGAGGAAGACAATGACGCTGCTTTGGGTCACTATTTTTCGGGGTCGGTGCAACTCGATAGGATCCATTTTTGTTAAACTTATTGTTGTCTTTCATTACCGTGTTGGTGGCGTTGAAGAGGAAGACAATGACGCTGCTTTGGGTCACTATTTTTCGGGGTCGGTGCAACTCGATAGGATCCATTTTTGTTAAACTTATTGTTGTCTTTCATTACCGTGTAGAGGCTTTGTCTAGTGGTTGGCTGATGCTCGTTTTTGAGTTTTTTTTTTTTTTATTCTAGGTGTTGTTATTTGGTTTACAGTTTGATGGTTGGGTTCTTGTTTGATGCATTGGATTTTTTCAGGATTTATTAGTTCTTTAGGCCTTTTTCTCTTTTGGAGTTGAGATTTTTATTCAATCTACATTGCACATTGTGTACTTTACAATCTATTTTAAAATTGTATCTTTTGCTTATAAAAAAAAATTTATATGAACGAGTTTATATAAATCTAAGACCCTCTCAAACCAAACAGAGAAGATAGAAGAAAAACCCCAAAAGACAAAGACCCTCTCAAACTCATATCTAAGAGTCTTCACCTTCCTAAACCTAAAAACACAAGAAAAGAAACAGCAAAATCTACTTGCACCGCATCACCAGCATTTACAACAACCTCCTCTGTTTCCTCTGCCTCCAACACAGACCAAAAGGGCCAAAACTAGCTACATGTAGCTTCAGGTCATGTCTCTATTTCTGTAAATACAGTTCTCGCACAGGACAGATGTCGAACGCGATGCTGGGACAACCGGTTCGACAACTGACTAACAGTAACAAAACCAGAAAAATAATAAAGTAGAACACAGAAGATTGGTAACCCAGTTCGGTGAAACTTCACCTACGTCTGGAGGGTTTGCACCCAAAGAAAGGAAATCCACTATCTCAAGATTCAGGAATTACAGACACTCATGAACACCACAGTTCATAGTTCACTTCCTAATCTACCCAAGTGTATTTCTACTTAGTATCTCAACCTAAGTATGAGAGTCCCTCTCCCTTTCTCTCAATCACTGCCACAGTTATTGGTAACAAACAATCAACAATCAGAGTTTGAAGAATTAAAGAACACAGAACACAACTTTGCTTTATAAAATCATGGAGCAAAGTTTGTTCACAAGAAACAAGGATAAAGAACAATGAACAACCCTAAAACACTTGATCTCTCTCTATTAGCTTCAGTGGTCTTCAAGCTTTAGGTCTTCATCCTTTTTATAGACTTCAGCAGCAGCAGGTAGGCACTAGGGTTTGCTTGGGCTGAAGTAACAGATTGCAACAATAATCAAATCAAAACAGAATCTCCAAAGATCTTGTTGCGTTTTTCCCAAGTAAAGATAGAAACAAATCTTTTATCAAAGATTGTTTCAACAAATAACAACCCAACAATTAAAACCCTTATGAAATAGCTACTTGCTCCTCAAGTAACTCAAAAACATATCTTCAGCAAATCTTCAGAGGGCCCACAAAATTAAACTTCAGCAAAGGACTGATGTCCTAGCTTCACGAAATCAGATGCCACGGCATCTGCTTCGACAATCAGTTGTTTTTGACAAAATGCATGACAAAATGTTCCAACAATCTCCCCCTTTGTCAAATTTTGTCTAAAACAACTCACAGATCAGAGAGGATAAAAACTAGAGAAACAACTCTCCCCCTTAGTCAGAGCTCCCCCTCAAACTGATGCATCTACACAACCAACTACCATACTTCAGAAGACATAGTCGGAACAAACCACTTAGCAGCACAAACACACAACCAGAGGTACAATCAACCTTAGCACATGATGTCTTCAAAATGGATCAGCTTGGACATCATCATATCAAAAATACTACCATCAGAAGCTGGCAGCACATACCCAGAAGTACAGCTAACAGAAATACTGCTCATCAGAAGCACCGTCAGAAATACTGCTCATCAGAAGCAACATTTCAGAAAACAAACATAGCCATCGTCTTGAACTTGTCTTCAGACCAGAGCTAACACTATCAGAACACACATAGCACAGTAGAAACATAAGCAACTTCACCTAACTTCTGAGAACATGAACATCTGAACAAACTTCTGATCTGCGAACATCTGAACAAAAACAACTTCTGATCTGCGAACATCTGAACAGAACCAACTTCTGAACTACTAACTTCTGATCATAAACAACTTCTGAACCACAAGCTTCTGAACATAAACATCTGAAAACACTGTTCACACACTTCTGAAACTTCAAAACAGCTGAAACCATCTGAAACATAAACTTCTGAAAACTCAAACATCTGAATCACAAACTTCTAAATCACAAACGTCTGAAAACTACTCCCCCTTTTTAGCACAAATTTGGCAAAGGTAGCACAGCATAAACAACCCATCACTTCTAAGACCAGAATGACAACAATTCATGAACACTTTCAACAACTGACTTCTTGCAAACGGTAGATGGTTCAGAACCCAAGGTAGATTGATGGATTTGGAGATCAAGTTCAGATGTGTCAACAATGGGGTTTGGATTTCCAACAGAGGGTCCCATACTCACATCTGAAGTAGTCTCAACTAATGTGTCAACATGGGGTTCAACATTTGGAACAGAAACAGATTCAACTGATATCTCATGAATCACACTAGGCACAATAGCATTAGGATCTGCACTTACAGATTCACCTATGCTTGCATGAACAGTTGATGGTGCATTTGAACCTTCAAGAGAACTTGCAGCAACAAATTTCTTCCTCCATTCCTTCATAACATCTACACCAGAACTCTGAGATTTAAGAAGAGCAACATCCTTGTTGGTCATGAGAAAATGCCTAGGAGCCTTCACAATCTCTTTCTTCTCCTTCTCTTTAAGCCCACTTGGTTTCCATTCTTTCCTTGTTGGAGCTACTTGTGGATTAGTCCTTGGTTGATCATGAGACTGAGGATATCCATATAGCTTGTAACAGTAGGGCCTTATATGACCAAGTTTTCCACAGTGATGACATCTCCAAGTAGATTTCTTGGATTTTCTGAACTGAGGGTACACATGTCGTACAGAATGATGCAACATTGGGTCTGACATTGGTTGCTTAGTTTGCTTTTCAGATGAAGCAGACTTATTTGCACTCTTGTAGCTGAAGCCTATCCCCTCCATATCTCCAACTGTTTTCCCAACTTCCAAAATCTCCTCTAACACATTAGTGCTTTTATTCATCATACGAATAGACTTTTTCATACCTTCAAGCTTTGAGTTCAGTAATGTTACCTCCTCCTGCAGTTTTGCATTAGTGATCTGAAGTTTCTCATTCTCCTCACGCAACTTGTTGATGGTCTTTACTTCTTCTTGCAAACTGGAGTTATTACTCTGAAGTTGCTTCTTCTCAGCAATCAAATCCTTGACTTCTTTTCTCATTTTCTCACCATACATACATGATTCCTCCCACTTAGCCAGCAACAATTTGTAGGTTTCAACTAGTTCTTCCTCATCACCATCACTTGACTCAGCATCAGAATAGCACTTCCCAATGAGAGCCTTTACATGAATAGCCTTGGTTGTATCATTCTCATGTTTATCTTTGAGTTGAAATTCAGTATTCTTCACATTGTCCGACACATTGTCCAGGACATTTGTATTTGACATTCTGCCCAAACTCTTCAACGCTTTGTTAAGTAATGATACAGCTTCTGCAATGTTTGCATCAGTATCCTTCTCCCTCTGATCTTCATCTTCTTCAGTGTTGGACACAAAGGTTATACTCTTCGCCTTCTTCTCAGATCTACCATTAAGAGACATCTCAAAGGTTTGCAAGGAACCAATGAGTTCATCAACCTTGATGTTACTGATGTCTTGGGCTTCTTCAATGGCAGTTACCTTCATATCAAACCTCTTGGGGAGAGACCTGAGAATCTTTCTTGCTAACTTTTCTTCAGACATTGGTTCCCCTAGGGCAAAAGAAGAGTTGGCTAGATCCCTTATTCGCATGTGAAACTCATATATGGATTCATCCTCATTCATCTTCATAGTTTCAAACTGAGTTGTAAGAAGTTGAAGCTTTGACATGCGTACTTTTGATGTTCCTTCATGAGCAGTCTTGAGAATCTCCCATGCTTCTTTAGCCACAGTACATGTGTTAATTAACCTGAACATATTTTTGTCAACTCCATTAAAAATAACATTCAAGGCTTTGGAGTTTCCAAGAGCTTCGTCATCTTCTTTCTTTGTCCACTTATCTTCAGGCTTCAATTCAGTTGTGGATGCTATCACAGGATGTTTCCATCCCTTGACTATTGCCTTCCATGTTATACTGTCCATAGATTTGAGAAACACCATCATTCGAGCCTTCCAGTAGTCATAATTGGTACCATCCAAAATTGGTGGCATATAAATTGATCTTCTTGCATCCATAATGTTGTCCTTGAGAACAGAATATATTCCCTGGAGCTCACCCAACAGAGTAGGGTGCCTGCTCTGATACCAATTGTAAATACAGTTCTCGCACAGGACAGATGTCGAACGCGATGCTGGGACAACCGGTTCGACAACTGACTAACAGTAACAAAACCAGAAAAATAATAAAGTAGAACACAGAAGATTGGTAACCCAGTTCGGTGAAACTTCACCTACGTCTGGAGGGTTTGCACCCAAAGAAAGGAAATCCACTATCTCAAGATTCAGGAATTACAGACACTCATGAACACCACAGTTCATAGTTCACTTCCTAATCTACCCAAGTGTATTTCTACTTAGTATCTCAACCTAAGTATGAGAGTCCCTCTCCCTTTCTCTCAATCACTGCCACAGTGATTGGTAACAAACAATCAACAATCAGAGTTTGAAGAATTAAAGAACACAGAACACAACTTTGCTTTATAGAATCATGGAGCAAAGTTTGTTCACAAGAAACAAGGATAAAGAACAATGAACAACCCTAAAACACTTGATCTCTCTCTATTAGCTTCAGTGGTCTTCAAGCTTTAGGTCTTCATCCTTTTTATAGACTTCAGCAGCAGCAGGTAGGCACTAGGGTTTGCTTGGGCTGAAGTAACAGATTGCAACAATAATCAAATCAAAACAGAATCTCCAAAGATCTTGTTGCGTTTTTCCCAAGTAAAGATAGAAACAAATCTTTTATCAAAGATTGTTTCAACAAATAACAACCCAACAATTAAAACCCTTCTGAAATAGCTACTTGCTCCTCAAGTAACTCAAAAACATATCTTCAGCAAATCTTCAGAGGGCCCACAAAATTAAACTTCAGCAAAGGACTGATGTCCTAGCTTCACGAAATCAGATGCCACGGCATCTGCTTCGACAATCAGTTGTTTTTGACAAAATGCATGACAAAATGTTCCAACAATTTCCTTCCGGTAAAACCCTCCACATTTTCTAAAGTCACACTAGCAGTATCACCAGCACTCAAGAACCAAGGGTGCCCTGAAAATCAAAATCCACAAGAATCAGAATCAAAACCCCATTGAAATTAACCACACAAAAATCAAAATCTCAATTGAAAGTAACAAGAACATACTCAATGCTTGTTCTAAGAGATCCTTAGCAGCAGGAGAAACATTCCGGAAGATTCTAAAGGAAACCTCAGATTCCCCCTAATAACCGCCTCAAAAATCTCTGAAACGGCGGCGTCCCGCTCAACATTATGTACAAAATCACTCCACAGCTCCACACATCCACCTTCTCTCCATACTCCCTCCCCATCAAAACCTCCAGTGCGACGTAATACGGCGTCCCAACCACCCCACTCATCCTCCTCCCGTCACCAAACCACTTCGCCGAACCAAAATCCGCCAGTTTCAGATCTCCACCGGCACCAAACAAAACATTATCCGTCTTCACATCATGGTGCGCGACGCCGAGCCGGTGACAATGCGTGATGGCTTCAAGAAGCTGCTTCATTAGGCTAGCAACCTCAACCTCCGGGATGGGGCCGCCGCCGACGATCAACAACAGCCCAGATGATGAACCCTAACTCTCTCTATTTTCCCTCTTCTGGAAACTTCAATAATCTCAATTTTCCTATCATCTCCTTAATGTTGAAATTCAAAATCCTCATTAATGTTAACCACACTAGGTTAACTTAACCCAAGCTGACAATTTTAATTATCAATTTTCTATTTTTTTTATATTTTTAGATATTTTTTAAAAAATAAAATAAAAAGTCAAAACTTACAGTAAAACGTTTTTTAATTGGTCCAAGTCACTAAGATATGATACAATTGTGGTATGGTAGTATTTACCGTTCTCTTTACATAAGAATTATGAGCATTGGTGAACAAAAAAAACATTGGTCTATAAAAGAATGTTCCCTATTATCGGCTGATCATCGGCTGTTCCATTCATCGTTGTCAGCTTTCGTGGAGGTGTTGACGTAGGTGTTGGTGGCGTTGAAGAGGAAGACAATGACGCTGCTTTGGGTCACTATTTTTCGGGGTCGGTGCAACTCGATAGGATCCATTTTTGTTAAACTTATTGTTGTCTTTCATTACCGTGTTGGTGGCGTTGAAGAGGAAGACAATGACGCTGCTTTGGGTCACTATTTTTCGGGGTCGGTGCAACTCGATAGGATCCATTTTTGTTAAACTTATTGTTGTCTTTCATTACCGTGTAGAGGCTTTGTCTAGTGGTTGGCTGATGCTCGTTTTTGAGTTTTTTTTTTTTTATTCTAGGTGTTGTTATTTGGTTTACAGTTTGATGGTTGGGTTCTTGTTTGATGCATTGGATTTTTTCAGGATTTATTAGTTCTTTAGGCCTTTTTCTCTTTTGGAGTTGAGATTTTTATTCAATCTACATTGCACATTGTGTACTTTACAATCTATTTTAAAATTGTATCTTTTGCTTATAAAAAAAAATTTATATGAACGAGTTTAATTGGTTAATTTATATGCAAACCACATATGCAATCACTGTAAAAAAACAAAAAAAAAAACAAAAAAACAAAAAAATTATTAATAAAACTTACGTAGATTTCACTCGTATATTGTTATCCATTTCTTCTTTCTATACTCATTATAATGATAATTTTTTAAAGTACATTCTAATGATAATTATTTGTACTAATTAAAAAAAATTATTTGTACTAAATACCAAATATGATTTGCAGCATGTGAAACATGTTTAGGAAGGAATCACGTTCGTACCGAATTTTGGGTCCTTCAAAACCATGTCTTGTTTGTTTTCATCTATTGTTTTATGTCCATTAGCAATAGCATCACTGGCTTTGTAGTTGATTGAAACGAGAAAAATCACCATCATTGCGTATGTCGTTTCCTTAATTCAATTATTAGTGCTTATTACGAATCTAGCTCAATTATTGGAACCCGATAGTGTGGTTAGGAATGACAATGACTATGCTATTATAGTGTTCATCCTCATGTTCCTGTTCTAAAAAAAATACTTGTATTAGTAGAATGAAGTGAAAACACTTTCAGATTATTGGGCATGTAATATGCTGGGGAGACCCGCTAATGTGTGTTGTTGTTCACTAGTAATTAAGATTTTAGTTACAAGGCGCAAGAAATTCGAACTCTCAATCAATAAAGCGTGAAAGTTAAACCCGTAACCTAAAATTAGTTGTGCCAATCCAAGTTGGTAATAAAAAACATAATTTATATTATTACATTTTTTTTGAACTCATGTTATTACATATTTCAAAATAATAATCACAAAACATATTTTGTTTCTTGGTGGGTTTGAAGTTATATATATATATATATATATATATATATATATATATATATATATATATATATATATATATATATATGGGGAATGCTAACTTACTCCCACTTGTGAAGGAGTAAGTTAGCAACCAACACCTTTTTTTTTAAACAAAAAATACCCCCACTTTTTATTTTTAAAAACACTTAAACTTTAGGTGTTTCAGTAATTTTGCCTTTCCACCCCTTTTCTCTTTCCGGCTACCCATTTCTCTTCTTAAATTTTTTGTTTTTTTCCACGTTCTGCCCACTTTCTTTCCTTCACCATTTTAACCTCCATCACTTAAATTGACAAAAGATGCAATCTATCTCTTTCCTTGCCAAGAACCAGCCATTGTTAGTCCGTTTCTATGGTTTTCTTGCATAGATTAAGTTACGTGATTTAAGAGGAAGGAAAAAATTGCACGAGAAAATTGGTGGTAGATTAAACCTCTCATGACCTTCAATTAATTATCCCTCATGGAGTCAACAATGTTCAGTTCCAAAATCCAACTTGTAGAAATCAAATTTGTAGAAACAAGAATGAGCAGAGGAAGGGGTGTCACTTTATGCCAATAAATGTTGAAGAAGATGAAAAATGAGGAGAGGGGGCGTTACATAATTTCACAGAGAAAGGTGGAAGAAGATGATAAATGAGGAGAGAGAAAAGTTGAGATTTAAAATTAAAAAAGTTTGAGTAAGCAAAATTTACATTGGTAACCTCACTTTATTGTCTTCAATGAGAGAGAGTTTTGGAGTATTTTGTCTAAAAGAAAAAGGTGTTGGTTGCTAACTTACTCCTTCACAAAATTAAGTGGGAGTAAGTTAGCATTCCCCTATATATATATATATATATATATTATTTCTAGCGATTTAAACTCAACCAGTGTCATACCTGCGCAAAAAACTTTAGTACTCTAGTACCAACAATGATATATGAGTTTATTTCAAAAAAAAAAAAACAATGATATATGAGTTATGATATATACACACCTCTCCACTTCTTTTCTACCTTCATTTCTATCTATTTATCTTTTTTCTATTAATTAAATCACATATCACATCTTTAATTTCCCTCCTTTCTTCCCATCTATATCTTCCTCCACCTCTTCACACCTCATTTTTTAGAGGTGTGAAGATATAATTATTCATGATATATACACCCCTCATTTTTTAAACACTTTATTTCCACCTTTTCAACCACCCTTCTGCCTATAACACATCTTGAAAAATAAGCTAGCAAATATAATATAGTGATAGCAATGGAAATTCAAATAACATATCTCCTAGTTTCTAGTTGTACAAACATATACTATTATCTAGGCTTAAATGCACTTTTCGACCCCCAAGTTTATATTTTTTGCGATTGTTGACCCTAATCTTATTTTTCTACGAATGGAGACCCTAATCTTTCAAAATGTTACACCGTTTACCCTTCCGTCCAAATCCGTCAAAACCTTGACGGAACCCACTTACCTGGCCTTCCAACGGAAGGGTAAACGGTGCAACGTTTTGAAAGATTAGGGTCTCCATTCAAACTAAAAATAAGATCAGGGTCAACAATCGCAAAAAATGTAAACTTGAGGGTCCAAAAGTGCATTTAAGCCATTTTTTTAAATCCCCCTTTTATCCACGTGGAAGGTCATATCAGCGTGTTCCGTCAAGTTTTTGACGGATTTGGACGGAAGGGTAAACGGTGCAGCGTTTTGAAAGAATAGGGTTCTCATTCGTAGAAAAAAAAGATAAGGGTTGACAATCGCAAAAAGTTAAAACATGAGGCCAAAAGTGCATTTAAGCCTATTATCTAATAAAAATGTTTGAACTAATGTGATTTCTGTGAGTAATTAGCTATTAGAGACGAACCACACTACTAAAACTTTTGGATTTTGTTAATTTAATACATTCATATCTTATTTTTTCTTTTATCTCATTCATTCGCTTACTCTTCCAATTTTTCTCTTTTTTCTATAACAAATCATTCATTGTAATACTTTTTCTTTTAAGAACGTACATTTCTTCTAAATGTGAGTGAATTTTGGGGGTTAGTGTAATTTCTTTCCAAAACTTATTATTTTTCTTTACCTTCTTTATTTATAGGATTTATTTTGTTGTCAAGAATATGATATATCTTATTTTATCTTGTGTTCAAGATGGAAATGATGATAACCCAATCATTTTGATAGTGTCTAGTTGCTTCCACTCTGGACTATCTATCCTGGGATAATACCTTTCCCGCATTCCGTTAAGCCTATATGCCGATTGTGCATTGTCTCCAATAGAAAATCAACAAGCTAGAAATGGACCACATCATGATTTGGACAAGTAAAACACATTGGATTTTGCTCTTGGTTCAGGCAAACCTATCCCAGTTTGTTCTTTATATTGCCCCAAGTTGGATGAACTTGTATTGTAAGTGTGTCTTTGATATCAATTGAGTTAATGTGAAAATACATTTGTTTTAAATTACAATAAGAGTTTTGTTCACTTTTTTATTTGAAATTAGCACCAACGGTTCGTTAGTACCGACGACAACAATTATCAAAACATACTATATTTTGCATGAAGTTATGCGAAATAACATCTTCTAGTATGAAAACACGCACTTCTCTTCCATAAAGGTTTATGCTTGTGCGTTTCAGAAAGAAAAATAATTATCTTTACATCTCAAATCCACTTATAACTTAAGTAAGATAGAAAGAAAAGCGATATGAATAGAATAGGAAAGTGAGTGAAAAATGTGATGAAAGACAACGAGAGATTAATATAACAAAAGTCTTTTAGAAATTAATGTCAATCGCTGCGATGCTGAAAATGATGTTTATACTTTGATGATAGTGCATGTGACCATAAGTTCCAAATAAGACAGAAACTGACCTTCCTCAGCCAAATAAAAAGAACTAATTTAAGTGAAAGTTATGGTAATGATTGTGATTTGTTACAACATGCCTTTAATCTAAAACTCAGACCTTCATCACAGCTTGTTGATTGATTGGAACGTATTCAGAAGCATACATGATTGCAAAAATTCGGTAGTTAAGCCTGATGGGTGAAACATGAACAAAACTGCCAATTATCAAGTTGTTTTCTTATCATTTCAACCCATTTCAACTGGCCCACTTTGTTATCTTAGTATGTTAAAGGACATCAACTGTGACAAGACAATATCACATATGATCCTTATTTTCTTTGCTGAGGTAGAAGATAGGGTGTTCTCCTCCAATCCCAAACCAAAACACTGCCTGAATTACAAATTCACATCTCTTATACTTAATTTAATTTTATGAGATATCTTTTTTAAATTCTAGCAATTTTTTTTTTCTGCATAGAGCATTCTGCAATTTATTAGCCAAACATGGCTTTTTTCAATTGAAGCAGTTCTTTTTTTTTTGTGTGTGCACATAACTGTTACTAGTTTAAGTTTATATCTGTCATATTCATGTTTTCTGTTTTTAACTAACTTAACACAAATTGATTGATGGGAGAGTGATGAAGTTACCAAATGGGGACAAAGGAGTAGATAAGAAATTCCTTTTATGATCAAGTTAGATAAGTACCTACTTACAATTATAATGTTAAATGACTCATAAATAACTAGAAATAAAACAAAAGATAAATGAATTTACAGACTGAAAATGCTGATTTTGCTATGTATGATAAATTTCTTGAGAGGGGCCACAATATATGGACCCATGTTTCCCCTTAGAAACCACATCTAGACTTTCAGAAAACCAATAGCCATGGCTATCCTTATAAACAGAAAGCACAGGTACACACTCAAGAGCCCTGCTCCCAATGCTTTATCCAGCCTCATATTCTTCTTTGGCAATATCACAAGTGCCCAAAGCACCCCTCCCATCAAGAACAGAATGGTTTGATAGAGAGAATTATCCTTAGGAATGACATAAGGCTCTGGATGTTCAGACCATGCAGAGAGAACAAGAGGAAAGCCTAAGCCCATCAAAGTGTTAAACATGGGCCCAGCATAGCAACCAGAAACAGCCATTTGGGCCCCAGCTGCCCCACCATTCAGAGCCATGGCACCATTGGCTATCAAATCACCAAGAGAGTTACCCCAAGCTAGGACAGTTAACCCTAGGATTGAAGGGCTAATCCCAATGATGTTCCCTATTGAAACCAACAGGGAAACCAGCTCCTGAGCAAGAATATAAGTCCATGTTATGCTCATAGCAAAACCCCCTGCTAGCCATGGAAACAATGACTTTTTTGGTGGGCTACATCTCTTTGTAGTCACACATGCCATATTCCCCAAAACTATGCCAATCAAAGCAGTTACCAAGTACATAACAAGACTGTTCCTTGAACCTAATCTTTCCCTCTGGACATTGCAAAGTGCAGCCAACAAAACTGGTGCTAATGTGACAGATATAACAGCATATGGCTTAGACCACTTGTCCTCACAAACCACTGGTATAGTAAGCCTTCTTGGTAACCAAAGAGGTAACTCTAGTAATTGTAGAAACTTCCCCAAGTAAATACATTCTGGCATTTCCTCCATATCTTCAACAACCACTTTTTCTGCCAAATTTGGTTTCTCTTTCTCATCATCAACATAGCCTAACAGTGGTATGCCATTGCCAGACTCTAGTAACTCATCCAAAGACATGACTTTGAATTCCCTTTCTATAGTATCTCCACCATAGAAAAGATGTGTAGCTGAGACAGCACAGACATAAAGGAAGTAAAGAGAAACATAGCAGATTGAACCAAACAAGGTGATTTTACCAATGGAAAAGATGATGAGGAGGGTGAGCAGAGAGAAAAGGAAGAAAAGTACATCCCTGATGAAACTGGCCTTATCAACTGCAACATCTTTTGTGCTAATCAGAATGCTTATAATCCCCAAGACAGGGCAAGACACAAAAAAAGCCCCTCCAAGAATGCTGTTAAGACCAACTTCACCATTGCTGTTAGATCCTGTGAAGGAAACCATGCTTGCAAAAAAATCTGGAGCCCCATTTCCCAGAGAAAGCAGGGTTACCCCAGCAATAGTGGGAGAGAGCCTCAAGATGTTGGACAATCCTTCTAAGGAATTGCAGAAGTAATTGGAAGCTGTGTCACCTAAAAGATAGAACAAAACCACAAGCCACAAGGCAAGGAGAACATGTCCTAAAATTGGGGACTGGCCTAGATTGCAATAGAAGATTAGAATATAGTTTATGTACCCTTTTGACCTGCAATCAAGATGGCTTTTGACATATGAGCACTTAGAAGTGTAATCTGAATACTTATGGAGGTCAGTGCAGCCATCAAGAGTAACATCACTAAGCAACCTAGCATGGTTGAAGATGGTTGTGAGGGGAACATTGTTGGGCTGGCCATGAAAATTTGAGTTTGGTGGATGGAGGTAAGCTTTTAGAAGGAGACAGAGGAGGAAGATGAAAGATATGTTGAGGAAAACAATGAGTTTTCTGGATTGAAGCTTTAACTCAGAGATGAAAGCTGCCATATAGGGCAGTTTTTCTTAAGGATGTGGTGGCAGGGTGAACATATGAAGTGAGAAGTGAGAACTTAGAAGTGATGTGTATAGATACTTGTTAACTATGGGGTATGGGCAGTACTAAAATTAAAAGAAGAGGAATCTGATTGTTTGAGGAAGAAGACAGAAAAAGGAAATTTAACTCCAAGAGTTCTTGCAGTACTGGTATTGGAATATCAAAGGTAGGCCAAAAAACTTTACATATTGTTTCATTACAAAGCAAAACACAATTTGTGCTACCGTTGCCCATCCCATGTGTGTGATAAGAGTTAGGCATGTTCAATTGTGTGGATAATAAAGGGGACGTACATAGGGAAACGAATGAAGCCAAACTGAACCTATCAAAGTTATTTAGAACTTTACTTACAATGTGTTTGAATTTGCATTCCCCATAGCAAATACCACTAGAAGTAGCTTCTACGCACGCTTAACTTAAACTTTAAGAAACATTTTTGTGCACTCATGAGTCATGATGGTCACCTCTCTTAAAATTTACAAATAAGTAATTATTTAGTGTAATAAATTATAAATATTATGTCATGATAGATAATAATGAGTTTAAAAATCAATATTTTAGTGATTAATAAGGAGATGAAAGTTCAAGTTCAACCTTCTAAATTAGTTGAACAATTTGTTGGGTTTTATTTAAATAAGTTTTCATGGTAGGACTACTTTTTGAAGTAAAGTTAGATCTAACTTAAATTTTAAGAATTTAGCTTCTTTTTTTATTTGTTAAAATTATACTTAATTCAAATTCTAAGTCTTTAGGCCTATTTAAGTAGTTGTAATTGCATTTTAGAATCTCACTCTTGACTAATTCTTGCGTGATGAGCATAGTATTTATAAGCTTATCAAACAAAAGTAAAGATATTATACTATTAGAACAAAAAAATATAAAACTCATACCAAAATTATTTTATTAGTAATATAAACTTGTAATTAATTGTACCTAGAAGGCATTATGTTTATACAAAAAATTAGTTCCCCATCTCACTCTATTCGTGCACTCACTCCAAGTTTTTCATCATGAAGAACCTCTAATAAGTTCAATTAAGGAAACTTCCCAAGAACAACAAGAGCAGCATTGAATTTGTAGTTACTTGTTCGTGCTCACTGCTCACCCTCAAGTTTTCCGCGTCTCTATAACAAGTTGAGCTATGGAAACTTCCCAAGAACGTACAACATTGTCAGCATTGATTACGCTACTTGATCGGTCATTGATATAAGTTTCCTGTTTTGAACCATCAAACATTTACTTGTGGCTCTCTTGTTGCTGTTTTATTTCGTACCCTCTTCTTCTCATTACAGCCAGCAATTATCCTCTTGAACTAATCCACTAGTAAAATGTTCACCATCACCAAGGTTGCACGTGGTATGGAGCGGATTCTACACTCTTTTCACTCTGTCCTAAATCCTTATGTGCGGGTTGAATTTTTAGTGCCTCACCCTCGTTCTCCACATTCCCCAAACACGGCATTAAATTTTTTAAAATGTTAAATTAAATATATAAAACACGGAAGTTTATCCAATAAATTAGAACACCATAAGGAATAACACGCTACATCAAATTCAATAGAAATATATACTACATCTGTTCCTATATATATATCTGTCTAGGAAGAGAAGGTTCACCCAAATTAAGGAAAGAAATTAATTGTGTTGATTTTCATAAAAGTATTATTTGTTTTCCTATTTCACCATTTAGAATGTATTTTATCTTTCTTTATTTACTGTAAGTTGACAGATATATAGGAACAATTTTTTTTCTTCAAAGTTGACAGTTAATAAGGAACGGAGGTAGTAATAGTTAAAATAATATTATACAGAATTCAACACACGATATGTGATATTTATAAAATAATCAATTTAAAATGTATAGTTTAACATTCAACTCATTCAAAATGTAAAACCTAACACTCAAAACATTGTATTTTCGCGAGAACTTCACGGGGCAGAAACATTGATCTCCATCCCGGTCCCCAAATTTTTCTCGACAACATTTTCATCCTTGTACCCACGGAGAAAAAGTCTCCGAGATCGGGACCCCAAAACGGGGCGGTCCCGTGGGTATCCCCGTTTATTTTAAGGTGAAAAATTTTCATCCATAAGCACAACTAATATACTGCAACATTCCCTTAAACAAAATGCTGTGACACTACATTTTTTTTTTGTCAAGACACCCTCCGTTATCTTCAACTTAGCATTGTCCCTACCAAAATAAACTCAAAACAAAACAAAAAGCATCACTTTAACAAAGAACCCATGTGGGGGAACTGTCACCATTTAAAAGTCTGCTATATGTACCAACGCGACCTAAAAAAATTAAGGAAAAGGAAAAAGATGATAAATCAATTCAGCTGAAATGAAGATCGAAAGAGACTCATCCTACAAATAACTAAAGAGACACTCCACATGTCCTGTATAAAAAACATGCTTATTTTAAATGAATCATACCATAAAACCAACCATATGATTTAAAATATGATGCAACTGACAAGAAATACGAACTAACATGATGCAAATCATAAGAAATATGAATTCCTACCTGAAGAATGAAAGAGATTGGATTCTTCTTTACACTTAAGTTTAACTAAGCTAATAGGAGTAGTATAAAAGAAAGAGATTGGAGTCTCCTTTACATTTAACTAAGCTGTTAGGAGAAGTATACTATAACAAGTGTTTAAACATGTCCCGGTAAGCTTCTAGCTTAAATTCAAAATATCTACCTCTTAAACAAGGAAACTGTTCACTAAGCTGATTCAACAACTGAAAAAAGCATCATATATCTGTTGAGTTGTATAGATCAGAATGAGAAGTTCAATGTCTGTGCCGGGAAATCACCATCAAGATCGCAAGGATCAGAATGAATCCTTAAACCTACCTCTCTGTCCACTGAAATTGGGTTGTATTTTCACTTCTTGTCCTCCAAGAGTGTTCTTGGACATTGTGCAGTATTGCATCTGATTAGATGCATCATCTGGAAAGCCACACATTAATCCATTCGTCATCTGGCTTGTATTTTCATTACTCCTCTCTAACACATCTTCCACTTTACCAAGTGCTTCAAGTAAAGCTCTTTCTTGCTCCTGGACCAAATCATACATTCATATAATAACCTGTTATTCAGCATTGTCTGAATAGAAATACATAACTCAATACATCTTAAAGAGTCAAAAGGCAGGAGTTACCATGAGAGTGCACTTAGCTCTCTCAATATCAACTGGGCCAGGTTTCTCTCTACTGGAAAGCATCTTCTCAACCTGACAAATATGAGGAATTAACACACTGAAATGAGAAATAATGAACATCTGAAATACAATGCATGTTAATTAATTGCTAAATGCATAATATATTTGTTTGAATACATGAAAATTATGTTGTAATTTTTAATTATATCTTTGTTCATCTATGATTTTGTAGATTATCTCATGGGAATGCCGAATGGTTTCTATATTTCTTATATTTCATTATCTGTTTTCTTATTTAATTAGGATTGAGAATCTAGTAGTACTACAAATAATGATCAGATTTTGTCTTTAGTAACATACCATTCATATCAATATCACTATAGTTTTATATTACTCTACGTGTTCTTTTTCTTCCCTTTATACCAAAACCCTATATAGTTATTTGGATTGGGCTTAACTCTACCTCAAAAGTTAGCTCTCGGGTGAGTATTGCGCTACCCTATATAAGGACTTATATAGTCATATCTCTAGTCAATGTGAGACCTTAACACACATCCCTCATGCTCAGGGTTGGACATATATGGAGTGTGAAGTTTGCTTGACTGGGCATCTGCAAGTGGCTCATTTTTTGGGTGGCCTAATAAATGAAACAAGTATAGGATATGCTCTGATACCATCTTAACAATTGGGTTAGGCCTAACTCTATCCCAAAAGCTACCATATATAAGGACTATTTTGGCCAACATGAAGCTTGCATGACACTTGGTTTGTCATGAACCAAATATCCCACAAGCTAAAGATGTTGGGTAAATAACAAAAATGGTTTAATATTATATTTCTAACAGACCCCCTCACACAAAAGCGCATTGAGCTTGAAGCATGGATAATGCACAAATCCACCTACCTTGTGCCGAAACTAAACTTTTATTGGAATAATGAGGTAATAAGGATCAAACTCTACACCCCTTGGTCATAGAGAGTTAAAGACTCTGATACCATGTCATGAGTCAATATCCCAAAAGCTTAAGTTGTTGCAGGAAGACATGTGAATGATTTTATATTACGCTTGTAACAGTGTTCGCCAAAAAGGCTCCACAAGCACAAGTCAGGACCAAAGGCTCATACACTAATCAATGCCCAAAAGTACTTGGTAGCCAAACCAACAGCTCAAACACGTGTCAATAGACATGGGAAGCCAGAAAAGCAGGGGAACGGGAACCAATGAACCAAAGCTACAACCACCAAAAACTCGAGTTAGACCTAACTTAAACTTCCCATAGAACTCTATACTCACTTAAACTTCCAACAAGAATTCGAGTTAGACCTAACTCAACCCAAAAGCTAGCTCATAGGGTGAGGAGTACCCGAACCTATATAAGGTCTATTTTGGTCATACTTCTAATCAAATGTGAGACTTTTCCTTAATGACAGGCATCAAATCGTGAAATGGAAAAACTAAAATGAAACCAAGCATGATAAATAATTGAGGAAAGAGCAGTGACCCACTCTTTTAAACATAGAATTATTGGGTGAAACTCATGTGATTCCCACCAACTAGTGAGTGGAACCCACATGATTTAGTGAGACTCACATGAATTTCCCCAATAATAAAGAGTCTAGTGTTAACATTTCTCTAAATAGTTTAGTCCATGAGGAAATGCTTTTTAATACGGAAGCTACTATAATTTCTATATCCTCATTTCACCACAAAATGAGCCTTCATAAATGCCTCACTCTTGTAATTCCATCATTCCAGGTTGATTCATATGCTGATAGAGAACCAGAGATAAATTGAATAATTACGAACTAAACACGAAAATCATGTACAATACAACACAATACAGCAATACACTGTTGTCCCAGATACCAAAGTCTCCAACAAAGAGTATTCTCGGACCACAATACAATATGACAACACCACTTACATAATTACAAATCCTACTATCAAATATACTCATAATAAACCTGTAGTTAATTTTAAATGTTAACTGTCATTAAGCTGTTCTGCCTATTATTTGTCAAATGTCAATCATAACTACCATCAGGACCCCTGCTGTTTGGCTTGGCGGGTATATAGGCCAATGGATCAACCTTTTGGCTCCCATCATATGTCAAATAAAACAAAATAACTTTTCCTAGGTTACAATATACTTCCTTTTGTAAACCCATCTAATTTTAAAATAGTTGAATAAGAAAAATGTGTACTCGTTAATGATAGAAAACAAGGAAAGCAATAACAACTATAAAAAATAATATGAAGTAAGGATTTTTCTTACATCATGGATAACACTATCTGTTGCACGGATCCGAATTAAATCAGAACTGTTCTGTAACTTGAGAGGCTCAGATGCGGGAAAGTACTTCTTCAATTGATATTTTCCTTTCGGCACTTTCCCTTTTCCAACAGGCGGTAACTGAACATTATGATTGAGCATTTCGATAGATTTCTCTGCATTTTCATAGGCGAATTCAGCAGCCAAGAGATCACCATTAAATTTTGGATGGGCGAATTTAGCATCCAAGTGATCGCCATTAAATTTTGGCTGATACAGAAAAAATGGCAATTAATAAGCCTGAGGCTCAATTGTTTTTATAGAGTAATTATAAATAATGATAGATACCAATTCAAAGCAGGTTGTGGACTTAAGAAGTGTCCATCCAAGAAAAGAAGAAAAACAAAAGAAGTAACAAAACATGTTACTCTAATGTGTGTGGAAAACAACATTCAGAGCAGTGCCCATATACTGTTGTGTGGAAAAACAATCATAAACAAAATGAATATGCATCTAACTATTTAAATAATAACTTAAATTATATCTTCCCACATAAACTCAGTTAATTTGTACAAGTCCTTCTAAGTTTTGAGGATAGCTCAACCAGCCTTTCTTCTTAGTAAAGTTAATTAACAGGAACAGATTGCATGACCCTCTAAATTTTGAGGATAACTCAAACTAAATTCTTGACAATATAGCATAGCATAGATTGCAAACTGGCACAAAATTTTGCGTTTTTACTTCTAACGAAGACATGAAAGCATATCATCAAGAATAGGTCCAAAGACCTAGGGCACAACTAGTATTCACCAAAACTACCAAATAAAGGATTGCATGAAGAAACAGCAGCAGAAAAGTGTAAGAACAGGAGTGGAACTAATTCTGAGCAAGCGCCACACATTACAAATATATCAGGGATACAAGCCTTATGCAGCCACATAATTTAAAATATCATTAGTATTGATTCTATCATAATTCAAATAAAAGACTTACCCTTAGAGGGAGCATTAGAAGACAAATTCAAATCAATATTAGAAGGCAAATGTAAGGTAAGGCTGCCTACATTAGATCCACAAAGTGGGTCCGGCTCCTCCCTGGACCTCGCGCATTGCGGGAGCTTTATAGCACCAGGTTTGCCCTTCTATTAGAAGGCAAATGAATGGAGTCAAATTTATACTGTAAGAATTGGTCCTAGAAAAGTGAAACATCTTTGGATATTCTTAGAAAAATTGGTTTTCAAGTGGCACATTACCCAAAAGGTGTCTATAAAAAATAATTGTAAAATATAACTACAAAATGAAGAAGATTATGTAAATATGTTGTATAAGGAAATGTAAGAATTTATTTCGCAAAGCACAACAGTTTTACAATTATATACTTTTGGGCCCCCAACATCAATTCCCAAAAAAATTTCCATACATGTCAGCATGCTGTTCCTAGCACTAAGTTGACCTAAATTATGATCCTGAAGTCTCCAGAATCTATAGTAAACAGGCTTTAAATGCAGCTAGACTACAAGATAAACTATTTTCAAAGTTGTATGGGATCAATTTGCTCACAGGCATCGAAGAAGGAACAGGAATAGAAATCTGAGAAGCTTTGCTGCGTGATACTTTCTTCTGAGGATAAAATGCAGCAGAGGGCGGAGCTTTCAATCTTATAATTGAACTTCTCATTGAAGCAGAAGGACAGCTAGAAGTATTAGCTTTGATATAGGTCTGAACCTGAGATCCCAGTTTCCTCTGCCCCCTGCATCATAAAATGTTAAAAAGTATTCAAGATTCTGCATTTGACTTATCATGACTATCAAAACAATTGTGCATCAGAATATAAACAGCAAAACATTTGCAAACACCTTATCCATTTAATTGACTCATCTGAGTTGGTTTTCATCAGGATTTCTGCATGTTCACCATCTGTAATATTTAGTTCCTTTCGTAGCTCAGTCATAAGCTCCTCTTTGCCCTGCAGCAGCACAAAAAAAAATTGGCCGATACCTTAAATAAAAAGAGACAATTTGCTAGAGCTTGCTCAAGAAGGATTCAAACTTGATCACATAGAACAGGTTTAGTTACCCAAGTAAGAAGATCAGACTGAGCAACAAAAGCTTTCAAAATAGAACTGTAAGCCTGAGTTTCCAGACAATGAATATGTTGTTCCAAATCCACTGCATCCCTTATCCCGTGACATTCTGTAATCAATGCAATCAACAATAATGAACTAAACCTTTACTTGCATTGAGAGAATCAAAAGAAGCAACAATAATTACTCAAAATAAAAAGCAAGAGTAATTAATTAGAACATGGATTCATGGAAAGGTCATAATTTCTCATTTTCCCTTTTGACCAGAAAAATTGTGTAAGAGAGGCTATTCACATAACATCTGCAGCCATGAGCCATGTACATCAGAAACACAGGAAATTACATAATTCAATGGCACTCAAAGTGAATATAAACATTAACATTTTCAAATTCGTTGAAGTTTAAATGCTCTTAAATTCCTAATCATAAGAACATACACTATATCAGATGTTAGAGATCACAAAGAAAAATAAATGCATCTTATAACAAAATAAACAAGAGGAAAAAGATGTCATAAACCAACAATCCGAAAAGCCTATTGGGCTTGAAGCATGAAAAATGCAGGCTCGAACTCCAAACCACTTGGTTATAGAGACTCTAATACCATGTCAAAAACCAACTGTTCCAAAAGCGTAAGCTGTTTGGTGAAGACACATAAATGGTTTCATATTATATTTCTAACAAAAGATACCAAAATACACTGCAATGTCACAACTCACAAGATGCCAAAGAGCTGCTACTTGTTAGAGAAAACACATAACATGAGGTTATCAAATGGCTAAACACACAGAGGTATGCAATTACAAGCAACTCTAGGGCAACACACTCCAAATGAGCATGCACATTTTAAACTGCAAAAAGGTCAATTAAATTAAATTTGCTAAACAAGTCAACACACACAAAGCTCTGAATGAACATGGAAAATCATTGGAAGGGTCCAGTGGGGCATAATAGAAAAAAGAAAAAAAAGATAGTCAAGTGCTACTATGAAGTTATCAATGGGTCCATTTTCACTTCAACAAATACTAATAACACCACCATCAACAGTCACATGTCCTTTAATAAATAAATAAAACACTCTTTTCCCCCTTTCTAGACCCAGATACAAAACCAGAGAAATAAATGATAAACAAAATAAAAAAGGGTCAAATATATGTCACCAAGAATCTAGGCAGCACACAAGTACTGTCGGCCACAGAAAAACAAACCTCGTCCTCGTCCCATATGATCAGAAAAACAAAAACAATTAGAAAAAGGTGACAACTTGAAATACCCCACAACAACAACAACAGTGCCCAGTTCCGACGTTGAAAATTAAATTTCTTTGGGGTTCTGAACAATGCATTTTACTTTCTGGGGTCCCACTCCATTTGTTTATTTTTCATGGCAGCCAAACAGACAGAGAATGCGAGAAAGTGAGCGAAAATTATGGAGGGAAGTTAACAATGCAGAGCGAGAGAGAGAGAGAGAGAGAGAGAGAGAGAGGGTTTACCGATGATGCGGTGTCTGGCGTCCATGACTGAGCTTACTTCACCGCTGTGACCGTCGCTGACTGAGAGTTGAGAGCTGAGTGCGGTGCGATTTCTCAGCGATGTTTTTGCAGGTAATGGCGGAAGGAAGCCATGCTTTGTTTAAGATTTATTTATATACTAATGATTAATTAATTGTTACTAATGTGTTATTTCGCACTCTATTTTTTTATTATTTGGATAATGGTAATAATTCTTATGAATAAAAATAAAGAGTAAGCTAGTAAATAAAGAGAGGAGTAGAGAGATAGAGACATAGTGTTATGGGGGATACTCTCCTAGTTGCAACATCTCTTGTATTTATAATATTAGGTTAAGAGTGTTGAACAATTATACATGTGAGTCGGGCTCATGACCTCTTAACTCCTATTCCAGATGAACATCCAAATATTCATATCAATAATTATTTTTATACAAATATTTAAAAAATATTGTAATATTTATATCAATATATTAGTGCGCTTTTCACTCAGAATTGCACGTTTAGGAGTTGGTCACGTGGTCAGGGTTATATCGTGTGTTTCTGATTGCTTGCAGGTGGTTGAGGCTCTTCTGAATGATTCAGATGCGTCTACCTTATGGGAGAAAGAAACGATTTTGCGAGTACGAATGATGCTTAAATGGGAGTGGGATGTTGTTGTGGTCTATGTACCTCGTGAAAGGAACAATGCAGCAAATTCTTTGGCCCGTCAAGCTTTTAGGGATGACTCATCTTATCGGGTGTGGCGACATCTACCGTCTTGAATTTTGTTCAGCTCAATATTGTTGCTCCTTTGCAAATTCTGGGTGAGTTTCAGAATATCATATTTCCTCTTGCAGGTGAGAGAAATGATGGTTGTGTAATGGAAACAAACGAAGACTTATATAGTACCATCATTGGCTTGTGATTGTATGGCTTATCATGGGAGTCCTAGTCATATATTTGTCTGGAACGGTCGTGCGTTAAGAAGGTTCACTTTTTCTTATTGTTGGTTAGAAAGAATGTTCTTCCAACTAATTTTATGAGGCATCATTGTCATCTAAATGCTTCGGTAAATTTCCTAACCTGAGAAGGTGTTACCAAGGACTTGGTTCACTTGTTTTGGCAATGCTAGCACTCGAGAGATGTTTGGTAATTTTCTTTGAACTTTACATGCGATTCTATGGAGTATTGCATTTTTAAATTGGTTCTTCACATTATTCCAGCAATGAAATAATACTCTTGATGTAGCAATTCTTTGATGATTGTGGAAATGGAGAAAATAAATATTTTTTAGATTTGGGACTGACATATTAATTTTGTTCTTCGTCAAATTTTGCTTGCCTTTTAAGACAAGCAAAGTTGGAGCTCACAGTGTTTGCCTTGTGCTACGGTTACTGTTTAAAACCCAGCTAGGGTGCGTCTCACACTGGATGGGTGCTGGCTTCCAGGTGTGAACAAGATGGGTGGTGGAGGGCCCCTTGCCATCCGGATGGAAGATGGATTTCAGGTGGATTGTATTGGTGAGGGTATTAGTTTCTTGCATAGTTAATAGCTTTGGAATTTGGTCTTAGGCATACTTGGGAGTTGAGGTATCATAATGTTGTATGTATGTCTGATTGTAGGGAAGCAGTGAATGTTCTTACCAACAACACAAACATTCATAGTTACTGGTAGAGAAAGAAGATTATCAACATTTCAACATGTTGGGCATAGATTGGGCGGTCTTATTCTCATTCATAGCTACTTAGGGGAATTAAACACTATAAATTTAAGGAAAAAGTCATGTTGAATTTGATAAATGTTCATTTCTCTTAGATCTTGCAGTGTTTTTAGACTATGCACTGCGTTTTATTGAGATTCAAGTACATAGAGTAAAAGTTATGTCCATTCAAGAATGATCAGAACTTAAGTATGTGAATGAGGGTGTGAGCTTTCATTTTTGACAATCTTCTTTAGGAGGTTTGTCAAATATTTTAGTGCCTTAGTCTATCTTGTGAATGCATTTATTCTACATTTATCCTAGTTTTTAAACACTTTTGTTCCTTTGTAGAGTTTAATTTTACTATTCAGCTTTTCTTACTCATTTCTTTTTATATTGTTCATGTCGCTCCTCTTGACATATTATCTTTATATCATATTATTTATTTTTAAGTTTCTTTTAGATCAAGAGGAGATGCACTTTTCCAATTTTCAGGTAGTGATGCTAGTGTTTTATTATGGCTTAAATTGTCTTTTATGATGTAAGAATTGACTCGAAGACGAATCATCTTGAAGACACGGTGCATGCATGGAAGTGGAAGGTTTGACAGTCGAGGGTTTATTGGAATCATTATTTAAGACACTATTTCTAATTAAGCTAGTAGAGATTTAGAGGATTCAGTAGATAAATCCTCTTCTTAAACTCTTTGGATTCCTTCATTATTTTCTAGTATCGTACGTTTTCCTATGATTGTATTCCATTTTGAGATTGTATTTTCCTGCTCATCTATTATTTAGGTAAATTGGGCTTTGATTGTATTTTATTTTGAACTTGTATTCTGACCCATGTAGGTGTAGAGGTTATACTAGTGGGCATGACACCATGTTGGGCCTTATGTTAAGGCCTAAATCCTCCTAACTTGGATCCACAGTCTTATCGCGCTCTATACTCGATTAAAATACATATCATCGCGCTTTTGAAACAAATCCTTCAAACTTGACGACAAATGTATGATTCGAGTACAAATATTTTGAAATCGCCTCCAACCAATTTCAAACTAATCCATATTAGGAGAATCTAAATTTTGTCTTTCCATACATTCATCACCGAGTCCCAAACTTCTTTAGGTTTTACTAGTAACTTTCACTTAGCTTGTATACATTCTTATCTTTGTCGTATCATCTCAGCAAATGGGTGAGTTTGAGCAAATAACTTTCATTGCATTCATCAAAGCATTATATTATTGGTCACAATAGCATGAGATAATGGATCACTTATTTGAATAAACCCTCTCAACTTTTCTAATGCCCAACTGAAATAACATGTCCATCACATTCCATGTAAGAATAACCAACAGAATATGTTAAATTTGTTGAGGTTTCACCAGTAATCTCAAGTAGTGGGATCTGACACTGGTTGGTTTTATATGTATTATTGATGAGAAAAAAAAATTAGAAATACATTTAAAAAATATTTATCGTATTGGGATGTGTCCAAATTATGTTGGTGACAACATCACTTATCTCATTCCTCCCGTGCCAAAATAAATATTACCCTCTAAATATTTTTATCAAATTTCTCATATGTGTTCTTAGGCCCATTTGAGCACGTTGAAATATCTGACACACATTATATATTTGCTTCAAAGTGATTAGGTTACCCTTGTCACAACCATTAAGTGTCAACAATATATTTATTGGCTTCTTAGCCATATTCTAAAGAAATTAATGGTTCATTAAATAATTTTTTTAATGGCTGTAAATTCCTCTTTCAACATTTTTCAAAGTCCTTTAATTTAATCTCCAAGAACTCTCCCATTTTTTAGATTAAGTGACAATCGGTAATAATTCACGGTTGTAATTTATACTTTCCACTTATTTCACTTCCTAATGTCACAAACGTCTTCTTTCTTGGACCCCCTAGTTTAAC
This sequence comes from Lotus japonicus, assembly GCF_012489685.1. Taxonomy (NCBI): domain Eukaryota; kingdom Viridiplantae; phylum Streptophyta; class Magnoliopsida; order Fabales; family Fabaceae; genus Lotus; species Lotus japonicus. The sequence goes on along the minus strand of NC_080041.1, from coordinate 120,603,846 downwards.
CTAACGATGACAACAACAGACCCGTTCTCTTCGTCAACTCTTAATAGATCATCTCAAGTAGCAAAAATACACCAATTAAATAGTAAGTTCTTTTAACTCATTCATATATTTATATGTCTATTACCTCATCAATTGTGAATGCACCGGTACTATCCATCAGTTTATTCTCATATACAAATTGGCACTCGTTATTCACTTTGATGTACATATTCCTAGCTCAAATATGATTGCTTCCCAAATACAAAGCCGATAACCCTAGCCCGCATCCGAGTAAAAAAAAAAAAAACGAAATAGCAGAATCGGATAACGGCACAGCAGCATTTCCTTCTCTTCTTGTCTTCCTCACTCACCACTCACTCCAACAACGACACCAGTAGCAGAATCGGAAATCCCTAACACGAGAAGATGCTAGCATGCTCTAGCAGCACCCTCCATGGCCGTGCCACACTTCACCAACCCTCTCACTTCCTCCTCCCCAACCCGCCTCTCCTCTTCCCTACCCGCCGCTGCTACCGCTTCGCCGGCAAATGCAAGCTCCGTTCTCTCTTTCCCACCACCAAAGGTGGTCTCGGCGGCTTCGCTGTCAGAGCTTCCTTGGAGGATCCTTCGGTGGTTCCAGAGTCCGCCGTCGACGTTGGTGCCCCGCAACCGTACTCCGTGAAGATTCCTGTTGGTGACAGACATGTAAGTTTGATCATACAGATGTTGTTTTTGAAGGTTTCTGCTTTGTCTGGGAGTGTTTCGTGGTTGTGTGTGTTCTGTTTGGGGTGTGGATTCTATTCAAATGCGTGTGAACTTTGTTTCTGTTCACGCTTCTGCTTGAAATTGTTTATGTTCATGTTTGTTTTCATTGGATAGAGTTGAGTTTCTTGTCATTTGTAGAAGTTGAATAAGTTTTCCCCATCTGTTTGTTGACATTGTTTTGGTTTATTTCTCTCATCACTCATTTCCTTAATCTTCAAAAATTTCAGTTTAGTTTAATTTTTTTTGGAACATATTAGAAATTGAATTTCTAATTTATCTTCATTCATTATTTCAAAATACTCAAGAAGTAAGGTTTCATGGTCACTAAAATGGAAAGTCTCTCGTGTTATGTCTTCATTTGATCCTTCCGCGACTTGGGAAGAAGAGTGGAGGAGGATGACACTATGTCAATTGTCAAGTGTTTTGCGATGGTGTCGGCATAGATTCACAATTCGCATGAGGAATAAGTATAAGTTGGTCATAGTTGTTGGTAAAATAGTGAGGGCTTGGAGTAGCTCTATAAACTTACTCCATGAGTAAGTCGAATCCTCCCATTAGAACAACTGTGGGTCATGTCGATTCTTGAACTTAAAACTTCAATGGGTGCCTCATGGGTAAGTCGACCCCAGGTGTTCTTCCTCTTGAGCAACACGAGTGAGACTCCAAGATTACCTTATCTCCTCCTTTCTCGTTCGACAGTTGCTCTGCTGCTCTCCTCCTTTCTTGTTTGGGTCTCATATTGACTAGAGATATGGCTAAATAAGCCCTTAAAAAAGGGTAGGGCAATCCTTACCCCTGATAAGTTATGTCTAACCCAAATTCTAAAATGGTATTAGAGTAGTCAATCTTAGATCCAATGCTGTTCATTCGAACTCAACCCATCATGGGCCAGTTTGAGTGAGTTGGGTTGGCTCAAATTGACAATTCTACAAGTCGAGCGATTCCATTACTTTTTGTTCATAAGGGCTTCCTTACTCAATAAATGCAGAGATGGAACACTTTTGTTATTTCTTTTTTTTGGTGTGGTAAAGTTGGTTTCTATTTCTTCCCAAGATTATGAGTGCGTTGTTTTGGCTTTCCAAGACAGTTTTTCCAAGTGGTCCAAGTTGTTGGATTGAGAAAAAACATACTCACATCCAATTCAACCTGTAATCAAACGCACTCAATGCCTTTGATTTTGATCACAAACATTTTTTTGGTTCCAAATAGCAAATCTTCTAATTTATTGTGTTACTGTTAGTTTTGGGGAGGCATTGTTTCAAAATTATCTCTATAGAGTTCAAAAGACACATTTATATAGTGGTTTGATTTACGTGTTAGGTTTTGTGGCATTCTACAGATTTTGGTTGAGACTGATCATATAGGAAGACAAGCAAGTGGTTCTGTTACAGTTACGGATGGGGAGACTGTAAGTTCCCATATTTCTTATTCTGATTAGTTTATCTGCGATTGTTAAATTGCCATTTATGAATTAATTGATTGCTTTTTTGAGAGCCAGACTGTTTAAGCTTAAAAAAATTGGTTCTACTGTACACTTTAGATGTGTGTGTATATATATATAATTTTTTTCTTCAGAAGCTATTATTTTTATGTTCTAAGAAAAGTAAAAAATAACATTGATTTGGATAGTTCTTTAAAAAAAAAATACATAATTATTGTCCTGAACCAACTATCACAAAAGCCTGAGCTATTGGGTGAAGATACATGAATTATTTTTATATGTAGAATGGAGGGCACTCGGATTGTATACTAGAAACTACTCATGGGGAAGCCTAAGTTGTTAGGTGAAGACACATAAATTATTTTTTTATTATATTTCTAACACGCCCCCCCTAAGATGCCAACCAATATTATTGTCAAATAATCAATTATCCCAATAGCTTAGGTTGTTGGGTAAGGGCCACAAGAATGATTTTATATTATATTCTAACACACCCCCTCATGCAAGAGCCCACTTGGGCTTGAACCATGGAGAATGCACTACACACCTACCATGTGCTGAAATTCCACTTTTTATTAGAATAATGGAGGGAAACTAGGATCGAACTCTAGACCACTTGCTCACAAAGGCTTTGATACCATGTCAAATAACCAATTATCCCACAAGCTTAAGCTGTTGGGTAAGGGCCACATGAATGGTTTTATATTATATTCTAAAATATGCTTCTTTTGTAATATAGAAAAGCAATTTTAAAAAATCTGTTGTTCTGTGATTCAAAATGTACTGGGTTTTCCTTTTTTTTCAAAATAGAATAATGAACACTCTGCAAATAGATCATGAGATTGCTCAATTAAATCATGTACTTTTGGCCATAAAATGATAATTTTCTTAATGATTAATGAGTGATACCTTAGTGAGGGTTAAGGTAAGGTCCAGATACGTGCTTTTGACCATGTGGAATATTTAGCTGGGATTGGAAGTTGGAACATCGAGTAAATTAATATCTTGCTCTTCAGGATGGGAATTTATTCTAATGATAATTCAATCTTACCTACCTATGATCAATATTGCTATTGAGTATATATTGGTATTTGCTCCATTTGGTGCCTATTGTTATTTATTGAAGAAAAGTATGACATTTGACATTGTTTTAGGATGCAATCAACAGCAACTTATACATGAAAAACCCAGAATTTGTTCTTTGAAAAATTCATGTAGTTGTTTATTGCAGATTGTGTACACAACTGTTTGTTTGGATGATGTTCCTAGTGAGCCATCAGATTTTTTCCCTCTTTCTGTGAATTATCAAGAGCGATTTTCAGCAGCTGGTCGCACTAGGTATGCTTTACATTCATTAAAAATATTTCTTTTGTATTTCCTGATTCCATTTTACTTCTTGCATGAAGTAATTGATCTTTGGTGTTTAATACTTAATTTTCTTTTTCAGTGGAGGGTTTTTTAAACGAGAAGGAAAGACAAAGGATCACGAGGTATACTCTCTTAGTCATTAACTTTGTTGCAAAAAATCATTGATCAATTCAATTTTAATTAGTATTGTCTGCTTGTCATTATTTTCAATTTGGATGAATTTGGTAGCATACAATATTTGTGGACAAAAAAAGGAATCTTAATAAAATGAATATTTGCCAAGGGTTTTGTTTTTGAACGTATTCCTTATGATTGATTGCCATCTGTTGCTTGCAGGTGCTTATTTGTAGATTGATTGATAGGCCTCTGCGTCCTTCTATGCCTAAGGGCTTCTACCATGAAACTCAAATATTATCTTGGGTATGGTCCTTATATTTCCCTTCATATAATTTTATTCTTTATGTGTCCACTTCTGTTAGTCCTCCTAAGTTTTAGTTTACTTTTTTTGCTTTATGGGTTGATGGTTCGATTTCATTAAAATCAGATTTAGCGAATGTGAACAATGACCAATTTATATGACAAAATATGTGACAAGTGTAACACCTATTAAATTGATTAATAAATAAATTATCGAGAAAAATATTGGACCAAGAATGTTATTTTACTCAAATTGAATTAATTTTTTTGATAATATCTGTGTTTTTTTTATACTATCTGTTGATATTGTTGACACATTGTCAATATTATTATTATCCCATGCATGAAGTTTGGAATAGGATTCGGTTACTATTATAATGTATAGCAGTCCCTAAAACTGGGGTTTTACAACCTGATTTGTAAATATTAAAAGCTTATAAAATTTGGGGCTGGGAGGTGTTCTCTCAAGCAAACCAAGTATATTTTAAATAAATCCTTTTCTAATTATAGAAGTTTCATTAGCGTCACCTTAATATAAATATTAGAAATTTATATGCTCCTCACCAATTAGTTTTATGTACGTCTTGATAAATTAATAATAATTAGCTAAAAATTAGTTGATCAAAGAGAAGATTTAAATTTACTAAAACACTTACTCATTATTGATTAAATTAATCTTTTTTTTTTTCTGACCATTGATTACAAAAACTATAGATTCATAGTTATGCAAAAATAATAAATATTTGTATCCTTTTCTTTTTGGCCTTCATCGAAGATGTTAGTGAATACCATAAGTTGCCGATGGTAATAGAGTATTACTAATGATTGTGAATATACAAGTATCTGTTGAAAATGCCAGTTAGAGAGATAACCAGGATCAGCACCCTCTGCTTTGTTCTTTGTCAGTTAACAACTTTAACAATGTTTATTTCATTTTTCTGCTAACTTCAAGAATTGATATATTTTTCTTTTCTTTTTTTCTTTTGTGCTTTAAAATGACTGTACCTTTTGGAAAATTCACATGCTATTCTCTACCTTAAATTTCTGCTTTTAGGTTTTAAGCTATGATGGATTGCACTCCCCTGATTCTTTGGCTGTCACTGCAGCTGGTATAGCAGTGTAAGTTGATCAATTTCTTTTGCTGCCAACCCTGGGGCATTTTGACTCATGCACACAATGGCTATCCTTTTCTTTTTAAATGTTAACAAAAAACTCATCATACTCAAATTTCTACTTACCAAAATATTTGATTAAAAAAAATTCACTAAAAGAGGTAAGTACATGTAAAAAGGAGGATAAGATGATAAGATATTCTATATAAGATGTAGCAATAAATCATAAATGCTTGATGCTCTCTAAGACATAAACACATGCAGACACAAATCTAAGTTAGAGGTATTTTGCCAGATACATGATGCTATCTGCATTTGCCCACAAGCACTCTGTGCATAATTATTAATTTTAATAATTTAATTTCCACAGTGCGCTCTCAGAAGTGCCTATGTCAAAAACTGTTGCTGGAGTTCGAATTGGTCTTGTTGGTGATAAGTTTTTAGTAAATCCTACAACTGAGGAGATGGAAAACTCTGAGTTGGACCTCTTGCTGGCTGGCACAGATAGTGCAATATTGATGATAGAGGTAAGGTGAATGGCTTGCTAATGAACAATAACGTGCTAGGTATATTACAATAGAACAGAAGCTGGTAAGCATTTGTAACTTGTTATTCGAAAGAAAACTCTGCATGTATATGCCTTGTTATAGTGCAGTGCAAGTGCTTAAAAGTTAAAACCCAAAAGGACCCCATTTTTAGTTACTGAGATTTAATTTAACTGGATATGTACATTTGGAATGGGACCTTAATTTTGAAGTAAGTTTATTCATGCAAACAAATATAAGAGGAAGTTTTACATCATAAAAATCTGATGTGTTTGTAATCCATATCCACATCCAGTACATAATATCATTTTTTTTGAAACTAGCACCCATCACCTGGTAAAACATGTTTTTCAAAATTTTCCTACCCTTGCAGTTTTCAGTATTTTCATAGCAATGAACTGCATCACTTACTTTCAGCCATGTTAAAGGCATGTTGCAGGATCTGCATAGATGTTGGTTGAAGAAGCTGGTGAAACCATAAACTTTCCAGAATCAAATATATATCAATCATGATTCTTGGAACTCTCGTAGTTGTGCTTCCATAATGGCTAAACTGGTATAATTTTTCATTGCAGGGTTATAGCAATTTTCTTCCAGAAGAGAAGTTACTTGAAGCTGTAGAAGTTGGTCAGGTTGTTAAGTTATAGTAGTTCATGGATAAGCTTACAAATCATTATTACATGTTTCTTTTCCTCCCAAAAGTCATACATGCTTGTGCTCTCTAAATATTATTGGCTCTGCAAACATAGTGTAGGATTATTTCAAAACATTTCTTAGACCCGCCCTTCTTCCGAATACGTCTCTATCTATATTATTAAGACCTTCAATTCATTTTTTGTCATGACCCAACTATCTCAGATGGTTAAGTTGTTGGGTGAAGACACATGAATGATTTATGTTATATTTCTAACATGGCCCCCTTATGTGAGAGCTCATTGGGCTTGAAGCGTGGATAATGCACGTACCCCACCTGTTTTTTGCTGAAATTGAAATTTATTTGAATAGTGGGGGAACAAGGATTGAACTTCAGACCACTTGGTCATATAGGCTTTGAATGATTTATTCTATTTCCAATATTTTCTATAATTATTATGCCATTGGGCCTTGAAATTTGCAAAAGGTGGTATGGTTGGTATATGAGAGTAGTCACTTGCTTCCCTAGGGGATTTAGTTTAAGTTATAATGTGGTTGACTTGCTTTGCTTTGTTGATGTTCTCTTTTTTGAGTGTCAATTGTTTTCTTTGATGGTTTATGTTCAACTCGATGAAATTATCTATGCTTAATCTTTTGACTGTTGTCTACTGTCAGGATGCTGTTCGAGCAATCTGTAAAGAGGTAGCAGCTTTGGTCAAGAAATGTGGGAAACCAAAGATGTTTGATGCCATCAAGTTGCCTCCTCCTGAGCTTTATAAACATGTTGAAGTACACTTTGCTGTCCTATATCTTTTTCTTCTGTTTCTTTAACAATAAAGCCTTTGAATTGTTTATGATTTGTGAATGTGTTTGTACTTTGTATGAGATGTTATTCTCTCCTCAATAGTGCCTATTTCTGTAGAAATTGTTTTCTTTGTTTGTACAACTTAATAGGATGAATACCATTGGCCTTTTCAAGGACCTGGCTAAGATAACCCTGCTAAAAGATCAAAATAGGGCCAAACAGAAACCTTAACATAATATTCCATGCAGGAACATAAGCCAAACAGAGGTGAATAGCTACCAAACAGTAGCGAACTGATCATATAGCGGTAAACTGCAAGAATGTTGTGACTTTTTAGGTCCCTAATTGACTAAAGATATGACCAAAAGAAGTCCGTACAAATGTCAAGACATCTACCCCCTTGTACTATTCAAGCTAACTGCCTAGTCAATTCTGTAACTGTTGTTTACCACTTAACTAATTCTGTAATTACTCTAAATGCTTTTTCTCAACTTCTTTTGTTCTTGTGTCTTGCGTCCCACCTCCAAACCCTTGAAGTTCAACCTTGTCTCAGAGTGAATAATGGGGATTCTGGCTGGACATTTTCCCATATTGCTTCTCGGACCCGAGTCTGTACATCTACCTTTCCTCATCCACTTGGATTGTAATCCTTATACTTTTACGTGGACAGTTGCATATGGACCAAAAGTTTGGCCACGTCAACTCTTTGATTCCGTTGTGGATGTGTGCTGTTTGCACTGGAGTTAGTTGTTGAGTATATTGGACCTGTATTCCTTCTGTGTGCACTATTATTTGAATAATTGGTTGGACCAGTTGCACTCCTGACTGGGCTCAAAGATGAATAGCCTTGAATCATGCTGGTTATGCCCACTGGAACTGCTTAATAGACCCCATTCAGGGGAAAATTTCTTCACCTGGGTCCAGTAACTTGTTCAAGCTCGGGATGAGATTCTGGTAGGTGTTTGGAAACACTCTGCTCCTCTTCCAATCTTCAATCAGATTTATGGCTTTTGTGATGTTTTTGTGTTCGTGTGTCTGCACTCAGATTTCACTTTATTCCTCAATCGCTCTAAAGAAATTACCCCTTGAGCTGGTTCCTCATAAGTCTCCAAAATTTCCTATGATAATGACAATGTTATGTGGTGGGTGTGATGTTTTTTATTTATTTTTGAAATCATTCTGTAGTCGTGTTGGCTCATCTGTTGATATTGATAGCTTGTTGCATTTACATGTGTGTATAAAGGAAGTATGCCTTAACCTGTGTAAATATTTTGTAACAAAATGATCGAAGCTGAAGTGAGTGGTAATGTGCAGGAAATCGCTGGTGATGAGCTGGTAAAAGTTCTTCAAATTAGAAACAAAATACCAAGGAGGAAAGCCCTTTCATCATTAGAAGAAAAGGTTATTAAGATACTTACAGAAAACGGGGTTGTCACAAATGATGCTACCCAAAGGAGTAATACCGAAACAATTGCGGAGATTCTTGAAGATGAGGATGAAGATGAGGAAGTTATTGTTGATGGTGAAGTTGATGAAGGTGATGTTCATATAAAGCCAACTGCTCGCAAACCAACCCCGTTAGTAAGTACTAAGTTTTTATTTTCTTAATAATAATGATATATTTAAGTGATACATATATTGGTATCTTACGTCCAGTACTCTTTCTGCTTATGGTATTTTTTATGGGCGTTTCCAGGTCAGACATGCGGACAAAATAGGTTGCAAAATGAGCATATTTTTTTCTGTTTCATTTTCTCTGCAGTTTCCTTGTGCTTACTAGGATTACTCACCGTCCTCTTCCACTCACTTCTATTTTAATGAATCTCTCATAATAATAGGTGATGCATATAGGTAATACACCCGTTATAACTGTAGCAGCGAGTGTGATTGTTACTTCTCTGTGAGTCTGTGTGTGTTTGCAGTTGCACTACTTGCCATCCCATCCCATTCAAAGTTAAATTTCAATACATGGTAAGAAGGGGCCACTAGATCGTCTACGCACAAACCCAATGGGGCTCTTGCATGAGGGGACGAACTAAGAGATGTAATTAAACGATGCATGTGTTCTTAACAACTTAACGGCCTCTTTGGTTTGAGACGAGGGTTGAGATGGTGGTGTCTAGTAATTTGTAAGCATCCTAGGGCGTCTGGTTATTAGGAGGTACAAACCCTTGAAGTTCTGCATTGTGAGAGTGTGTTTTCTTTGCCAATTCTGGTTTGTACCAAAGGGGGATTGTCCATATTCAATGCAATGAAAATATAGATTCGTATCAACTGGTATCGAACTCTGATCTTGAAGCTGTTGGTAATGGTTTGAGGGGGGTGGGAGGCATATCAGTGAAGAATCCGGGAGTTGTTCAAGTTTCATCAATAATGGAGATGGAGTTTCTTGTCATTCTTGAGGAGATGAGAAAAGTAATTGCAAGTTTAAGTAAGGAAGGAAAGGAGATGCTGGCGTTTGAAAGAGGGAATGCTTATTGGTGGCTTATCAACGTGGAGCAGCATTCCTCGTTCAATTATTCTGCTTCATCTAGTCAAGCCACTAGCCAACTCTTCACTGTCACATCTTCCATCCCTCCTTACAAGATTCATCATATGCTTATCCAATCCAAAAATGGAATAGTCAAACCTAGACTGCACCCTGCCCTTCTCCTTACCAATGTGGAACCTAGTACTGTGAAGCAAGTCCTGGCAGGACCCCATTGGTGTGCTTCCATGGCCGGGGAATACAATGCACTTCTATGGAACTGCACTTGGACTTTGGCTCCTTCCACCTAACTGCTAGTCCATAGGCTGCAAGTGGGTCTTTTGGATCAAGGTAAATCTTGATGGATCCATCAACAATTATAAGACGTGTCTTGTTGCCAAATGATTCCATCAAGAGGCTGGTTTTGATTACATAGGGACATTCTCTTCTGTAATCAAACTGGTTGTCGTATGCATTATTTTAACTCTAGTTCTCACCTTTCAATTCAGCATTTTCATGTAGACCTGCAAGTGGCAGGTGTTCTCACCAAGCCCCTTGGCTTACTGCCTTGCGCTCCAAGTTCACTTTTTGTGATGTCCTCTTGATCTCACATCCGAATTGAGCCTGAGGGGAGAGTGTGGGATAAGTTATGTTGTCTCTTACTTAGAGTTAGTCAGCTGTAACGGAAGTTAATTGAGTCAGCTAAGTGTGTTAGGGGTTAGTTACAGGCCATTAAGCCTTGCTCATCATAGAGCAACATCATATATTCTTGTAGCACAAGCATTCAGATTCAGATAATATAGAATTACATTTTCTAGATATCTTTCATCTCTTTCTCTGTCTCACTCTCTATAGAACTAGAATATGTCCCAAATTCAATTTGACGCTTGTTAGCATTGTGCTGCCAAAATATAGATATCTACTTGATCTCACATCCCAATTGAGCTTGTTTGGGGAGTGTCGGATAAGTAATGTTGTCTTTTACCTAGAGTTAGTTAGCTGTAACTGAAGTTAATTGAGTCTGCTAAGTCTGTTACGGGTTAGTTACAGACTGTTAAGCCTTGCTCATCATATAGCAATTTCATATATTCTTGTATCACAAGCTTTCTATTAGAGTACACTATGTAACGTGTAAGAGAAGCTACTGTTAGTTAGCTTGCTGACTGTGTATACAGTCAGCTAGTGTTAGTTATGATTAGCTGTCATAGTTAGTTATGCTGAGCTGTCATAACAGAATCAGTTAGGATTGTTAGCTTGTTCAACAAGCTAAGTGCACTGCTATAAATACTGCAGTAATCACTTGTATCTGTAGCTTTTACAAATCAATGTTAATCAGTTTTTACAATTACAGTTTTCAACACTTTCAGATTCAGATAATATAGAATTACATTTTCTGGATATCTTTCATCTCTCTCTTTATAGAACTGGAATATGTACCAAATTCATTTTGACACTTGTTAGCATTTTGCTGCCAAAATATAGATCTTCTCTCTTTGGTGCTCAGGTCACGGTTGTTTAAGGGGAATTTCCATTTCCAGATGCAAAGATATTGGCCAGCTTTGCTATATTTTTTTAGCCTCTGGCTTTATTTCTTTTAAAATTTCTGTTTGGAGGATGTCTTACCCTCTTCCTAGTAATATTTTATCCTCTCTCCTCATCCAGGAACCAAGGCAAAAAAGGATATGACTCATGTTTTCGCTTCTCTTGTTTTGTGCTTACTGTGGGTCAAGTTTTGCTAGGAATATACATTATGTTCTTTCTGATTTATTTTCCAGTGCGAGTTGCATATAGTTGTTGCTCAGTTGGTATTTCTCGATTGATGCACATATAATGTCCTGACCTCTTCTATGCCACTGTTCTCAATTAATTTGGTTATACCTTTTAATATATATCTATTGTTTTCTCTTCTTACAGTTTTCGGAGGTAGATGTGAAGTTGGTATTTAAAGAAGTCACATCAAAGTTTTTAAGGAAGCGCATAGTAGAGGTATGAACACTTGTAATAAAATAATTAAGATTGCTATTCAAACATAATTATTTGAGCTTATTTCTGGCTTAGTGGGACTTTTGTCAAATGGTCTCTGAGAATTCTGTTTTCTTCATGTTGATATTATTTGATAATATTTTTGAAACTGATATCCTATATGGATATTAGAAACAAAATCTGTCATATTTAGGATGCAAATCAAACCCTAAACCTTTAGGTTTGGGGTACCAGCTTTATAATCAGATTTGATTTAGTCCCGAATTATCAAAGCAGGCTGAGAGAGTTTTTCTCAAGTTGAACCAATTAATTGAAGTTTGTATCAAAGCATCAATTCACAGAAAATAAAAAACTGCCTTATCACTCTCCAGCCAAGTCAAACCACCGTGACCCACTCTGGAAAAACACACCTGCAAGGTTCAGTTAGAGTTGACTGAACTGTTCCCCGAGGTCTCTACCACCATTTGGAGCCGCACGTGCCCTTTCCTGCCCTCATGGGCAGTCACATGTGCGCAAATATCTGCATGTGTGAACTGCATGCACTGAGCAGCTTTTAACAGCGACGCTTCTATGGTTGTTGAAAATCTTCAACTGAATTTCATTGATTGAAAAGATGATGAATACATGAGAGATTACAGTATTTATACTATGAGATTTGTTAGCTTGCAGAAGAAGCTAACTCTAACTAACCTTGACAGCTAAGCTTTGACAGCTAAGCATGTAACTAACTCTCTAACAAACCTGCCAGCTAGGCACAACTAACTGAACAGAACACAGTCAGCATTTACCTAATGACACTTAACAGTAACACTAACATAGCAGTAACTATATTACTCTAATAATGGTATTGCAATACCATAGCCTAAGAACCATATATCAACAATGGCATACCAGTCCACAACCCTCAAAGCTCAACCCATTTATCTCCATTTGGTTCCCCAATGGCTAGTGAATTTGAGTCGTCTTTTATGACTTCCGAGAACTCCAGAAAGGGGTTGATCTCTGTTGCATTCTATGGTATTGCAACTATTACATCTGAAAAGTTGAATGGCAAAAATTTTATGGACTGGTATGCCATTGTTGATATATGGTTCTTAGGCTATGGTTTTCTGATCACCTAAAAAAGAAGGTTAATGACACCCTTGCTGAAGATAGGGAGGATTGTTGTTCTTAGTACGCATTAGAGCATCAAATTCATCTTTCATTGCAGCCAAACCACCTAGGATGATTAAGAGCTAATTTAGTATTGGTTAGTTCAGCTTGTGGGAGTAACAAGGTGGGAACTAATCTGGGTCTAGCAATTTGGAAGTTGTTGAATATCTGTTAAGATTGAGTTTATTATTAGTCTTATCTCACAGAGAATATTTTCAGATTCAAGTGAAGTAAGGTGGGAAAGAGGGATCTGATGGTGATCATGAGAAGAGAATGCTACAGTATTGCTTGTTTCAATTTAACATATTTATCTGCGTGCTAATTTTTTAGATAAACCCTACTTGCGGTGGCTGTAAGGGGCATAGTTTCACGCAGATGCTCTTGACATCCTCATGAAAGCATGATATGATGTTGCTCTGATTTCTAGTAATGCCTTACAAAATTTCAGTGCAGAGGTTATTCAATTAGTCTAGACCTTTTACCACTAGTATTTATCTTCACATAGTCTTCTAAGCAATCCGTGCCGATCATTTAAACTTTTTTATGAAACATGTTATCGAACCATGCACTTGCCTCCTTTTAATAGCTTTATGTTTTGGGTTTGAGTTGTCTTTAACTAACAAATGTAATTAGTTTTGTAAAATTTATGTATTTAGAAGCTTATCTGCTTGATGGATACCAAATAAAGGATCTATACTGATGATTTTTTTTCTGTGCATGTAACAGGGGGGGAAAAGGAGTGATGGGCGGAAACCAAACGAAATACGTCCAATTAACTCTAGATGTGGGCTATTACCTAGAGCACATGGAAGCACTCTTTTTACAAGAGGCGAAACACAGGTTTAAGGCAGATTTTTTTTTCTCTCCAAATTTATGCTTGGATGATTTATGATGGTGTGTTTATATGCTCCTGTGGCAACATAAAAGTGCCCCTTTTCTTTGATAGTTTTGTCGAATAAAGAATGATTACGAGTACAAAGGAGGAGCATAAAAACTAATAGAGCAAGTGCTCTTCAGCTCATTAACAATCTTTGCTTCACATTTGAAGATGCGTTCGCCCATTCCTCTTCAATATTTGTCCACATTAACCAACTTGGATATAATTTAGAAACTAGCTACTTGCACTGCATGTTGTTTTACTCAGGTTATTCCAAACCTTAGAAGGAAGGAATTCTGTAGTTTTCACAGGCTTGCTGACAATGCAATAGTACATTATCTGTTGAACCTCTTCTATATTTTTTGGGTACACATAATACTTAGTTACTTATACAATAAAGTTTCATTCACACTTGAAATCCACCAACACTTAGATAGATTTAGGAAGAGAATAGAGAGAAATGAGAGATATAATGAGTGATCTGATAGGAAAAAGAGAGATATAGATAGGAAAAGAAACTTGGTGGAAATGAGATGGAAGAGGAAGTGTGGTGTGAATGAATCAAAACCCTTCCTTATATTTCTGAAGTTTTCCATGTTTAACCTACTGCTCTCCATTGCTGTCCGGAAAAAATGAACAGACAGCATAGGGAGAGGATTGCTTCTCCAAACTGTTATTCATGGGTGCTAGACACCCTGGTTGGACTTTGTTGTTGTAAGAAGTTCATATTAGTAAAACCATGTTATTTTTCTTTCTCTTCACCCAAAATTATGCCATCAATTTTGGATCTGGTCAAAGTCTTACTTTTGCGCAATTTGGCTTACTAGTTACTATGAACATCTCATGATTACTAAAAAGGAAGTAGGTTTTTTTAATTTTATTTTTGTATTTTCTAAGTTTGTCTTTTGTACTTCTCTAGTGATATTTATAACTGCATCCTAAATCTGCTTTGTCTATTTGACAGTCACTAGCTGTTGTTACGCTTGGAGATAAGCAGATGGCACAACGGATAGACAATCTTATGGGTGTTGATGAATTCAAGAAGTTCTATCTGCAGGTCTTTCAGAACTTGACTACTTTTATCTTTGTATTTGTGTGTTGTGTCTATATTGAGCATTGTCTTTAAGAACCCAACTGGACTAGCTGGCTTGACTTGTGAACCAGTTGTTTGTCAAGTTTTATTCATAATTGCAACTTTAGATAATAACAGCCCAGACAAAAACACGCTGAACATTCAGCATGTCTGACCTGTCCTCGGTTGATAAAATGGCGCTGGCAGTATCAAATGCTCAATGTCACCATCAAAATAAAATCCATATTTGATGCATAATTTTCTTTGTATATCTGCCATTTTTATCTTCTGCATGCATATTTTTGCTTGCATGTGCATGGAAATTTTTGGTATCTACAAGTTTATTATAATTTTTTTACAAAAAATGTCGGAATGCAAAATGAAGTGACTAACTAAATAAAATTTGCAGTACTCCTTTCCTCCTTCATGTGTTGGGGAAGTTGGCCGGATTGGTGCGCCAAGTAGACGAGAAATTGGTCATGGGATGCTTGCTGAGAGGTCCCTAGAACCAATTTTGCCTTCTGACAAAGATTTCCCTTACACTATACGTGTTGAGAGTACTATAACAGAAAGCAACGGCTCTTCAAGGTGAGTTTTTATTTCTTATTTTAAGGTCCAATGCGAAAATTACAACATTCTTTAGTTGTTTTAGAATTTGGATCAGTGCTAACTCTAACCCAAAAGCTTGTTCAGGGATGAGGATCCCTCTACCCTTTACAAGGACTTATTTGGTTGTATATCTAAGCAATATAGGATCTTAACCCACCCTCCCCCTTCACGCCCAAGGCTGGGCATCTGGAGCTTGAAGTTTGTAGGAATGAACATCCGCGGGTGACCCATTTATGAGTGGCTCAGTAAATAGATCTAGGATAGGCTTTGATACCTTCTAAGAATTTAGGTTATGTCTACCTCTGCCCCAAAAGCTAGCTTATTGGTGAAGATTGTTCTACCCTTCATAAGGATTTATTTGGCCATATTTCTAATCAATGCAGGACCTTAACTCCAGTGATCGAATGAAATTGTATCTGTTAGGAGACACATGTTTTGGTAGTTATATATTATTTCTCCTGAAACTTGTGCATATATATCATATGGATAAGATTTGCTATAAATAAAGTTAGCCCGAAGAGGCTGTAATGAACTTAATTAATATATTTGCTAGATGATTGGAGTTACCAAAGCCAATAGTATTATCTTCTGAAAGGACTTTTTTTCTCTAACTAAATTGAAATCATGAAAAACTGAGTTGAAAACAATATGTACATTAGCCTGTTTGTCACAGATTAGCTTCATTGGCCTCTTTCTATTTAATTTCTGAAGTAATTGCTTTAACTGTGTAAGTTCTGGTACTGCTTTTGCCATAGCCGGATTTTGCCATTTAATAGCAACCTCATTATGCTTGATGTTTCTCACTATTATATGAAACCAAGTTACCTCCAATTAACTGAAAATATCCTCAGGTTGAGTGCTTATATGATGGTGATCCAGCCCAATAAACATCTGAGTAACCAAGAGAAGATATCACCTTAATGTAAGCTGTATATTGAATTTAATCTCAGACTAAAACCATTGAAAGACGGGAAAACATTTTGAATAATTTTTCAATAGAAATAGACAAGTAGTGTGAGAAAAAATATTATCAATAGATGTAACAAAATAGTGAAATATTGTCAAGTAGTTTGAGTACAGTATTTAAATTGACGAAAGCAAGAGGAACTTGATTTAGGTAGAAGCTACACATATGTTTTCGCAGGACTCATGTTCCAATATTGACACTTCATTAAGACTAGGTACCAAGATTTTGAAACTCTATGTACATACATGGAGCCTCCATATATTTGACTCATGATTGTACGGATTTACCTAATCCAACAAAAAATATTTAAATGACCTTTCATTGTATCCAAACAGAATTTAATATCATATGCATAAGAAATATTCAACATTCCAACTTCATAATAAAGCAAGCCACAGTTAAAAAGTTCTGGACATCCTGTAAGCAACCAATAGAATAAATCAAACCAAGATTGGTTCATTACTCAGTGTTAGAATTAAGTTACATTGATTTGTTGAAAACTCTATTCTATGAATCTCATTCTCATTGATTTTCAAAGTTACTGAATACAAGAGTGAATACAGTTTATATAATGAACACTCTAGCTTGTCAATCAAGCTAACCAATCTTAACAAACTCTAACAAATGCAGTTATGACAACTCAGCATGACAGCTAAGCAAAACTAACTTTGACAGCTAGCATAACTAACTCTAAGACTGACTGTATACACAGTCAGCTACTTAATAGTAACTTCTACTACACGGTATGTGATGTACTCTAATATGATTCAACTGGGACTACATTATTCTTCTTCTTATTCTTCTTCTTTGGGCTTGTACTCGTTTGTCTGTGTCTCAGAGGCCTTACAACTTGCTTTGCCTTGGCTTGTACTCCAGTGGGAACATTAGTGGTCGTCGAACATTAGTTTTGAGGCTGGCCGCGACGAGCTGGGAACTGGGATTTACAATATAGGTTTTTCTCCCAAAATCTGATTTAAGTATCATCGTTCGAACCAAAAAAAAAAACTTGATGGCTAAAGAACATATCCTTGATAGATGAACACCCGTGGACTAGCATAATTTAGATTGATCGTTTTGTTGGGTTCATCCTGTTTTGACGAAGTCCATATTTTTGGAAATTTACATTGTCCATAATCATGGTTTTGTGATGAGTAAAGAGCACAAGTTGTCGTGGAGTTGTGCAGTTGCTATTGTTTAGAACTTATGTAAATTGCAAATTTAAATGTCACGGCTTTTATGCATTTGGCGCATCATTATTGCTGTTTTGGGAAGATGTCATATTCTCTCACTTATGAGTTATGACATGCCATTTATAGTTTTGCACATGACAGTATTGTTGTTCTCTTTACTTTAGTAACTTTGCTTTCAGATATACCAAATACAGGGCTTTTAACCTTGTTATGTTTAATATCATGTTTTTTTTATAGCATGGCTTCTGTTTGTGGAGGTTGCTTAGCATTGCAAGATGCTGGGGTTCCTATTAAGTCAGCGATTGCTGGAATTGCGATGGGTATGGTACTGGACACGAAGGAATTTGGTGGAGATGGAACTCCACTTATTCTGTCAGACATAACTGGTTCTGAAGATGCGTCTGGAGATATGGATTTTAAGGTTTTATTTTACTTAATTGAACTTATCATAACTATTTGTTCATCTTTATTTCGAAGAATTTGACATTTTGGAGTTAAATTGGGTTTCTTGTGTATTTTCATTTCTACTTTGCATATGCTAGAGTGATACTTAGTTCGTCTATGTAATAGTAAAATGTAAACAATAAGCTTCTCCAACAAGCTACTGAACCTGAGCCTATATCAAGGCACAGTGTATTCTGTGTTAGTTGGGTTGAATAATACAATTCCCAGATTCCGTTACATTTCTGTTTTGTTAGAAACTCTTTTATGATTTCAGAGCCTCTATGTCCAAACGGCCCAAAGTTCGATCCCTGCCGCCCCCAATTCTTCTAATAAAAAGTTGAATTTAAGCACATGGTAAGTGAGCCTGTGCATTTATCCACGCTTCAAGCCCAAAGGGCTCTTGCGACTTGCTAATTGGGTAAGGGTTACCTGAATGGTTTTATGTTATACTCTAACAATGCTCAATTTTTAGTCTATTTGGCCTTGCTGCTAAATAGTTAGGGCTTGTTTAGTGGTCAAAATAGAATATGGAATGACAGCATGCGAGAGTTAGATAAGAGTAGGATATGATGAGAGAAAGATAGACTTTTATCCTATGTTATCTTATCATGTGTTTGAAGCAGTGTTGTTAACGGCGGAAAGCCAAGAACATGGCTTATTTGACAAATTACTCATGGCAAATGGCAGAATATCAGCCATGGCAGCTTGCTGGAGTTGCGCCATGGTGCCGCCATAGCCGATTTTGACAACAGTGGTCTGAGAGACTGATAATGGTAGGATAACAAGATAATGTATAAATAAATAATAAGAAAATTATTAGATTTTCTTAGAATAAAATTACGTATTTCCTAATTAACTTGTTTTTTTCCTAACTAGTTGGGTACCCTTGACTATTTCTTGGGAATTACGGTCAAACGTCTCCCTAGTTGTTCATTTTTGTTCCCCAAAATAAGTACATCACAAGTCAAGTTTCTCTGGTTCACTCTCTCATCTTTCTTTCACTTGTGCTTGGTTTCTCTAATTTTGTTACTGGTTTTTTATGTCAAACAATATTTGGTTATAATGATTTTGATATCATAATGCTACGAGAGATATTTTGACAATAATATAATACAGGTTGCTGGGAACGAACATGGCATAACTGCATTTCAGATGGACATTAAGGTGAAATAGTTTACACATTTTAATTCTAATATATTGATGTGCTTTTTTTTTCTTATTTATGTTCTGATTATGTAAAAGTAAAACTACTCTTTTTTTCAAAGTTAGAGAATGTGTTATTTATTAAATATTATTTGATATCTATAAATATATATATTTTCATTCAAGTCCTTCAAAGTAAGTAAATAAGTAAGTTATATAATATTTGATATCTATAAATATTTATTAATATATATGGGTATTACAGGTGGGTGGAATTACTTTGCCCGTCATGAGAGAAGCACTTCTACAAGCTAGAGATGGCAGGAAGCATATACTTGGTGAGGTTTAAAATTGAAACAAAACTAAGACATACTTCATAGGGTCTAAAACTTGGAAAAAATAAATATAGTGCAGTTGGTGAATTTGTTCATTTTCAAAGCTTTATTCTCTCCTTGACTTTAATGCTAAGATCAAATAGTGATTATCATTCTTTTTTGGAACTAGATCGAACTGTATTTTTATGGTAGAACTTGACATGTTTCTTGAAATTAGAGGTAAAATAGAAAGAAGTGAACATAAAACTTGGCTTCTGAAAGACATGAAAAACTTCAAATTCCAGAAAATTGGAATTGGTGCATACAGATGTTTGGGGCTAGTACCAGTAAAATTCCTTGGAGTCTCACACTATTATGTCAAAATTAAGATGATTCCACAAGAAAGGTAGGAGTCTGTTTTACTTAAAAATAAATCTGATGTATTTCGTGTTTTAAAGTTGGAAAGTAGAAGCTGAAAATCAGACAGGATTGTAAATCAAGAGTCTGAAATTCAGCAATTAGCGAGAGTATGATTCATTTGAGTTCAGGGTTTTTTCATAGAAAATGGAATTAGAATGATCAAGACCATGGTACACCTAGCAAAGTTATGGGGCTTTTTCACAGAAAATGGAATTCGAATGATCAAGACTATGTTACATGGTACACCATAGCAAAATGGTGTTCTAGAAAGGATGAGCAAAACCTTGAACCCGGCTAGTTGTATAAAGATCCTATCTGGCTTGCCCAAAGTATTTGATATATTAAACACAACAGCTTATCTATTAAATGGAGGGCTTTTAGATTTTGATTTCCTAAACAAGCATGGTTGGGTAAAGGAGGTTTATCTTTCACATTTGAAAACAAGGTTATCAAACTCGAGGGTTTAGATAATCTCGTGGAGTGTCCACTCAACTTGTAAGCTTGTAAATATGTTTGGTTGTTCTTGAAATCCTAAATATGTTTGTTTTTTCTCTCCCTTTTCTTCTGTTAGGAGAGATGATGAATTGCTCGCCCCCTCCAGCAAAAATCCTTTCCAAGTATGCTCCTCTGATTCACATTATGAAGGTTTGTTTGTTAATTTTCCCCCTCATTGGTTATCGCTCAATCACCCTAAAATATAATGTCTCTCTCACATCCATCATTTTTTTTACAGGTTAGGCCTGATAAAGTAAATCTTATAATTGGTTCTGGTGGGAAAAAAGTGAAGAGCATCATTGAGGAGTCCGGAATAGAGGCTATTGATACAGATGATAATGGCACGGTATGAGAACAATCAGCTTTGTACATGGTTTGATGTGATTGTTAGAATCACTCTTCTATTGGTACACAATAAATAATTCTTCTGTGGCTTTTGCAGGTGAAAATATTTGCAAGGGATTTGTCTAGTTTAGAGAGGTCTAAAGCTATGATTAGTAATTTGACAATGGTTCCGGCTATTGGCGATATATATAGGTATTTGGCCCTTTGGTTTTCTGCATACATTGGTCGCTTTCAATACTACTGTGAGTATGTTAGAAATCCTAAGTTAGAACCACACACCACAAAACCTTAGGCTTAAGGCAATGGGTGTGTTGAATATATGTTAAGATTTAGTTTATTATTAGTGTTATCTCATAGAGATATAGTTAAGATTTGTTTATCTATTTTAGATTAGTATCTATTTAAATAGAGATAATATCTATTTAGATAGAGATAGATTTAGATAGATTTAGTTTCTTTTTATCTCTTTGTTACTCTATATATATTGTAGTCTAGTCAAGTATTATGAAAAATACAAGTAATATTTTCATCAAATTCAAGTTGGTATCAGAGCAAGTTTCAATCCTACCGCTGTGAGGGGGCTCCTCCCCCGTGAGCCCCCTCATGGTGACTTTCCAAATCTCTTTGGATTTATTTTTCGTACTTTGCTTCCGTTTGTTAGTTCTAGCCGTTTTCTTACGGCCTCGTTTCTTTCTGATTATGGTTCCCTTTCTCTTGGAACCCTAGTGATCCTTGTCACGTTCTTGGCAGTCACCATTGACGTTCAACACTGTCAACGTCCCTTCACTCACGGCTTCACTCCTGGCGTGTGATGTTAACGCGCCGCCCTCCAAGCATCCTTTCGCTGTCGTGATTGCACAGCAAGGTCGTCTTCCCCTCTTGGTGCTGTTCCAGGGGTCTTTTTGCCCATATCCAGAGTATTGTTTGCTTTTCTTGGAGGCCTACTTCAGATTTTTCTATTTATGTGCATGTGTGGACTTACTTTATCGTTATGTGGTGGTAAAGCTTCAGAAGAGGTTTTTGTTGGATCTTTCCTTTCTATTTCATCAACAGTAGTGGTATTAAAGTTTTTGATGGAAAAGAACGCTACTAATGCCCTTCATCTTGTGATTCTCCTATGATTTCTTCGTCAATTTCCTTCTTTGCCAATTCATATACTGAATATTCGGTGTAGAAACCACAAAAAAGATCATTGATCATTACATCTGTGGCGATTTCTCAAAATCAGTTTTTCATAAATTAATGTGTTAACAATGATAAAGTGTTCGACCAACATCATTACAATTCTAGTTCATGACAAGGTTGAGATTTTCTTGATGCAACAGTTTAAGCGATTTCAGATTTCGCAGATTCACCCTTTTTTTTTCCTACTGTGCGAAAGGGGCAAAGTCTTTACCTACTCGTTGGAAGTAGGCGCTGAAGGGCAATTTCAAGCCTCAACAACTTCTGATTACTGCATTTGTTTGTGTTTGTCTTTAATGGTACATAAAAGTTTTCATGTTGCTTTAAGCAGTGGTGATATTAGAAGTTTCTGATGATGCCAGAATGAAGCACCACGTGGCTCTTTGGTCCAGTCCAGTTCTCAATTAGTGTGTTGGATTGCTCTTGGTTTTGGTTGGCACAATTGTGGTTTTAGAGTTGGAAAAGATTTTTGGATTGTTTTTGGGAATTTCTCTCTCCGGCAGCAGCAGCTTCTCAAGTTAATTATTTTTGTTACAAGCTATGCATATGATATATATGCTCTAGCTTGAGGGGAAGTGTTGTGTGAATTTCTCTCTTCGAGATGCTATTATTATATTGATCTAGGCTGACTTTATGCAATTTGGTTTGGTTTGGTTTTGAAGGTGACAGTGTCACCTTCGTTTGTTTTGTCTCGATTGTTTGGGTTTGGTTTCAGGGCTTCAGCTGCTAGTTGCGCTGGCCCACTCTCTAGTTGAGAGTTATTGGTTCTGGTTTTAGGGCTTCAGCTGTGAGTTGCGCTGGCCCACTCTCTAATGTTTGAGAGTTGTCTGTGTCAAAGTTGACACCATTGTTTGTCTTAGAAGCCATTAATTGATTGACTTCAAGTATGTTTTATTTATGTGTGATTGTTGTTGGTGAGTTCTTGCTTCAGCTTTGTTTTGTTTTCGGGCGTATTGTTGCTGTTTTTTCGCCCTTGTTTGCTAGCTCAGCTACCCTACGACACTCCAGAAGAATTGGTTTTTGTCTTGCATCAATTTCAGCCAGATCAATTATGAGAAGTTGTCTTTTGCCGCCATGAATTTACTAGAAGTTTGAAAGGTTATTCAATTCAGAGATTCGCCAAGACCGTCATTATTAAGGGATATCTATTACGATACTTTTCTTCTTGAGTTCGATTTGTTACAAGCTTAAAGCTAAGTAAGCTGTAGCTTGAGGGGGAGTGTTGAATATATGTTAAGATTTAGTTTATTATTAGTGTTATCTCATAGAGATATAGTTAAGATTTGTTTATCTATTTTAGATTAGTATCTATTTAAATAGAGATAATATCTATTTAGATAGAGATAGATTTAGATAGATTTAGTTTCTTTTTATCTCTTTGTTACTCTATATATATTGTAGTCTAGTCAAGTATTATGAAAAATACAAGTAATATTTTCATCAAATTCAAGTGGGTGTGTGTGTTTTTTATTATATATGCACTTGTGCACTTGCTAATCTTGGCAATGTGGGACTTCTTTGAGTCACCACTTTATTATCTCTATTAGAGTAAACATTTTTATTTTAATTAAAATAGTTGGTAAAATTGTGTGAAAATTTGAAAGTAATCCTAAAGAGTGAAACATGACCTAGGGACTCACAGTGCACACGTGATGTACATTACTTACTAAATGCTTGTGAAACAACACTACTTTTAATGATGATCTTTTTTTATTGCGAAAGAAAACTGCTCATCAAACTTCTATATATGTATTATTCTTCCTTCTATGTTTCAGGAACTGTGAAATCAAATCAATAGCTCCATATGGAGTTTTTGTAGAGATAGCTCCTGGACGAGAGGTACATACTTCCACCAAGTTGCCAAAAGCATAAATATTAGAAAAATGTAGTTTTATCTTTGCATGTTCTATTTCTTGTTTGTATCTCATAAATGCTTTAGAGCTGATATTTCGAATTGTGGTGTTTATACTTTATAGTTACTCTGATGGTTAGAAAAATGTATGTATTTGCTTTCGAAGTTTTTATTTGACTTGAGAATGCTTTAAAAGGTTTTAAAAGAAAAAAAAAAGGTGATTTCTCTAGAATGAAAGAAGTTGCAAGCTGTGTAACTCATATTTGGACATGTCTTATCATTTTATGTAGGGACTTTGCCATATTAGTGAACTGAGTTCAGGTTGGTTACCCAAGGCAGAAGATGTAAGCGTCTTCTTTTGATTATTTTTTCCTAAAAAAATCATTATGTGTAAATAATGGTAGGATAATACTTCACTTACATTCTCCCAGGTTTTCAAAGTGGGAGATCGTATTGATGTAAAGCTTATAGAGGTATGTCACACTCATTTTACTATTTGTCAGCTTTAAATTATGTTCAAAACTATCAGTTGTTCTGTACCCAGGTTTTAAGGGGCTTACGTTTTTCTTTTTTGTAACTTGATGGTGATTTCATCATAGCGGAGCTATTCCTCACATTTGATATTTGTCCGATGTGCTGTGTTAGATGTTCACACTTGAGGGCATTTTAAAAGCGCACAATATTCTATAGCCAGTTAACTAAATAATTAACCTGACTGGTTTTTGTTTTGCTTAGTGTTATGGAATAAAAAGTAATGATATTAATGTGTTTATGTAATTGTAGTAGTATAATTAGATAATTAGGGTTAAGTTATTTATGAGCATCATTTGAGAGTAATTACTCCTGTCTTATGTTCTCTGTTTCTCTCCAGAAGACCCTACTCCTGTTTTATGTTCGCTGTTTCTCTCCATTAGACCCTTTCTCAAAACTAGCATACTACCTGTGGTATCAATAGTACCACTAATTATTTTAACTAAATTTACGTGCAACCAATCAAATGATAGTTTAACATAAGCGCTAACAAAATTACTTTACAAAGTACTAACTGATTAAAAAAATTATTTTGCTAACTACTGAAATTAATCATTTATTAGTTGAATTAACCACTTTCATTTTGTGTTAACAACTTACCAACTGACTATCATTCTTTCACTAGGTATTGTTCTTGAGACTTGAGAAAGAATTAGTTTTGCTGGATGTAAAATTATTTACCTTATATGATTGCCCAAATATTTATTCTGGGATACAATGTTTTGCTTTAATATTTCCTTCCCCGTTCTTATCATTTGAATTTCTTGCGGAAATTGGTAAAATACGATCAAGTCAACCACCTTTTAGTTAGTTGGATTACTGCCTTCTTAGTATGATATATGTGAATGATGTGATTCCTATGTTCATGGTTTCCCAATATTTGATTTTACCATAAATCATGGTAGGATTCTCTCTCTAAGTGGTTTTAAGTGTGCTCTGCAGATAAATGACAAAGGACAGTTGCGTCTTAGTCACCGAGCTCTGCTTCCTGATACAGATCCAGACAATTCAGATTCAAATAGCCAAGCAAAAGATGGTATAGCTGAGGAGAAGATTGAACAACCTAAGGATAAGATTAACACTCCCAAAGGCGACTCATCTAAAAGGAGTTCAAGGGACGATTCGGCACTTCCATCAAAAAAGTTTATCAGGAGAATGGTCAGCCCTTCCCAGGATAAACCTGTCACTAACAAGGACAAGATAAAGAGGAGTAGCAACAAAGCAGAGTCTGACAAAGATGAAAGTAGTTTGGTTAGTGAAGAGGCGTAAAAAGATAGCCGAAATGTTTGCGAGAAACTCAGCATAGTGATACCTATGAGAAAAAATTTGGTTTCTTATGCACACGAAGGCCGCTGAGGTTGCGAGCTCTTTCAATCTAACAGATGAACGGTATGGCAATCTATATCATTCTCTGCTGATTCATTGGATTGATAATTTGATAATTGATATATATCTTTGCATCCAAATTCTCTGAGTCTTTCCCTGTGAAATTTCTATTTTGATAATATATTATAAATGGAAAATAAAAGAAAATTGTCAGAACTCAAAATGCTCAGCGTTGTGCAGGAACTAGCAATTTGCTAACCACAGAACTGAGGTTGTGTAAAATGAGTTTTTCTACACCTGGCTGGCAGTTGAACTTTATGCATATCTTAATAAGTAATCGCTAACTGTTATACTGTAATTATCTGATCCAAAGTTTTGTTTTCTATAAGCATGTTTTATGATTCGGTGGCATGTTTTCTAATACGGAGCTATGTGCAATGATACAGATTATTGACAGCGATGAATTTTTGGCGCATCTGGGTGCCCGAACCTCAAACATAAGAACCTATGTAAGTCTCACTTTCTAAGGCAGATCTTGCTTGGGGAGGAAAGGTGCAAGAGCTTTACTGTTCGATTCTCCTTTTGTACAGTCTGTATATCTTACTGTAATGCTTCAGATGTTTGTATGCGATGATGAACACATCTCTTTGGGAATTTTGTACGTTTCTTCTCCCGATGATGCCTGTGTGCCTTCAACCTGCCTTTATACCATAGTGTTTTTAATTTTTATAAGTTATACTTTTATTTGAAGTTTATCATTGGCACTTTTCAGATGTAAAATAGTGTATTAAATTATTGTTATTAATTTTAGCATTTATTTTCTAAAATCAGCCGATACTTTTCATCAACATTTATGAAATTTTGGTGTCACATCGTATGAGTTTTAATATTACATTCATATTTCCACAATATCTTTTTTCTATTTTATTATTAGAAAATGGATTTATTTGATAGATTTTAATTACATTAGATAACCTCTTTCAGTCAGCAAGCTTTGTTTTATAAATTTTAGTAGTTAAATTTACTATTGGGTTTTCAAGTATATGATTGAATTATTTAAGTAGTTCAACATAATTTTTTTCAAAAATAAAGATTACAGATTATAACTTACACTAACACATTCAGTTATAAAATAATTATACATGTTTCATTCGGAAGAGATCAACTTATACCTATTTATTACTCTAATAATCTTGAACCACTAGTAACTTTAGATGTATGATTTTTTTTGTCAATTCGATTATAACTATTAATCACCTCGATTATTTATGTCAAATCTTGCAAACTTAAAAATTCTATAAGGTTATAATTATATAGTTCTTATTTTCAGAATATAAAAGTGTTTGTGACGCCAATCTTGATGTAGTTTAATGATAAACTATTTTTGTGTGGATTGGTGTAAAAAAATTATAAATATAATCTGCAATAGTGACTTTTAATCAAAACAGTAGATTTCAAGATCCAATCTGGTAAAGAAGTTATTAAAATGTGTAAGATTACTAATGTACGTAGCAGCCGGGGGTGTAAGTTCATCATTGATATGTCATTTATTAATAATGCACCGAATCTTTTTAGTATTTGAAAAATATGTATGATCGAAGCAGACAAAATAGAATATGAGTTTTACTATACGTAATACTATTTTTATATTTCAACTACCCACTTTCCATTATCTGTGTCTGCTAGAGAGAGGCAAACATTGACTTTGATAATTTGATCTGCTGAATAATTTTTTGGTGGAAGAGAAGGATTAAATTAGGGCATCTTTATCTATAATTTGTTATTATGAGAAGCAACTCAGACATGTATCCACTAGGGTGGACTTTTATTATTTTAGTTCACCGGTGCATTAGGAGTATTTTAGACTTTGTACAAGGGTTATTTTAGATTTTACCTCTTTCTCTGCTTCTCCAACCCATTCTCTTTCCTTCCTCCTTGTGAGTCCTTGGCTCTCAGACAAATCTGAATCCTCACCACTTCAATATCTTCACCATTGTAGCCAGCTCTGTCACGCTGTCAGCCATGGCCCCTGCCTCCACTCTCTCCTTCCTCTCTACCTCCAACTTTCTTGCCCCATCATCATAATGAACTGAATAATAAGTCAACTGGGCAAAAAATTGAAAAAAAAAACACAATATGTTTACACTCACAAAATGATATAGATTGAATATTTATGGGAGCTTAGTCAAGATTTTAATCTTTGGAGGAGACTCAGGGTTGGCTAGGGTTTCTATTTCTTCATAGTGTACTAGAGATAACTAAGAGCGATAAATGGGAAGACAATGACATCAAAGTCTTGCTCGCGGTGATTTGAAACACCTTATCGCCAAAGGCGAGTAATGACGACGACAGGTGTTTGGGGTTGAAGTCGCCAATGAAGGACAAGATGAAGGAATTGGGAGCAGAGATGTAGAAGTTGAGGGTCTTGAAAGATTCTCCCACTTTGTGGTTGCAGTTGTTCCAATTTTAGGGGTTTCTATCTGATGATGGTGGTGGTGAAGGGTGGTGGTGGTGGTGGGTGGATCTGCTACAAAGGGAGACATTGAAGGTTTTAGGCTCATAAGGCAGAGGCAGAGTAGCTCCTAAGCGTGCCTAGTATTGGTATTGCGATGGCTCTACAGGGATGGCAGTGGGCAACAACTTCTGTTAGTCGAAGGACGGTGCTCAATTTACATTTTTATATTTTTACCCTTTTGTTACTCATTCAATTTTAATCATCCATTTAGAGAATATTTTAAGAATCTTAAATTCAATGATATTTAATCAATGGTGCACTGATGGATCAAAATAATAAAGATTCATCTTAATGGACATCATAATAACATATAAAAGAAATTGCTTTTCCTTAAGGGGTTTAAGAAAGGATTTAATTAATGTTAAAGAAATGAAGGATTTAGCCCACTTAATACTTTATAGAATAAAATAAGTTACTACAACTGTTGATTTTTAATCGGTTTGTGTAAGAAAATATTTTAATTGCAATTGTTGATTTATGATGGCTTATTTTTATTTTATAAAGTGTTTCATTCATTTTAAATAAGTTAAAAAGTTCCGTAACTTTACACTTTATGTAGCAAGTAGTCTAGTGGCTGATATACTATATATTATAATAAGAGTGTGAACACAAGTTTGATGAGGTACATCTTACCTTCAAAAGAGGTGGGGAACACCGGTCAATTGGTGACTCTCTTGTCATGGGAAGAAGACAAGAGATATAAAGTCAACGACGGAATATTCAGTTAGTCTCCAGGTGTGTGCTATAAATAGACAAGACACATTTAGAAAGATAAGGACTGCATTCAACAAAAGAGTGGCTCAAATTTGAGTTCTTATCCATTAAGTTACAGTTTCCTTTGGTTTGACAATAATATTTTGAAATTAATATTAAACAAATTTTTACGACTGGGATTTGTTTTAGCTGGGTTGTAACTTGCTTGATTGCTTTTGTAAGTTGGAACATTTATGGTTTAACACTAATTAATTTCCTAGAAGGATATATTTGAAATTGCACAGTTTCCATTTTCTTTACATAATTCTCTTGAAAGCAGAGGAATATGCAACTGTTAGCTATAAACTATGGGGTAAATGAAGGAAATAAAAGAAGATAATTTGGTTAGAAGTTATTGTCACTCATTCGGGAAACGATAGTATGCTATTCTCAATAAATATTTTTTTCAAAATTTAAAACTAGTGCTCTCATTTTTACAAGGGTTTAACTTGTTTACCACCTGACCTTAT
This sequence comes from Lotus japonicus, assembly GCF_012489685.1. Classification (NCBI taxonomy): domain Eukaryota; kingdom Viridiplantae; phylum Streptophyta; class Magnoliopsida; order Fabales; family Fabaceae; genus Lotus; species Lotus japonicus. Next base: position 120,574,674 of record NC_080041.1, on the reverse strand, counting down.
TTAATACCAAATCCTAAGGAATTTTTTGTTGATGGTTAAAATTTAAATAACTTTAATATTTAATTTTATTTATAAAATATTTTACAAACAATATTTAATACAATTAATAATGTAAATATTCATTAAATATTAATTAACATTATCATTGATAAAAAGTTTAAATCAATTTAACTTATATTACCTTATCACTTTGGTTCCTCATCAGATACATCTGTATTTGCGTTTGCGGTGATATTAGAATTTGGCATATTCTGCCACAGAACTTAATTCTGCTCTTTATTTTCAATAGAAGGTGTCATGACGCTCTAATGTAGTGTCTTATTTTTGTTTTCTCTTTGCATAAATATACCTTGTCACTCTGATCATTCCTAGAACCTTAGGACTCAATAGATCCATTCTGTCACTCTGATCATACCTTGCCCTGTTACACGTATCAGAAGTGAATGGGTTTTTAAAACTGGAACTCAATAGATCCATTCTGTCATATAATATTAAATTCATTCAAGTGAAGCATCATGTTTTATTTTAAAATAAAATCTATTACTTTTCTTTCTTCTCATACTTTCTCATTTAGGTGTCTAATAGATATTAATAGATGTTTGTATTTTGCATGTCATAAATCGTTTTCCATTTTAAAATAGAGAAATACTACCAACACTTATAATTTTCTTTCTAATACTCTTATTATTGATTAAAATTTGGGTAAATAGCCGACTTAGTTCCTGGATGTGTCATTAAAATTTATATAAGTTTCATCAAATTGAGAGTGAGACTAAAACGGTCCTACATTGATTTCAGATAATGTTGAAATGAAAGCCATGACTCGCTATTTTGTGGCTATATATATTCGTGCAACAGGGCCCTTATAACCACGCCTCCACACTCTGCAGTCCAAAGTCTGATATGTCTGCTTCAATTTGGACCTGCATTCACACAATGCCGAGCAAATCTCAGGTCATTACATGCAAAGGTATCAACCATCAAGCATGTTCATATCACTTTGATTTTAACTTCATATGATTTTGCAACATAAGCACTAATATATATTTACATGTTGGTTTGGATAATGAAGCTGCAATATGCTGGGGGCTAGGAGAGCCTGTGACAGTGGAAGAGATACAAGTAGATCCTCCAAAAGCAACTGAAGTTCGAGTTAAGATGCTTTGTGCAAGTATCTGCCACACAGACATCACAAGCATCCATGGATTCCCACATGTTAGACTACTTTCAATCCTGTGTTGAGTTTGATTTTGCTTTCACTTTAAACAACAAAGCATCTATTTTCTTCATCTTGTCTCCACTATTAATGGATACAACAAACTAATTTCAGGGTATATTTCCTTTAGCACTTGGACATGAAGGAGTTGGGTAAGCTCAACAAATATAATACCTTCGTTTTAGATGTTATTTTAAGTATAATCTCAAGATTGCAACCTTTCTGTGTCAAATTGTGTCCCAATTTTCTGATCCCACTGACAAAATTTGGACAAATCAATTAAAAGTTAAAACTATGATGTAAGTTCGTAACTGCTTCACTCATGTCTTTTTTACTTGACACGACAAGATTTCATTTGTAGGACAGGAAATTGAGACCCATAAGAGATTCATTGTGACTTGTTGCATTTACAATCACTTACTTTGATTGCATTAATTTCAGGATTGTAGAAAGTGTTGGTGATCAAGTGACAACTAAAAGAAGGGGACATGATAATTCCAACATACATAGGAGAGTGCCAAGAATGTGAGAATTGTGTTTCAGGAGAAACCAATTTGTGTATGAAATACCCTATAGCATTGAGTGGCATGATGCCAGACAACACTTCAAGGATGTCCATCCGAGGCCAGAGGCTATCTCATGTTTTTAGTTGTGCTACATGGTCAGAGTACATGGTTATTGATGCAAGCTACCCTCTCAAAGTTGATCCAACCATTGATCAAGCCCATGCTAGCTTCATCTCATGTGGGTTTTCAACTGGTTTTGGAGCTGCTTGGAAGGAAGCCAAGGTTAAAAGTGGATCAAGTGTAGCTGTTTTTGGCCTTGGAACTGTTGGATTAGGGGTAACCATGAAATAATCTTAGTGCTGTGTTTAGAAATTTTTCTACGATTCATTCTAAAATCAAAATCAACTAGGGAGAGAAGCTTTTATGTATGTTTGGAAATACTTTTAGAATTGATTTTGAAGTTAAAACCAATTTGAATCAAAGTTATCGTGGGTAGTTTCTAGGTATCAGAATTGATTTTCAGAAAAAATATATTGATCCAAACATACCATTTGTATGTTGTTTTAGAGTGTCAGAACCGATTCTGGGGAAAAATAAGTTGATCCGTTTGTGTATGTTTTTTTTCTTCTAGGAAGCTTGAGTTTTGGTTCTTAATGAGAATGACCTTGTGTTGCAGGCTATAAGTGGAGCAAAGATGCAGGGGGCAACTAAGATAATTGGGATTGACAAAAATTACATGAGGAGAGAAAAAGGAGAAGCCTTTGGAATGACACACTTCATAAATCCTGGTGATTCTGGTAAATCTCTTTCAGAATTGGTCAAGGAACTGAGTGGTGGAGTGGGTGTGGATTATTCCATTGAGTGCACTGGAGCTCCCCCTTTACTTACTGAATCTGTGGCAGCCACAAAAGTGGTAATTTTCACCTCATTAAGAAGTTTAGTTGTTTGGTTTGATCATAAATATCTTATTCACTACATTTGTATTATACAAATCAATCTACATATTAGGGCTTTGAATTGCGGTCTGCAACCACAATTGAACGCGCAATGTACATTTCTGCAACAACATCTTTGTAATTGCGGTCGCATCAATGTACATTTGTCCGCAATTCCACCACGCAATCGCAACAGAAATTTAAAACCCTGCTACAGATATCATTGTTGTTTCCATCCTTGTGTACAATTTTGTTCCTAACATTTGGTTCTGTATATTCAGGGAACAGGTAAGACAATAGCAGTTGGGATGGCACCTGAGCCTGTTGTGCCGTTTGGACTTCTTGCCCTTTTGTTTGGTAGAACTTTGAAAGGTTCAGCATTTGGAGGGATAAAAACTACAACAGACCTGTCCATCATAGCTAACAAATGTCTAAAACAGGTAATAATTTTCTACAAATTTAACATAGCAAATGCACTTTGTTGGCTCTTTCTTGCATTATTCTAATCATATTATATTTGATTATATCTACGTTAAATTTTTTTTTATTATTATATCTCATTTTACAGGAATTCCCACTTCAAGAGTTGTTCACCCACGAAGTCCCATTGTCTGATGTAGACAAAGCATTTGAGCTATTGAAACAGCCTGACTGTGTCAAAATTATCATCAAGATGTGAACATTTCAACAACAAAATGTTTCACCTGCCACTCCTCATGATTTAAGAGTTTTCCTTACATGTTTTTCACTCTCGTGGACCAGTGATTGTTGTCACATTACTATATTTGTCAATGACAAGTGTTTTTCTATATCAAATATAATTTGAGGTGTCACCAATTTTCCCTTCTCTTGCACTTTACCCACCGGTGTAGTTCAGGAATTTTTACACTCTGTTCACTTTAGGAGAGAAAGAGAATCGAACTTATACACTCTTTGGTATGATAGAAAGATAGGAGAAAGAGAAGAGCTGCTTTATATATCAAAAGGAACTTTTACCCTAAAAATAATATAATTTCCTCAATAGAAATTAAAAAGAAATCCTCAAAAACGAAGGAGGTATAATATTGTCAACAACAAAAAGAGAGGAGGTAATGGTAATACAAAAATACACTTCAAATAATTATGTTTACATTGTGGGAACAAGAATCTGGCTGACCCGCTTGCACATGATATCATACAATTAATTGGTAAATAATGGGGAAGAAGAAATAGAGTTTTAAGGCATACAACAATGACATGTTTGTCTATAAGAAACAAATACATGACTATGTACCTAAGCTGGAGAAGCATTTCCTGTACAAGGATTATATACAAAAGTGCTGGAGCTCTCTTTGGCTTGGGATGCAACTTGCAAGCAAGCCCCACAGACTAAGATTTGGCCTAATTTATTTTGCAGAAGAGAGGTTCATAAATTGCATCATTCACCTGCCTTGCTGGTATATAAGCTACTTCTTTTAGAGTGCTATGGTTTCGGCCATAAAACACATAAATTAGTAGTCCTGCTGCCAGCCACACCGAAACCCGCAACCATGTAGCTCCACTGAAAGAAAAACATACAAGAGTTAAGAGACATCATGCAACTCAATAAACAAATCTAGACAGAGAAATATTGATTCAAAAAAATACATCGAAAGATAATAGTTTGTCTTTGTGTCTCATGTTTATTCTTGTTGGTTCGATTGCAGCTTATTTTAGGACATGGAAGTATTGCATTTTGAAAATAGATAATAGAAATTTTAAAAACAATGTAAACATCCATCTGAGTTACTTTTTGATCATTTAGTGTGTAGTTTTCCGTTAGCATCAATGCAAACGAGATTTACTGATCCTAAGACACAACCAGAGAAGCAAAGAATTTGCAGTTTAGCATGGATCAGGTTGAGTTCAATGGAAATTCAAACAGACACTAAATCAAATCACTTCCTGTAGGTTGGTAGATTAACTTTCTTTCCAAATGGTCCTCCTATTCTATACACACAGCTTGACAGGAAAAAAAAAACATTTTAAAACCATAAGCACATATAACATGTAAAAGTCAAGTATTAATGCTTACCCGAGATTGATAAGTAGGTAGGAATTGATAAGAATGCAAGCTATAGGCAGCTGTGGCACAAATGGGCATATGAAACCTGAAAAGGAATTCATAAGAGTTATTTCTCTTAAACTGAGCAGGATTCATGGCCAATCTACATCCTACATTTTAATTGTATGGGATTATTCAACACACACTCACATTAAAAGATCTGCTTTACATCTACATTAGTTGAAAGGAATTAGACAGCTCGTGACATTACTCAATAAAATTATCAAACACAAGGATAAGATGTTAAAGCATACCTCCAGAGTGCCCAAAGTTGTGCCTTGCATCATCTTGATCTATACAGGTTAGGAAGACAAGACCAGACACAAGAAGAATACCGCCAACTCCACATAGCACAAAGCGAACAAAACTGGCAATAGCATAAAACAATGCATATCAGTCACCAAACTAATCAGGAATCTTGAATATGTATCTAGAAATTATCTTTGCATGTATTGCTTGAGAAAAGCTATGTAAATCTGCCCCTACTAACATAAGAGGTATATATGAAGTTGCATATGTGAGGACAAACGCCCCTAAGCATATGAATGTTATGCTCCACCCAACAACTCTTCGTCTGTTACCATCATTCAGATCTGCACCCCAGAAAACGAAATCAAACCAAAAGAAGTAAGGAGAAAACAACAGTTGGCAAATGACAGAAAAAGAGGCAAGGTCAGAAATTCTAAATAAAACAACAGTCTGGAAAAAGGTTTAAACCGACTCTCAAATGTGTACTATGAACACAAATGAATTGGTGTTAGAAAAATTATTATATTCTTGAATTCTAATAGCATTTTGGAATCTCGTTTGAAAACCACGGTGAAAGCCAAAATCATGGTGGACAGCTGTGGTTTTCAATAAGTTTCCAAACATGCACTAAATTTACTTGATCTATAATAGAGATTGGCGAAGTAGAAGAAAGTATAACTCACAGTAGCCTATGCCAAGATGTTTAGCAATGAGAGGATAACGAATGGAAACATCCTCCTTAACAACTAAGGGTTTTGAGTCCTCGGAAATACTGGCATATGCCTCTGCATATTCTACATTGCTCTCTGCACTGCTCAAACTATACCCCGTTGACACTGAAGTAATTGAATCCTGGATAGAAGGAGGCAACGGAACTTCATTTGGAGGGATATACCTTAGTATCAACACACATATTGCTACAATGGTGAATGCTAAAAGCGTACCCACACTAACCTGCAGTAGAAAAACTAAACACGTTATATACTACACATTCAAGAAAGTGAAATTTACATAACATCGAAGATTCAGAACTACCTTACGATTGTTGAATAATTTGACAAGATTATGGAAACAGGAAAAAAGCATGTGTGGGAGTGTTTGTGTGTGTAGCCTGGATTTACAATGAAAACATCAATGGCTTATCCATGTGGGTTTAACTGTTCTAGCCAGATTGAAACCTTGATAACGAGTTCAACATTAAGAAAAACAGCAATGTCTTAAACATGTTCATTGTAGAGTTGCGATTCAAGAATCATGGCTTACTGGTGACCACGACAAACCTAGGTAGTGGGGAAATGAGGCAGTCGTCCCCCCCCCCCCCCCTAAGAGAAAAAAATTCCATAATAAATAGTATTCGATTAAAATTCAGGTTAGGCCTAACTCTACCCAAATTTTAGCTTTGGAGTTTATAAGGAATACTTTTTACTATATCTCTAATTGATGTGAGACTTCTCAAGACCCTCCCTTAGGCCCAGGGCTAGACATCTAGAGCATGGAATTTGCAGGAATTAACATATACATGTGGCCCCCAATAAACAGACCTATGATAGGCTCAGATATCATATCAGAATTAGGGTTAGGCCAAACTCTATCCCGAAAGCTAGATTTGGAGTTAGGATTGCTCTACCCTTTATAACGAATATTTTTTGCCATATGTCTAGTCAATGTGGGACTACTCAACACATTCAAATGTTATTTTTGCCCCCTTTAGAATTTTTATACTGCCTCTTGCCCTCTTCCAACTAGTGACAGTTAATTTTACTTAATGTGTTAAACTTTCCCCCTCTCATCATTTTTTCTGGTTTCGTCCCTGCTGGTGACATGGTCATATTGTTCCACACCATGGCATTATAAGCATGTTGTATACTATAGTACACAAATATCATTTTGTACTGTAATCTGTATAAGTTCAAGCTAATAATCCTATCAGACAAGTTCCAGGGATCCTGAAAGCTTCAACAGTGGGCTTACCATCCCTGTCAGTTGAGAGACTTCCATAGAAAATGCCAAGATTGCAGCCCCAAGGCCAGTAATTATTGTGCCTTTCACAGGAACCTGACTGTGCTGATTTATGTCAGAAAAAAATGGCGGCAGTAGTCCATCCCTTGCCATAGCCATCATAACTCTTGGCTGAAAAACATTATACAAAACAAACTTAGTATTATGCCTGTCAAATTTAACTATTTCAAAGGAAAAACGAAGACAATTTTATATAACAAGGACAAGCAATTATAGAATCTACCAGCAAAATCCATTACAGGATTGTATAAGAATCAGGCTAACTAACCCCAAATTAACACCTTCCACAATGTATTAAATACAAATATAATTTCACCTCTTAATCGAAAACTCATTTCATTACAGCTAATAAAGAGCTAGCTCACTAGAAAAGAAAAGATATAAGTATCAGTTACACTTGTTAGGTATCATTAATAAGAATATCTAGAGTCTGCCATTTGTTTAACACAGCCACAAACCATACACTTCATCCCATATCCAGAAGATTTGTAGTTAGCCATAATAATGATAATTTAATAAGTGCCTTGACAATTTCCAAGGTTAACCATAACTTGTATTCAACTGCATACCAAACATATTCGATTGAAACTTGGGATGAATAAAAAAAGAACAATTTCAGAGGTTTGATATAGAGAAAAAGCACCCTGGGGTTTCCATTGATTTACCTGGGGAAGTATCCCACCCATCAATGCGGACAAGAGAGCTGTGAAAGCTCCAGCATTTAGAATGTAACTGCAATCACAAACAGTAAACTTTAAGAAGAATCAGACGCCGCCAAAACATATTAGGAAACTACTACATCTATTGAAGTTGAGCCACCAAAAATTTAAGAAGAATCAGATGCACATGAAGTTGCAAGATTATAAACTTACGCTGCCCATTGCATTCCATGGTCAGCAAATGCAGATGATATGGGGGTATCCAGATCCATCGCATAATAAGGTACTAAACCAACTACAACAATGGACACCATCACATACATTCCACAACAAAGAAACAGTGAACCGCCAATACCTAGAGGCAAATCTCTTTGAGGATTTTTCACCTGTTGATCAAGTGAAACATTATCAGGAATCGTGAACAATTGAATATCCTCAATTATAAGCCCGTTCGGATGCGGACCAAAGAGCACTTATTGGAGCTTATCTAGTGCAGTTTTTAGTAGAGAAGCTCCAATAAGTGCTCTTCGGTCCGTATCCAAACGGGCTTCATATATCAGACTGCAAGACACTATCACTCTATACCTCTTCAGCAGTACTGGCAACAGCATCAAAACCTACATATGCAAAGAAGACTGTTGCAGAACCAGCAAGCATCCCATCAAACCCAAAGGGGAAAAACCTTTTAAAGCAAAAGAGACAAGTTTTTAGTAACTAGAGACCAAACATGCATGAGGAAGTGCAAATCAAAGATTTAAAATACCCAGATTGAAGTTCATATCCAACCCATCCAGACTTGAAACCCAAATAACCACCAGCTGCAATGACAAAAAGCAATGCACATATATTTACTGATGTGACTATGCCTTGTACCACTGCACTCTGCATGTACAAAACAATCAAGTAAAATAGAACTCTCAGAACAATACATTTGGACATTTTAATTAAAAAACATTGATTGGATGTAAGGCTCACAGTCCATGTACAAAGGATGCATACATTAAGATAAGAAAACTCTAGCTCATATAATCAAGAAATATAAAATAAATATGATGTCAAATTATAACTGGAAGAAAAATAAATATATGATAATAGAAACCTACCTCCTTGATCCCCACACACAGGAGTCCGGTAACAATAAATACCAAAATTGCTGCACATGGGTCCACAACAATATCAATCCCAGGAATATGCTGGCGTGATAAAAAGATTGGTAAATTGTCCATACCCCCAAAAAGTGAAGCCTAATAGCAGAAACATATTTACATTTGATGTTAATATTCCATAACTGGTTTCAATTCAAACAAATAAGTCAGCTAACTTATTAGATATAGACAAGTAAAAATTCCGGTAGAAATTCCAAAGTCCAAACCACAACTAAATAATTGAGAAAAGAAGATTTTTCACACTGATGGACCATCAGGTTCATTTTATTCCCAGTATTATTGAAGAAATAAAGTGAGTTTGCCAAGCGACAAGCCCTATTAGCCTTTCTGATTCATTTACTAATGAACCACAAACTTCAAGTTGGACCTAGATGATAAAATCAACATACTCCAAGGAAAAAGAAAAAAGAAAACTCAATAGAAGAGTTAACACCATACCAAATTTGGGGTTATGCCACGAGCGACAGCAGCGCTACCAATTGTATATTCCAGTAGCAAGGACCAACCGATCAACCAAGCAACACTGAGACAGAGCAATCATTTCTACTAATCAATTCCCAATCAACAATGGCATTAATATCTTCTATATAAGATTACATTTCACATAGACCTCGAGATGCCATAAAGAAATCCCCCGAAAAAATGAATTGATAATAATAATAATAATCTGAAAAAGGAAAAACAACAAGGATGAAAAATGTTAAAGCACTAGAGGCAAGAGAAAGAGTACCCTTCCCCAAGACATATGTATGAATAGTGATATGCACTTCCAGCTGAAGGAAAACGACAAGCCAGCTCTGCATAGCAAAAAGCAGAAAGACCAGCAGCTAATCCAGCAACCAGAAAAGAAATGGCTATGGCTGGTCCAGCTTGCTCTCGAGCAACTGTTCCAACCAAAACATATACTCCAGCGCCAATTGTTGAACCAACACCTGATCAAAACATATCAATGTCAATTTGAAAACACACTTAATGATCAAATAATGTGCATTTAAGAAAGCCATTCTCTCCGATTACGTAAAATAAACAATACAAGGAAATGTTGTCGTTCGACTAAGAAAAAGGCGGGAAAAGCTTAAAGTTCAACAACATCATATCATATCCAATCAAAGACAGAAAACCTCCATTCTTGTATTAAAATTTAAAATGAAAGGGTCAAACATGAAAAATCAAAAATCATTAAATATACAGTTTCCACATAGTAACACCAAACTAGTAGTACTCCATGGAAAATTATAACCATCCTAGGTACCCCAGATGAAACTACTATTCAAAATGAAACCTTTTTATGTTAAAAGAGAATAAAAATCAGAAAGAGAATTGAATTGGATTGAATTACCAACTGCAATGAGATGAAGAACAGTTAACTCCTTTGCAAGCAGACTATCAGGGTTCTTACGAGCAGAATCAACATGCTTCCTCCGAGTGAAAAACCTCAAGGATCCACCCCATGAAGCCTCTTGTAATTGTGGTGAAACAACCGAAACACCCATTAAACAGAAATTACAAACACCCTTTACTTTTCTCAACCAAAAAACCAAGTCTTTGAGTAGTAGTAAATTGGAGAAAACGAAAGAACTGATATGAATGAATACATATAATGATTGTTCATAGATGTAGTTGTGGCCGATCAACCATGTGGAGAAACACAAGTGGGCAACGATTCCAACTTGGTTGAGATTGTGGGCAGGTTCAGAAAGAAGGGTAATTCAATTCCCTCTGTTTTTATAAACAAGAGACAAAAAGATTGGTTTTTTATATGTGAAAAACAGAAAATGATTGAGGGGGTTCTTGTTTTGTTTATGATTATTGGATTGGATTTTTGGAGTGAGAAATGTTTGAGCCACTACGATGATGATGACGACCAATGAGGCCATTTATTAAATATAGATTTGATCTATCTATGTATCATCACGTGCTCACATTGCAAAATAATAATAATAATAATAATAATAATAATAATGATGACCTAAAACCAAAACTTAAGTTTAACACAAGGTCCTCCCGCCGTCTCCTCGGATGCTAAGGATTGGATGAGTCATGAGTAGCAATGATTGCATGCCCATCGAGATGTGTGATTGGGTTTTCGGGTAGGGATGACAATGGGTAGGGTCTGGGTAGGGTATTATATTACCCGTCCCCGTATCCGCGTTTTCAAAACATACTCGTACCCGTCCCCGTCCCCATACCAGCGTGGGTAGCAATTTGAATGTCCGTCCTCATACCCTCTGGGTACCTATATGCCCGTACCCATACCCATTACCCGCAATTTAGTTAACGGAAATGCAATTTTCATTCTCTAGCATAAAATAATATAACTACTATTATAAAATAAAGAGCATAAATTAAAAATACAAAAGACTATTCAAGTATTTAATAAGTAAAATCATTCATTTTTAAAAGAGTATGTTGGAAAGTTTTTCTTTTGTTACAGTAAGTTAGAAAGTTTGAAATTTTAACTAAGTTTGTTGATATATATACTTTTAAGTGTGTATACATATAATAAAAATAATTAATAAAGTGTGTGTGGGTTGGGTACTATAGTACCCATACCCGCACTCGTACCCACTAATTTTTGCGGGTAACCCATACCCAACCTCATACTCATCTTGCGGGTTTTTACCCTACCCATTGTGGGTAATTTAAGCGGGTACCCAATGGGTCCAAGACCCATTGTCATCCCTATTTTCGGGTGTGTAGTCTTATAAGATATACCTGAAAAGTCAATTAAGATCCGACACGTAGCCTTATGTTCCTCTCAGAGATGCATGATTAGGTTTTCAGGGTGGATCATAACTTCGTCGGGGGGGAGGGTGAGGGTCGTTGGGGGCAGGGCGAAGGTAGTCAAAAATATAGAGTGAGTGAAAGGGCCAGGTAGAGAATGAAGAAAGAAAGAGACTGAGGCATATAAGGAAGATGGGGAGGAAAAACCCACAATGATTATTGTTGACTTAGATAACACTAACTTTCCCACCCACAAAAATGGATTTGTACCTCGTTGAACTGACGCTAAGGTGGCTGGTGAATGTTGCGTCGGACTATAACCACCGGTAATTGATGCTGGGCAAACGCTACGTTGGCCAGTATTTTTACGTCCACAAAAGCTGATGCTAATTGATCAAAAGGTGACGCTAACTGACATGGGGCAAACCAACACTAAAATAAAGTGATTTTTTTACGCTTTGCGTCAGCTTCGCTTAAGCCGACACTGAGACAAAATTAGCATCGCCATTGGGACTAGCACTAATTTTTCAACTATAATTCAAATGTTTCTTGTAGTGAACGCAGTACATAGAAGAATAGTGTTTTTCTATGTTATGTTTTTTTCAATCTTATTAAGTTCTATGCGATCCGATTATCAAACGCTACCTTAGTAATATTGCCTCTTAAATTTCAGCCAAATGACTACAAAATGGAAATACACAACGTTTGGTGTCAAGCAAAAGGCTTCAGAGTAGAGGAAGTTGGGAAGAAGACGTTCCATATTTTCTACAATTTGTGAAAAGATAATATATGAATCCTTAGTGGTTCTCCGTGGCTACTTGGAAACGCCTGAATGATCCTTTATTTTGTTAGTTTGTGATTTTGTGAACAAACATGCTGTTGTAACTTTTTATTCTGAAGCATTATAGTATTGCTTATACGAGGTTTGTCTTCCCTTACTTATTTGAGTGACTTTGGCCCCCTCATAGTACTAAGCCAATGGATTGCGTCATGTGGATTTTTACCGGAAAACAACCAGACCTCTTCTAATGTGTTTTCTTTTTCATTTATTTTCTTTTTTAGGAGCACCTCTTCTAACATTAAATTTTAATCAAAAGGGAAAAAGATTCTTCTGATGTTACAAGGAAATTCCCACGTACCTTACTTTCAATATATTACATTTTCTTCATACTGCGAACTATATGATACCACATGTTTAAATAAACAATTAAACAATGGTAGTTATCATCCATCTGATACAGGAAACGAAGTCTTGGCTTTACAATAGGACATTTACAAGTTGGTGAAGATATGCAAGGTGAGAAATGAATAGAGACCTGTGGTAACTCTGGTAACTAGGCTAAATGATTTGCTTGAGAACGATGGATCTCATCAGCATATGCTGAGGGAACATAGATTGCATTTAACAGTGAGCTGTGAGTGCGGCCATAGAACAAGTATATAAGAACTCCTATGAGCAACCATACAGAAACTCGAAGCCATGTAGCAGCTCTGAAATTCAAACACAAGAATGATTAGATTTTTGTACTCATGTTATGCTTATGCATGCTTGGCACCACAAAAGAGGAAGCATGATTGTCAAGAGATTTCTCACCCAAGATCAATTAGTAAGTAGGTGTTTATAAGAATGCAGGCAGCAGGTAAGAATGGAACACATGGGCAAGCAAAACCTGAAATACATGAAGACCATTGTGTGAGATTTAACCAAAGCTTGTTATATGAAACTAAGAAGAAACACAATGAACTAGGAGTTAAGGGATTGTGAAACACTTGATAGAAAGTTTGTAAAGATGGTAAATTTAATGACATAATTTACACTACGTTATGAAAGGGTTATTGGAGTAAACCTTAGCATAAACACTTTGGGTAAGCTTACAAAAATAGCTTATTACCTTCCTATAAGCTATCTTGGACTTATTCACAAACTTCTCAAATTAGCTTATGAATAAGCACTTATACCTACCTATAAGCTATTTTGAGCTTATTTCAATAAGCTTCTTAAATAAGCTTATGAACTCGTTCGGAAGAGCTTATTTGAGCTTTACCTTAGAGCATAAGCCTTTATGCAAGTATTTGGAACCTATAAGCTATTTTGAATTTATTTTCATAAGCTGCTCATTTTAGCTTAAGAATAAGCGTTTATACCAACCTTTAACCAATTTTAAACCTATCTCAATAAGCTTCTCAAGTAAACTTATGAATAAGTGATTATTGTCATTTGTTTACCCAAACGCACCTCATGTGCTTAATGCAATAAGGGCTTAAGTAAGTTGTTAACCCAAACACACCCTTAATCATTCTTTGTTGATCATTAGAGATTTATTGCTAAATATAATCATTCTTTTGAATAGAAGCTGGCAACAGAAATCGTGATTCGATCTAAAATGCGTATAACCAACACACCAAAACCTGCAGGAAATTTAGACTTATCTACTACATATACCTCCTGAGTGTCCAAAGCTGTGCCTTGTATCGTCTTGCTCTGTGCAGGCCAGCACAATTAAACTGCACAAAAGAAGAATTGCTCCCATTCCACACAATGTGAAGCGCAAAATCCTGCATATGCACAATCAATAGAAAAGGATTAAACACAAGTAATGAATTCGAAGACATTCAAATTACTAACTCATATGAACCATTTCTTCCCAAAATGTATACAGCATGATTTCATACATAGAAATCAACCTAAACTAGCAATTAGAAATTCAGAGTTAGTTGAAAAGCGTTCCTGAAAACAACATAAGGATTATATCCACACTAACTTCAAAATTAGTGAGGATTGTCAAAGTTGACAGACCTGGGACAACTTTCAGCAGAAGCTGCACCAGCAACAATGAGAATCCCTATACATAGAAAGGCTATGGCCCATGCAGCAAGTTTGCGCCTACTTTTCTCAATCTGTTCATCTGTATAAACAACTCAAAACTCAAGTTTGTCAACTAGCAGATCATGGAAAATAGACGCAAAAGATACCAAAACATTTTCACAGCAAATCCATTGCAATGACTGAAACTAGGTATGTGCTTGTGTGTGAAATATAGATTGCAACTTGCAAAATTTATGTGTTTTAAAAAACTAAAAAGATGCTTAAAAAAATTCAACAAAATGTTAGCATTATTAGACTGTTCTTTATTGACCCTTCAAGATATTTGAGCCAATCCCTGAAAGGCTGGACCACCAAATTGAGTGGTCCACAGTTATGGACACAATGATTGTCATGAGAGGAGACTACCACCACAGTTTCAGATAGATAAAATAGAAACTATAGCAAAATAAGAATGGATTCAAACAATAAAATGACCCTATGAAAAGTTAGGAACCTCCAAAGTATCAGTCACGCTATCAGATTATTTCTACCAATATTCTAGTCAGCCTCACTTATTTTCATATCCAATCCCATCTTACAGAAATCATCAATCAATGAAGGAGGTCTTCAATCTATATGCAGAATTGCAGATTCATATATATTTTTAAATTTATCTAAAAATCATTCCATATAAAGGACGAGAAGTTTCATTTCAAACAATAATTACCTTTAGTTACTTCTTTTATGATTAAAGGATGTCCAAGCAGAAACTCTGACTTGTCACGTAGGTGATTATTCTCATAATAATTAGAAAGATCTACGGAGCTCATGGCCCTATCTTCCTCAGTATCACCACCAGAATGGCTCACTAACGGATCAACAGATGATAGAAGTGAAGATGGAATGGGTACCTCATCAGGTGGAACATATCTGATTATCAAAACTGAAACTGCAACGGTGGTAAATGCAAGCAACGTTCCCACACTAACCTGTATTCCCAAAGCAATGAATATAACAAATGATTCATGTTTATAATCTAAGAAATAGGCATCTCCCTAGTTATTGTACAACTTCACTAACCAT
Organism: Lotus japonicus; assembly: GCF_012489685.1. Lineage (NCBI taxonomy): Eukaryota > Viridiplantae > Streptophyta > Magnoliopsida > Fabales > Fabaceae > Lotus > Lotus japonicus. The sequence continues at coordinate 120,559,228 of NC_080041.1, read as the reverse complement.
CCCTGCTAACTGAGAAACATCCATGAAGAATGCGAGTGCTGCTGCAAAGACACCAACAACAATAGTGCTTTTCAAAGGGATCTGTGTGCGTCTGTGGATGTCTGAGAAGAAAGAGGGTAACAAACCATCCCTAGCCATTGCCATAAAGACTCGTGGCTGCAAAACAAATATGCCAATGGGAAGATGTATTTATCACGTACAGCATCAAGTATCAAAACGCACTGGCACACCTATGCATAGACACATTTAAACACAGATGTGTACATGATACTCAAGAATCAACTGAGAGATGCCTTTATTAGTTGCAATACATGCTGGCAAACTACACAGGATTGCACAAGTTTATGCATGAAAATAACAATACAGTGATTCTAAAATTTTCAAATAAATGATGCTATGCCACCCTTAACTTTGGAGCACACAATAGGCATATGGAACTCGTGCATTTTGCACCAAAACTAAATATGAGAAACAACTAAAAAGAGCAAACAGATAGATTTCAACAACCAGTTGGGTTAAATCATGATTGCAAGTTAAAACATGAACTTATATACCGAAGATGTCCCTGATTTGCGTCAGAAAAAATATTTTGCCAGAACTTATTTTAATTGGGAACAATAATGTACTAGTTAGGATTAAAAGAGGTGTTGCAAGCTTTTCATGAGTGTTCTTTAGGAACATTGCGAGCAAGTATGAAATTTGAAATGGTTCCAAACTCAACACCTGAATTCTTGGTAGTTTCACCTCGTACTAAACCAGAACATGCAAGAAGATGAAAAGGAAACAATCTACTAAAAATATTAGAGGAAGAATGAACTGGAAAAGTAATTTTCAAAACCGAAAGCCAGCCTAACAGAGATGTTAAGTAAATAAATTAAACCTTAAGCACATGTTTAAGTACCTGAGGAAGAACAGAACCCAACAAACTGGAAAAAAGAGCAGTGACAGCTCCAGTCGTTATTAGATACCTGCCACAGGTAAAATGGAGCGTGAAGCATTATTTTCAAATTCAAAAGAGACATCAATATATCCAATGTTAGTCTAAACACCTTACACTGCCCAGTCCATCCCATAGCTAGAAAATGCTGAGGAGATTGGGGTATCAGGGTTTAACTCGTAATACGGTACTAAGCCAACAATAACTGCAGCTACAAGCATATATAGAATGCAACATATAGCTAAGGCAGTTGATATGCCAATTGGCAAATCTCGTTGAGGGTTTTTTACCTGCATGATAGCAAAACTAAAACCTCAGATAAAAGAATATTCAAGATAATGTTTTACAATGCCAGCTTTCCAAAAACCATAATGCTTTTTAGGTATTCAAGCTACCAGACAGAGATGACCTAGCAGTATTACATGAACAAGGTAAAACTAGTGTGTTAGATCTTCTATACATAAAAAAATTCTGTTTATTTGTTTTCTTTAGGTCAACTACTAGCGATTCGCAAGGTTCATAAATCAACTTTTAGAAGAAAAAGAAAAAGAAGAGAATGCCAATCACCACTGTCCTATTAAAATGTGACAGCTATAACAAACTTTCCAGCCTAAACTGATACTGGAGTTATGCAGTATGCAAAGTAAAATTTAGGTTTGTATTCAACATAGTAAATGCATTGTTCAATAATGTATATGTGCTGGGTTGATGTACTTTACATTTAGTTTCTGCTAATACAAATGAGACATGACTTAAAGGATCAGTCCCCCTTGTGAATATTTACCTCCTCAGCGGTGCTGCTCACTGAATCAAAACCAATATATGAAAAGAAAACTATTGCGGACCCAGCAAACATTCCATTCACTCCATATGGAAAATACCTGAGATATCAGAAAAAATTCAGCGATGTCAAGAGGAGGTATGCTATAGATGATGGGTTGAACAATGCAGCCACAAACACATCCATTACCCGCTAGGGAGTTCATATCCAACCCATCCAGACGTGAAACCTAGATATCCACCAACTATAATGATGAAAAGCATGACAATGACATTTACTGTTGTCACAATAGATTGTGCCATTGCGCTCTGAAACATCAACATTAGATAAATAGCTGAGTAAAAGAACTGTATTCATGTATGTTAGCATGCATTTTATATGAAAAAGCATACCTCCTTGATTCCAAGGCACAAGAGTAGGGTAACAAAAAGAATTAATGCAGCTGCACATGGATCAACCACAATTCCAAGACCTGGCAAGGTATGACGAGCCAAAAATACAGGTAGGTTCTCCTGACCACCAAAAAACAAGGCCTACAAAAGCAAGAAAATAAATTAATACAAAACCAAATTGTTAACTATACACACATGCAACTTTGGTTTCAATTACGGAATCAGCACATACATAAAATCATTTGGAAAACCTTACATAATAGCTTAACCTTTTAGGTAAGCAGGTATCTGACATGGTACCAGAGTTGAATTAGTAGATCTGATTTCAAACTTCAAAGCTTAACATCCCCCCAGCACAGTTTATCATTGTTAAATTAATTAAATTCCAGCACAAAGGAACAGTGGGCCTATGATTTATCCACCTTCCAATTCCTAGTGGATTTTAAGGGAGGAAGTGATATAAACTGAGTCTTTGGTACTCCCTTAACAACATAAAATCTTAATATTTGACAAGACACCTCAAAAGTTGCAGTAAGCTATTTTATGCCATTACCACCAGAATTTGCATCAAAGAAATAAACTACATAATCAGTGTCAGCACCATGCTGGTTTTCTTTCTTAGCATTGCCTCTTGCACCTTGTTTCTAAGGTCATTGGTGAACTCCAAGCACATCAAATACTGGGTTTTCAAATCAAGTCCATCACTAAGTGTCAACATATTCAGGATACCCATGTCATACAATATGTGATTCTTGATGACCCAGAACTCATATGTTTGCTTACTCGCTTTGTATATTCTAAATTACAAAGGTAACATGATGTAAAAAGTAAAATTTATGTTTGAGGGAGGGGAAGTATAACACACCAGATTCGGGGTTATGCCACGAGCAACAGCCGAAGCACCAATTGTATATTCTAGAATTAGGGACCAACCAACCAACCAAGCAACCCTGAAACAAATAGCAGTGTAAATCATGGTAATTAATGATGATAAAGAAAATAAAAAGAAAAAATAATCATTCACAATATCTCCTTTTAGTAAATTTCTTTTTTGAAACAAAAACAATAATGTCATTGTTTACATAATTGCATCACTCCACTAGAGGCAGTTGGAAGGTTGATATCAGTACATAATTGTTTTGTCAATGTGGATAACAACATATTTTTTCAACTCATGAGTAGTTCACTTAATCATCACACATAAAGTTTTGTTCCAAAATTGGCAAAATGTAACTTACCCTTCTCCAATGCATATGTATGTATAATGATAAGCACTCCCTGCAGATGGGCATCGACATGCAAGCTCTGCATAACACAAAGCTGATAGCGCAGCAGCTATTCCTGCAATAAGAAGTGATATTACGAGTGCTGGTCCTGCCTGCTCTCTAGCAACTGTTCCTATGAGAATATAAACTCCAGCCCCTATCGTAGCTCCAACCCCTGGTTTTCAAGAATGATCAATTACCTTTGGGAAATAAATGTTTGGTAAAAAGAAGCTGAAGCCCAGATACAATAGAAAAAACATAAATTAGAAGTTGGCACTTGTGCATGTTATGATAAGTTATCTAGGCTGTATTACTTCTTGAGAATACCCAAAAACACAACCAATGAAACTTAAAAGAGGAAAGATCAACTAATCAACATTTGGAGGACCAGGGAAGCTCCTCTTAGCAAAATTGCATACGCTTACAACTTCCTGAAAAACATAGGCTCAAGCGCTCAACTAAGTGTTATGGCCATACTTGTTTGGTCCTTTTTTTCTTGTATTATTCAACTCTGTTTGAGGCCATGTAACATTGGCACCAACCCCTTACTGCATTTTGATAATTCAATTTAATCAGATAACAAATTTTTAATAAAGAATGGTTTTGATATTTCTCCTTTTTTCTATTTGAAGTTGCCCTAATTATCCTCAATCAACACCACTATCAATGATAAAGAAACACTTTCATGCTTCAAGCTCTAGCTGCACAAATGCACCCCCTCCATACTGAATCAATGATGTGAGTGGTCCCCTCAAATCCACTGCTATGTTCAATCTTCAATTCACATGGATGATATTCTCAAATCCTCACACATCAAAGAAACTAATACCAAACACACAACCCCACCTAGTACATCCACAAGACTCACCAAAGCAACATTTTTCATATATATAAAGGAGGGAAAAATCAATAAACTGGTATTCAAACCCATATAAAAAAAATTGAACCTAAGGAGCAAAATTAAGTCACCACATTAACCAACATTAAAGTTAATACAAAAAAAAAAGCAGAAAACAAAATCACCCATACATAACAGACAGAAGCAAATATTACAATATCACATACTCCAAAGTCAAAACTTGTAGTACTCAATTCATTCATTCACAATCCCTTAGTCTAATTTTCATTCTTCCATAACAGAAATTTGTTGTATTGAAAATGAAAATATACCGATTCCAACAAGATCAACAGCAGATAACTTCCTAGCCAATTGAGCATGGCCCCTAACATGAACAGAATCAACTTGCTTCCTCCTAATCAAGCTTCCAAACCCCCTTAACAATTTCCCTCCTCCTCCTCCAAACCCAACACCACCAGCATCATCCCCACCCTTCACGATCATTATCCAATACCAATACAAGAATTACCAAGTATTGATTCTACTTTGTGATCAATTTTCTTCTGCAAAAAGATGCAAATTTTGATAAACCCCACAAATTTTTATGCCCAGAAAAATCAACCCACTACTTCCGTTTTCCTTTTGCAGAGAGAAAGGGAAAAACTTGAAGAGCGAGATGAGTCAGAGGCTATTGCGTATTGCAATGGTTTTCAAATATTGTGATATTAATATGATATGACTATGATTTGTGTCATCAATCAAATCTATTATATAACATTGTGGATGCGCAATTATTGATGACAAAAAGTTTATTTTAAAAAAATAGAACATTGTCAACAGCCTTATCTTGAGTAGTTCCTAGTAAAATTCTTATGCAAAAAATATTTTAACATTTCATATGTTTTTTTTTGAAATAAATTATTCCCGTAGGATAGCTCAAGTGATAGGAGTTGAGGACATATAGGTTGGGTAGGGGAGGTCCAATGATCGATTCTTGACGGGTGCAATTTATCTTTCTAATGTACAAAAAAAAACATTTCATTGTTGAGGATTTAAAAATTGGCTAGATTAGGTTTAGAAGAAGAGAAAAATGATAAAAAATATATAAAAAATAGTGGCTTCCCTCACTTTTTAAAATGACATAACTTATTCACTTTAATGCTAACTGTGTTAATTGATTGATTCATGTGGATAATAAATTATATATTTGTTGCAATTGTCCCATGTTATAAGTTATCGACGTGACATGTGACATTTGTAATATAATCCTAAACAATACTCATGGCGAATAGGGTGATATTACCCATCATGTAGATACATGTTGACAATCATTTACCCATTTCAGTATTGCAAGTGATCTCGTGTGAATGTGCATCAACTTTGGTTGAAGGAATAGTAGTTGTAAGAGGGGAAAGTCTCTGATGTCGATTGTAATGAAGAGAGCGAAATCTTATTATGAGAAAATGGTTGGGTCCGAGAAAATGTATTGCATCATCCTCTTGTCACGAAAACACATATTGTTTGTGTGGTTAGAAGCTAGTGTTGATGACTATTGCAAGAAACTCTAGGAGATGGCTTTGGAGCAGTGTTTAAAACTCGACTTGGATCGACCGTTTGGATCGGGACTTGGTCACCTGATCATTTCGACCCTCTCAAAGGATTGAATATGCAAACAGCATAATGAGAACCAGTAAGATTCGGTCAGTTTAATGATTAAACCGATGACTTAGTCGATTTTTAGTTGAACCGACGATCACCCCATTTTTTTTTAAATTACGAGTCATGTACTTAAGCTCAATTTGAATAAAGTAGAGTTGTTAATAATTGTATAATATATTGGATCTGCACACGGGAGATGCAGGCTTTGGATATTTCTACCAAAAACATGAAATTATTTATAAAAATTGGGGACTCCATGAGTTAAAGGAAGTGGACCTAAACTTTTACCACTACACCACCATGTTATATTACTAATTAGTGATGTCTTGTATTATTTATATATTAACTTCATATTGCATTGGGGTTTTTTTTTTATTTTTTAATATAGCATTCTAATCAATGGCTTACTCGTCTGATGAGTGACTTATTAACTCAGTGCCCCGCGAATCGTTAATTGACCCAATAGATTTTTAGTATGCTGCTCTCAAAATGCCATTAGTGAAACCAAAGTTGATGCCTTGTAAGGACATGTGCCAACTATTATAATTTTCTCTCATTAAAAAATAAGCTAGTTGTGTTTTTTTTTTTTGAATGAGATGATGAAGAGGTTAAGCAGCAAAGTTAGGGGTAAACAAGTGTTGAGTTCCATGATGAGCTGTTGGTGGAGTCAAAGTTAAAGATTGCAAGACTCAAGGAAAAAGTTATTGAGAAAGGAAGTGGAAAAATAATATTTGTTGTACCTGTATCTAACGCAATATCAATTGTTATGTGTCTGGTATGTGTAATGATATGTTGTAGGATTTTTATTAGGTCATCATGTTTTGTAATGACAAGGGTCAAGGGTTACAATGGTATATGTATTAGCACTGTTTTTTTTTACGGTCATTAGCACTGTTGTTTGAATGGATATTATGATTTGACCAAATTCAAGTCTATTATTCTTCTAGTAGAATGATTTTATTGTTTTGTTAAACACATTTTAGAATTGATGATTTGTTACTAGTTTTTTTTTTCGAACGTAGGATAGTTGTTTGTTTTTTTGAAACTAGGATAGTTGTTTGTTACTACCCATAAAATTATAATTAATTCCATACGCAGCCAAATATCTTATCTTCATACCTCAAATCCCGACAATATAACAGAGATAATTACGAATATACGATCATCTAAGAAATAGAGACTTATATCCACTAGGTACAGTAGACAAATCTCATTCACGTGCTATTACTTTAGTGTATATATAAATACAAAATACTGTATTATACTATTATGGGCTGTTTTTTTTTTTGTCAATTAAAATGGTTCATAAGCATTGTCATGCAATTTGCATTGATAATTTTCTTAGGAAGTCTCTTTTCGAAGCTATTGATAGTATCGTAAATATGCTCAAGGAGGCCAAATCGCTAAGAAAAGCTTATGTTGAGTCCTTTGGGATGATAATAGTGGAGCTTATTGCAAGGAGAAAAGTTGTGAATCTCCCAAACTCCTGTAGAAAATTATCAACTTTAAACCCTCATTGCAGAAAATTCCAAGTCCCAACTCAAAACTGGAACATAAATTTGACGATAAAACATCTTTTAAACCTCAAATTTCCACCCACAAATTAAACTTGGAATGTGAAATAGTGAGGTATAACACAACTTAACCTCAGATTCCTGTGGCACCTCTCATATGAATAAGGTTATAAAATATCGTTCTCTATAAATAGTGTCAAAAAAAAATTGGAGGGAGAGAGAAGCAATAGGTGTTTCCTAAATCAACAAGGATGAAGATTTCCATAGTTATAGTAAACAAGCATGAAATATTGTCCTGTGGTCAACAGCCAGGTAAGAAAGGCCCCCCTAACCCTAAAAAAGAAAAAGAAATAGAGCAGAAAGAAAGATCTCATTACAATCAACGGTGAACTAGATTGTTTAGCCACTTCATCTCATTTTGCCAACTAATGCTAACATTCATTAATATTAAAAGATACATGACTAATGTTACAAAATGAACAAGCTACCAGCAAGGGCTTCTTCCTCACTGGTGGTTGGTTGTACGACATAGCTCATTCCTCCCCATCCTCTTCGGAAGACGGAAAAAGGAATAATGTCCACAGAAATAAAATAAAAAAAGCGAAGCGAAGAACTGCAGGCTGGTCTTGTGCCAATAACCCGTTAACTTGTCCCAACAAATCCCTGCATAAATCGGTCGGTTCATGATTCTCATCATTTTTTAACTGAACTGGGAGTCTGGGACTATGAGGAAACAAGACAAGTCTCAGACAATACTGTCTATTGTGTATTGACTACTAAATAATCTTTTGCAGCCTGAAAATAAATTGTCTTCACAAAACACATCCATCAAGCAAAGCATGACCGGTTCTTCAGGATAAGATTCCCCAAAAGTTTTCATACAAGGATCAATGGACATATAAGTACCACTTCATCCTTGTAATCATATTATCAATCAAAGAAAACAATAGCATTTATGAGACATGTTACAATGGTGGCAGTATCCAGCCTGGTTTTTTTATATTGTTTTTACATGCATCCATCCTTTGCCCACCCAAAGAATGGAGGTTATTCTTGACCCTGCAGTACCTTTAATCTACCATTTGAGGCTAACTGACAAGAGATGGAAGTTTACCTCATCAAGCTTCTTGCTCTGGACTCCTATCATTGTTGTTAACACCATCAGAAAGGTTAACCCATAAGCTTTGACTTCTTTCAGCTCCATTTTCCCAGGTTTGTTGTCTCACACTACGATCATTGGTGTCACCACCATCAGAAAATTGGGCCCACACGCTTCTACATTTTCCTTCTCCACTCGATTCCTCCTCGCATCCAGCCACCGTTTTAAGCAGTTCCGATTGCAGTAATGGACAGTTTTCCTTGAGATACTCAAAACCATCTGATTGCATCACAGCTGCAGCAGACAGAATAAACAAATTAATGGGATGAGAATTAACTAAAATACATCTGAGGGGCACTGCTTTGACAATTCCTGATTCTAAGGCTATTACTGAAAATCAATGAGATGCCATTGTTCAATATAAAAACTGGAAACACAAATTGATGCGTGTGCAAACTGAGAAGTCTAGGGAGAAGTAACAATAACTGTACCGCAAAAACAACATAGACAGACTGGCTGAGTCAACCTTCTTTCATTTTTGGAACCAGCCTACTGAGGTGGCCCTGTGAATACCCTATTTTTACCCAGGCCCTTCTTCATTTTTAGGCAAAAACAGAAGGGGACAACAAAATGGGAAAAAAAAACAAAAAATGAAAGAACAAAAAGAAAATATAAACATTTGACTTCAGAGATTGAATGGAAAAATTAATGAGACTAATTATTAGACCTCATACTGACTTCCTACTTCAGATTTTAAAACTTCTACTGTACTTAATTGAGTGTAGTATAACTTGATAAAATTTGGATGGCACAAACTTTGTATTTTAAGCATAACTCGAGCTATAAATGTGTTGTTCAAGTGAATCTTATATGGTTAAAAGGTTGAGTGATAAACCTTAGTCTATGACTATAGTGAAGAGCCGAAAACTTGTAAATAAATATTCCTCCAAGTAAAAATAGTGTTGTCAAATAGTGTTTATGACAGCTCCATCACAGAATGTGATGGCAGGTTTGAAGCCTGACGCCATACAAGAGTCATGGTGTAGCATATTTCCAATGGCGGCCACCATTCCCACCGCGACCGAGGCAGTAACTGCAAAAACGGTGTCCGTAAAGTGAGAAAAGAGAGCGGAAGATGGGTCCAACCGACCTGACCTATACCTGACTTTGGCCGACAATTTTGGAACCCTAAATCTTGACTTTTGTTCACTTCCTACTCGTTTCAGTCTAGCAGCTTCTACCTTCACCTCCGTGATTGTTCTTATTAAAAGACTTAGGTCCCGCATCCAAGGTTAGTTTGATGGTAAAAATCCAAATTTCTAAAGGCATTTTGGGCTAAAGTACATCATTGAGACTCAAGTTCTAATAGAATGATCACAAGCCCACACATGGCCTCTAAAGTTCCGCTTCAGTACAAGGCAAAGCAAGTCCAACAAGAGTACAAGACTAGTCCAGTTGGACTTGAGTGGGAGTGTTAAAAGACTTAGGCCACATCAATGGGTTCAAGAAAAAA